>NC_089837.1:414033274-414363587 GCF_035609145.1 Eleutherodactylus coqui | reverse complement strand
TTTTGTAATGGGACCACATAGCTTTTTGAACTTCCAGATTTTTCGTTTGGATATGAAGTAATGTTTCTTAGACCTTCAAAATCATAAGTGACATCAGAATCAGAGATGTCTGTAGCCGTTGGCTCATGTTCCGATGAAGAGAAGTTGACTCATTGATCCCATTTACCAATTGTACACCAACCTTCTTGCATAACCATGGGGATCTGTCTGGAATTTGTATGCTTCACTGTTGTAGTAACATAGTGTGCAAGGTTGAAATAAAAACACATGTCCATCTAGTTTAGCCTACTACCCTCCAATGTTGATCCAGAAGAAGGGAAAAAAATGAAGTAGAAGCTTTTTTTTTGCTTTGTTTTGAAGGGAAAAATTTCCTTCCCGACTCCAATCTCGTAATCAGAGTAGATCAACCACCCCGCCGAAGTAATCATTGACTACAAAATATAATAATATTACACTCAAAGGCATCCAGGACCCTCTTAAATTCTTGGGCAGAGAGTTTCACAGTCTTCTGTCGTAATCTCATTTTCAACTTTGTTAATATTATCATTTACATTTTTATTCAAATCCTGAAACACGTGTAGATGTATATATTATTTAAGTGATTTACATGTGATCTGAATTGTGGCTTGTATGGATATCAGTTTTTGTTCCTCCTGTTTGACTCTGTGAGAGTAACTTTAGTATAATATTGTTAAAAGACATCATTCTTTCTGTGCCATTACAATTCACAAAGGACAGGTCAACAATAGAAAAATGTGCTTTGTTCCTCTTGCAAGCTAATGTCCTTGTACTTATGCTTCTAGATATTTGGACATTCTTTCTTGCTTATGTACTGGATGTGTCTTTTTCAAAAACTGTTTTGTTTGTAATAGAATAATTTGTAAAATAATTTTCTATGCTTACACAGCTATAACAAAAAAAGTTTAGTACCGTGTTAGCCAGCAGAGTAAAATATGAATGATCTGAGCAAGAGAAACCAAGTAATCTTTTAGATATAATACCTTCCAATGGCTAACAAAAAGACATGATGTTATAGTGAGCTTTTGAACCTACTTAGAGTTCTTCCTCATATGAAGGTTACTATATTCAAAAGCAACTTCAGATCTCAACGTCATAGAAGAATTTGGGAGTACAATTTTATAACCATCTTTGATATTCTCAAGACCGGACTTAACATCAAAGGTGGTTTCATGCACCACTGGAGATTATGAGAAATCTATAGCACAGATAGTTCTCTGGCCTGGTAACCCCCCTAACACCAATTCTGAGACCATAAAACTTTCACATGCCTTATCAGTGGACTAATTAAGTATTTACTCCTCTACTCATCCTGTTTTGGTATTTTTTTAAGTATAGATTAATCACACCATGTCTGTTCCTTTTCATATGCATGTGTATATATATATGTATGCGTCTTCGGATCTATTCCAGTAAGCCTGAAGAAGAAACCTAAGTAGGATTGAAAGCTCGCTATAACATCATGTCTTTCTGTTAGCTATTAAAAGGTATCATATTTACAAGATTACTTAGTTTCTCTTGATGAGAATATTCATATTTTACACAGCTATAGATACATAAATGTACACGAGAATTAAACATAGTATGATTTGCTGTAAAATACTTGTTAAATTATGATTGGATGTTGACAGGGTGAGGTAGCTTGTGATTAACTCCTGACAAATGCTGAAAATGTTGTTATATAAACTTTGCAATAATAGAGCACCTCAGAAGAGCTTGGAAACATCACATGAGTGTTTCTTGTTTTCTTCACCGATGCATTGAATAATAATTAGGCATACCTGACTAATAGGGCTACAATACCTGTTAAGTATCACCTAAATTGAATGTATACTCTAATATTGAGAATGCAGGCAAGTGGAATGTTCTAAGGACTGTCGAGGTCTCTGGATGGTAGACACCAGACAAACACAAATCTACAGTGAGTAACACCCTTGAATCTTACATGTGCTTTGTTTCTGTCTGCTGTGTTGAGAAAGGTACAATCCTCTGTTTCTATTCCACTTGCTGAATTATCAATCAATGTATTTTGTGTGCATGAATAGACAATGCCCATACTGTGTTTGCAGAATCAAAAGATTCTTAAAGTTTTATATATGTAACAGTCTAATATTTTCCCATGGTAATGTTGTTATAGAACTTTGATACACCTTCACAGTTTTAAATGTACATGTTGTGCCTCTTTTGGTTGCATTAAATTGTCTTCTTACCCATATCATTA
This sequence comes from Eleutherodactylus coqui, assembly GCF_035609145.1. Lineage (NCBI taxonomy): Eukaryota > Metazoa > Chordata > Amphibia > Anura > Eleutherodactylidae > Eleutherodactylus > Eleutherodactylus coqui. The sequence continues at coordinate 414,361,348 of NC_089837.1, read as the reverse complement.
GAATGTATGTTGCACCCTGTTGAAAAGATAGAATGGTTTGCACAATGGAATATTCTCCTCCCCTTCCTTTGCCTGAGTTTCGTTATGCTACAGATAAGGACTGTGCTGCTGTAACCTTGTGTGTCCTGACAGACAGAATGTGAGCATAGGACGAAATCGCATGTCTGATGAATTTGAGGCACAAAATGTGAAGCCTGTCCATGTGAATAACCTGTACAAATGAATGCAAAAGTATGTGAGACAAACCTTTGCTGGATAGACGTACATTGTTGGTATTGCTGTGCCTCTTTGCTTTGTAGATGTGTGTCAAGACAGTGAGAGACCAGAGAGAAAAGGGATACCCAATGGCCAGACTAATGAAATCAGAAGCTGGGGATTCCAGACTAACAGGTTAAGGACTTATACGGAAAGTCTCTGTTAGATTAGTGTACTGTCCATCTGGGATGGGCAATCAAGACTTTGATGCTGAAACAGTAACAGTCCTGGAGACCGTGAAACATAACCAGTGGAGGTTTCGGCAATGACTGTCCTAGGGACAGGGACATGACCACAATAGATCATGGGCAAAAAAAGACAGGTATGCCCAAAATTGGTTGTCTCGATGTAGAGAAATTGAAGCAAGTTTGAGAGTAAATGTGGTGGCTGAATAGCAGATCATGATGTAAAGAAAGAAGTGTATAATTGTACTAAAGGAGGATAGCGGGGTAGCATTAGTGGGTATGGCATTGGCCGCGGCTCTATGTCTTACACTGACTCCTTCCCACAATGTGATTATGCAGCAGAGCTGAACTTGTACTAGAGCTGTATTTGGCTAAATGTGGTGCAGGGAAACCAGAGAATAATTTGTTTTGTATAGAAGTTCTTGCTTGGAAAGATGTGGGATTATGGTCAGAGCATGTAGAAATTAGAAAAAACTGTGAAATATGTTATACAGTTCCTATGGTTTATTTGCCTACAAAGGGTTAAGTTTTATTTGTTCTTGAGGAGATAAGAGTGCATGCTGAAGAAAATTGTATGTGTGAAGATATTTGTGTCTTATCTGTATAAGTTATATTTGTTGTTTATATGCATCTCTGGACTGCTGGGCATAGAATGAGAGAAACACGCCCAAACAGTTAGCCAGGCCACAAGGGGTGGAGCTAGGTGCTGTAAGGGGAGGGAGGGAATATCAGTAAGTTTTCTCTGATGTAATAGTTTTGCCCCTCCTAAACACAGACCAACTTAGCAGACAAATGTATTTCCATTTGAATGGATATGAGGGCATATATACGAGGGGCTGCTGATAGGTCTTTGGCTTTACCCAGAAAGAAACGAGATTGGAAGATGAAACTTTTCATTTATTCCACATACTCTCCACTGATGTGAACACACTTCTTACATCGGTATTCCAAGTTCTGCAAGCCTTGCAAAAAGAAGGATTTTGGTTGTGCCTCAAACCAGTCATCCGTAGCAGCTATGGCATCAGAAATGGTGTGAAATTTGGTACTCTTGAGGTGTTTCATCAGGTTTGAAAACAGATAATAGCCGGAGGGAGCTAAATCTGGTGAATAAGGTGGGTGGTCAACCAGCTGGAAGCCTAGCTCCACCAGTTTTGCCGTGGTCCCTTGTGCAGTGAGAGCGGAGGCGTTGTCTTGCAGGAACAAGATTCCTTTGGACAGCTTGCTGCGCCTTTTGGCCTTCAGAGCTGCCTTCAATTGGTCCAAAAGTTCAATGTAATACCTTGCATTGATGGGGGAATCATTTTGAAGGTAGTCCACTAGCAGCACACCCTCCTTATCCCAGAACACAGACGCTATGACCTTAGTGGCTGATTTTTGCACCCTGAACTTCTTTGGGCAAGGAGAACCACTTTGCCTCCACTCTTTTGACTGCTCCTTGGTTTCAGGGTCATACAAATAAATCCAGGTCTCATCCATAGTGACCAGCCGATCCAGGAAGTTCTTATCAGTCCGGAAATGCTGACAAATGGACCGGGAAGTTTTCACTCGCATGCTTTTTTGATCTGTTGTCAAACATTTGGGGACCCACTTTGCAGATAGCTTCTTCATATTCAAATGTTCAAGGATAATGACACAAACACGTTCACGAGAAATCCCCATGATGTCTGCTATTCCTTTAGCTGAAATTCTCCCATTCTCCAGTATGAGGTTGGGCACAGTATCGACAATCTCCGGAACATCAACCTTTCTCGGTCGTCCAGGACGTTCCTCATCATTGGTGCTGAAGTGGCCCGTTTTAAATTTGGCAACCCAGTTCTTAACTGTAGAATATGAAGGGCATTGATTTCCCAATGTCTGCGACATATCATCATGAGTATCCTACACGGACTTTCCTTGCAGAAACAAGAATTTTATACCTCCTCTGCACTCATTTGCTGAGAATCTTGCCTTAGACTCCGTAATTTTGTTTTCCCGCATGCTTAGTTCACTATTGCCATAAGCTACAAATACAAATTTTTTAAAAACATATATTAGACACATAAGGCTTTCATGTGATGCAACATTCATTACCATAGAAACAAAAAAAGAACACAAAGCCAAAGACTTATCAGCAGCCCCTCGTATCTACACATATATTCTTGATGGATGTACAGCACAAATACATGTATATTCAATATATTAGGTTCTACTTATTTAAATAGTATTGATTTATGATGCTAAAAAACTAATGAGATAATTGTATACTTGACAGGCCTGATAAGTGCATTATAAACAGAATCAAATTAACAACAGGAGTTTATATAAAGTATATTACATTGTTAATGTGGATAGATTTGTGGTGCAGAGACCTACTGAGTTAACTTATCAAGGACACAGATGCTTACAGCGATACAAACAAACAACAATTGAGTATTCTCCAAATGGTATTAAGGTGATTTGCCCCATAACTAATGGACAGTTAGCTACTATTTGTCCTGTGCTTATTGTTACAGCCTCTCAGGAAAACGTATCTTTTAACATGCAACAAGTTTTTGCATTGGTACCAGAGATACTGTAGGCCAGATACATAATGGATGTTGGATGACTGTCACTCCAGTGGACGTTAAAGTCAAATCTAGCATGTAGCCACCCAACATCTGGCTGTACCCTTTGAGTGCTGCTCAGGAATCCAGTATTCATGAGCAGTTTCAGGCCAACCTTAGAAAGGCGATCATAAAGCAATGTCATTCCCCATAGAATACTCCATTATTTCCAGTCAAGTAAAAGGTTGCCATGGGCAATCCCAAACCTTTGTTATGATCCCCGATTCACGAGCAGATGATACTGTGCCATGAAAATGGGCAAGTAAATACCCTCTTCTAAGGAGGCCGAGCTGATGGCGCTCGCTCATAAACTGGCTGCAGGTAAGACTGTTACTGTCTGCACCGACTTGAGGTACTTTTTTCGAATTGCATTCGATTTCGCACCCTGGTGGCGCAGTAGAATTTTGTTGGATTATCGAGTAAACCAATCCAGAATGCAGAGGCAGTATTCCTGTTGTGTCAAGTTTTAGCTTTTTCAAACCAGGTAATTGTTAAAAAAAGGTCCGGGGTCATATCAACGACTCCTGAGGCCTTAAGAAATCGAAGGGTGGATGCAGCAGAAAATTCCATGCAGGAAAAAGTGTCATCCACGATTGCTTGCAGAATAAGATGTATAATCTTCCTTTATTTAAACATATTTAAAATTTGCCAGGTATACACATCTCTGGACCAGACGCTTATCGGCTGCACTGTGCAGCCGATACGCGTGTGGTCCAGAGATGTGTATACCTGGCAAATTTTAAATATGTTTAAATAAAGGAAGATTATACATTTTATTCTGCAAGCAAGCGTGGATGACACTTTTTCCTGCATGGAATTTTCTGCTGTTTAAGCCCAGGACCGGGGGCAGGTGAACCCGTTTGAGCAAGCAGTGGATCGTGAGACATATGAAGTGAGCAAGTTGACAGCACAGCACACTATTGTCAAGTGTTTTTTTCGGTGGATGCAGCAGCCAAGGATGGCATTCAAACTCCTACTGGATACGTCAACTATTCATCTGGTTGCAACTGAATCAGGTATGGATATCTCTTTGTTCTCCCTTTTGCAGAAATCAGCTCCTAGGGGTGAAAAGGAGGAGTGGCACCAAAAGGGTGCAGAGCTGGATGAAAACGGAGTCTGAAGGAAAGGTAGACACCCGAATGCCCTACTCTATGATGTCACATTTGAGACATGGATCAATGCTTTGGTCAAAATATGTAATGTGTGGTGTAGTGTCTTCTGCTTGTATTGCTTCAGGGCTCAAAAATGCTGCAATCAGGGATGTACAGGGATGCAGGGCCTGCACCAGACAAACCCAGGCAAAGTACTTCCTTGCTGTTACTCCAAGGACAGACTACCTGTTCCAGCAACTATAGATTGACTACATACAGCTACCTAAAGTAGGTGTCTGGAAGTTTGTGTTGGTTTGAATCGACCTCTTCTCAGCTTAGCTGGAAGTGTCGCTTGTAAAGAAAAAAAAGGAAAGAAAATGCAAACATTAAGACTACAGCTAAGGTATTGTTGAACAAAGTAATTTATATATATGGTGTAACAGAAATCAGAGAAAGATAGAAAGTAATAGAAGTACATATTTTATTAGCACTCTACTCAGTAAGAACCATTCCTAATAGAACCACCAAATTGTCCTCATATGAAGTTATATTTCGCAGGGCCCCTGTAACAGGCCTATATTTTCCCCGTAACCTGAATATTTAGAAAACATATATTCTTCTGCACTAAAACGGATGCAGATCTATCTGGTTGGGAGATGTTAAAATGAATTGAAATATAGGAGACACATTTGAATTAAATCCAAATAAGTCAGGATGAATTTAGAATCTGTTATCTCACACATACCACATGTAAGGAAACATAATAAGTGGATACGTCTTGACTAAATGTGTTGGATAGATGCAAAAAAATATATAATTGCAGCTCACCACAATTATGAAGGTCTGGTCTTGAAACATGTAGGACAGACAGTGCCAGAGAAACATCCAGTCATCTGGGATAGCTATGCAGAACTTTTTATGAATGGTTTGTACCAGTGCTAAGGTGTTGGTGCGACAAAGGTTCAGAATGGCACAGCAGCCGATAAAGGGAGACAGGTATTTTTTCAAAATAAACTCTACAAACTTTTGCATAATAAACAGTGTTACGCTCCATAGGAGAGTTCTTGTACTTTAACATTGCAGCATAACTCAGTGTAAACCTTCTCTCTTAAAGTGACAGTACATTATATCTCTATATGACTCAAAATATACTTTTGCTTTAACTCCACATTCACTTTAATGGGCATCGCTCACCAACATATACATCTTGTCTCAATTCCTTGGCAGCAACAAGGTACATGACTTTTGCATCACTATCTGTGCCTTTTGAAACTTCTCCTATCTGCGGCATAACCATTACATACATCAGCATATTCAGCCATAGGCCCCAAACTCAAATGCCCCAAAGGAGCAGCGCCCTCTATGCAGAATGCTTCACACATCGTAGACGTCACTTACATATCCAGAGGTCGTCACACATTACAGGTGATTCAATACTCTGTGGCTCCCGGCCACATCTCAGACTCAAAGGCATCAGGACTACATGGATGACCAGTCCTAAGAATAAATTAGCAATGTTTAAAAAGCTTTTGCAGTTATAAACTATTGATAGCATGTCCTCAGGATAGGCAAACAATAGTAGATCAGGGAAAGGTTACCTCACCATTCAGAACCTGGAACAATTTCTTTTCAATCCCTTACCACTGGAATATGCAGTGGGGACAACTAAAAGAACATGAGCAACCCATTCCTTTACTTTATTTTAGTGTTAATGTACTAATATTAAAAATAAAGAATGATAATATAATTTTTTTTCCATTTTTTTGCACACATTACCCATAACAAAACAAAAAAAGTTAAAAAAAAATCTGTGAAAAAAGGTATTAAAAACAGCCCCATATGTCACAAAGAAAAAGCACAGTAAAAATAATTTTGATAGCTCAAGAAAGAAATAGGGCCGTAAAAATCACCATATGCGTAAAATCGCTAGAAATCTGGTTCTTTATGGCTGAAACACTCTGGTCATAGCTGTGAAAACTTGGAATCCCTGTGTACACTTAATACAAACGGTAAAAACAGAAAACTTTTTGGCGGTTTTTTTGGTCTTTCATCACGCAGAACTGATGTGATGTATTTCCACTTCAATGTTACAATGCACTAAGTACACAGTATATTGTCTGGGCATTTGTAGCGCCACCGCTCTATTTGTTCACCTGGTGCAACATTGTTCACCTTATGTTTCTTCTAAGATATTCTGAACTCACAGGACCAGGCTTAGCTGTAACAAGTATATATAGTATATTATGTAGCATTCAGGGCAACAAACTGCTCCAGTTTAGTCTTGAAATTTTCAGATTTTACAGCAAACTTCACCGTGCTTGTGAATTCAATTTTTGGAACTTCAGACTTTACAGAAGATAGTGTACAGGAACTCATCTAAGCTGTTAGCAGTGTGTTTGATGACATAATTGCTAGCGGTTTACAATGACAACCAGAACTAAATATGAAAAAATGTTGTTCTAAGATGGACAAGCAAATCACATAATTTGCAAATCAAAAACCGGGTCAAAATCCTCACCATTGATGCAGTTTCGCAGACTTCACTCCTTCTATTGAAAGGGTGAAAACAGCTGTGGATCCTCACCAAAATCTGCCTTAATAGTTGCAAAAATGGTACAGATTTTAACATGTTTTTTGATTCAGAAATTATGTTGCTTTTGTAGTGGATTTACTACTGCAGAAAACTCACAGTATTTCCACTACGTATAAACGTACTCTTAAAGGGGTTGTGCCACTTCTAGCTATTAATGACTCAACCTCATCATCATATCATAGGTAATCACTCGTGGCCAAGCATGATGGCCTTTGAAGTATAGGGGCTTAGCGGTGGGTCCGCAGGTAACTATAGAGACCTATTCTTGAGCCACAGATTCTTTCGCAGTGGGGACATCGGTTACCAATCTCAGGATAGGTCATGAATAGCAGAGTGGCAGGGGTTTGCCAGCTGGGACCTACAGCAATTAGTTACTCACCCTGGCCAGTGTCTTAGGGCTCATGTCCACGGGGAAAATAGGATTTAGGATCCGCAGCGGATTTCCTGCATGCGGATCCGCATCCCATAGGGATGCATTGACCACCCGCGGGTACATAAATACCCGCGGATCGTCAATAAAAGTGATTTTAAAAAAAATGGAGCATGAAAAAATCTGGACCATGCTCCATTTTCATGCGGGTCTCCCGCGGGGACGGCTCCCGCGGGCTTCTATTGGAGCCTATGGAAGCCGTCCGGATCCGCGGGAGACCTAAAATAGGAATTTAAAGCATTTACTCACCCGCAGCGGACCGCGAAGCTCTGCTCTTCCTCACGGCCGCATCTCCCTTGCTTCGGCTCGGCGGATGTGCCCGGCGCATGCGCGCGGCACGTCGACGACGTGCCGGCGACGTGCCGCCGGCGTCAGGAATTCATCCGCCGGCCGAAAATGAAGATCCGGCCGTGAGGAACAGCTGATCTTCGTCGCCCGCGCCGGAAAGGTAAATGCTTTAAATTGCTATTTTCGGCGCTCATGTCCGCGGGGCAGGAGGGACCCGCTGCAGATTCTCCATGGAGAATCTGCAGCGGATCTGATTTTCCCCGTGGACATGAGGCCTTAGTGTATAGAGCAGTTGGCTATCAAACAGAAGCAAAATAGAACAGTTTGAAAAATGTGCACAGTTTCATCATGCGGGCCTAGAGGATTGTGCCACACTTCAGGATCTCTAGGGATCTCTAGGGATGAGGTTGCATCCAAGATGGGTATGGCTCTTGCCTCAACCTTGTTTCCACTATTGGTCTAAGGCAGGGGTGTCAAACTCATTTTCACCGAGGGCCACATCAGCCTTATGGCTACCTTCAAAGGGCCGATTCTAATTGTAAGACAGTAAAGTAAAAGTAAACCCCACAGTGGCCCGATTGGTAATAAGGTTCCCCATAGTGGCCAGTGACGCACGCCATTCTGCGCATACACGCGCACGCCATTCTGCGCATACAGACGCACGCCATTCTGCGCTTACAGACGCACGCCATTCTGCGCACACACCCGCACGCCACTCTGCGCACACACCCGCACGCCATTCTGCTCACACACCCGCACGCCATTCTGCTCACACACCCGCACGCCATTCTGCGCACACACACCCGCACGCCATTCTGCGCACACACAGACGCACGCCATTCTGCGCACACACAGACGCACGCCATTCTGCGCACACACAGACGCACGCCATTCTGCGCACACACAGACGCACGCCATTCTGCGCACACACAGACGCACGCCATTCTGCGCGCACAGACGCACACCATTCTGCGCATACACCCGCACAGACGCACACCATTCTGCGCATACACCCGCACAGACGCACGCCATTCTGCGCATACACCCGCACAGACGCACACCATTCTGCGCATACACCCGCACAGACGCACACCATTCTGCGCATACACCCGCACAGACGCACACCATTCTGCGCATACACCCGCACAGACGCACACCATTCTGCGCATACACCCGCACAGACGCACACCATTCTGCGCATACACCCGCATAGACGCACACCATTCTGCGCATATACGTACAGACACACACACATATATACAGACACACACACATACATACATACATACAGACACACACATTATATATATATATATATATATATATATATATGACACACACACACATACATATATATACACACACACACACATACATATATACACATACATACATATACACACACACACACACATATATACACACACACGTATATATACACACACACACATATATATAGACACACACACACACACATATATATAGACACACACACACACATATATACACACACACACGTATATACACACACACACATTATATATATATATATATATATATATATGACACACACACACATATATACACACACACAAGGCTCTCACCCTGCAGCTGCTCCTCCTCAGCGATGCTCTCCTTGCTGCAGAGATCATGTTCTCTGCACTCCCCTTCCCTCCTCCGCGGCCGTTGTCAGTCTGCTATCGGCACTCCTCTATTACTGTCTGCAGTAGACAGAACAAGCCGAGAGCAGACTGCCTACTGACAGCAGCACGGAGGAGTGAGGGAACTTACTGCATAGCCTGCGGGCCACAGAAAATGAGGCGGCGGGCCGGATTCGGCCCGCGGGCCTTGTGTTTGACACCTGTGGTCTAAGGGAACCTCTGCAATGAGAGGACATGGTTTCCTGATGGTGACTGGCATGCTGCAACATATCTTCTCTTCTTCATCCTCGAGAACAACTGATACTCAGATGGAATGGTGGTTGGCTAGCTGGGCTATGACCAAACATAGACAAAACAGAAGAACAGACAGAAATCCCAGACTACCAGTCAAATCGCACCGTGCCATCAATATCTTCAGACATGCAACTGCTAGGTCTTCACTCTTTCTCAGGTTTCAGTCTTCCTCCAGCCTCTCCCTTTCAACCCATGGATGCGCATCCGGGTGGCCGATTAGGCCTAGACATCCTCTCGCTCTTACAGCAAGTCTCACTATCTCTCATATACTTGGTGCACTATTATATAGACAAACCTAAACTGTACCAACAGACAATGCAGTGCTTCGAGTTCCACAATATTTACCATCAAGTCAGTGCGGAGCACCAGATAATGGCCCCTTCTTACTGAGACTTCTTCCTTTTGCAATTATGACATCCAGTAACACTCTTAGTGTCATGAACTAACACAGAAATAGTGACACCACTGAGGCAAGGGTTAACCAGCTCCTACTGTATGTATCAAGGTATGCCTGAACTCTATGGATACATGAAATGAAATGTTACAGTACAGCATGATACAATATTAAACAGTATCACAACATTACATACAAAGGACAATTACATGGAGCCTTCACCTATTTCTCATTTATGGAATATTCTGTGGAAGTGCCATAAATGTCTGAGGTTTTATTTTTGTAGGTCCTCAGATAGAAAAGTTAATGTTGATCTTTTAGGGAATTAAACATTTTCACATACTACACTCTATAGGAATTTTAGTATTTTTTAATAATGATGTAGCTATGCTCCCAGTGAGCCAGTATTACCTTAGTTAGTTATTCCTTTCTATGTGAAACTCCTGGCCTCTTTCTCCTTAGATGGCCATGTGATCTCAATTCCTAGTAGCTCAAATTTAGGCCGCCTGCACACGGGTGGATTTGCTTTGCGGAATCCGGAGCGGGCGTCTACCTCCGGATTCCGCAGCAAATACTGCTCATAGCATGCTATGGCAAAACATGATTTTCCCTGCATGAGCGGAAATGGATTGAGATTTTCTGCTCGTGGAGGAGAAATCGCAGCATGCTCTATTTCTGTGCGGATTCCGCATGGACGGCTTCCATTGAAGTCAATGGAAGCCTTCCAATCTGCGGCCCTTCTGCAATGACAATGCAGAAAGGTCACAGATTCCACGTCATCACTAGGCAATGAGGCGGGGAAAGCAGAGATTTAAAAAAAAAAAAATCTGTACTGTGCATGTCCAGTGAGGACCATCTGCAGTACAGATAAAAAGACTTCAGGACAGGTAGGTGCGGATGCCAGCTGGGCACAAGGGCAGATTCCACTGCGAGATTCTGCATGTGGAATCCGACCTGCTCATGTGAAGGCAACCTTACTTGGGTTTATGCTTTCTGAAACTAGTCAGTTTCAAAGTTTGTGTGATGCTGTTGCATGTCTCCTACCACACAAACTGTCTAGATGATGACAGATACATCTACCACAGTTAGTGATGATGATCACACATCTTCTGTCACACAGTTATAATAGAAGAGATCACAGCTCAGCCTCCTGACTGTATACTCATGGGCTGGTAGTTTATTTAGGTGACTATAAAAGATAATACTAATTAACCTGTCCTCCCAGCAGGCAGAATGATATAGTCTTTTGCTTATACTGTGCTGATTCATCACGGGATAGTCTTGAAAATGAAAGTAAAAAAATCTCACTTTCAAGATGGTGTTTGCTAAGTATCAGACAGGGGGATGCACTGCAGGTAAGTGGCTGCAATACACACAGCAGACCTCTAGAATGTGACAGGCAATTAGGTGAGTGGTGCAGACATGGGAAAATGTGTTTATGCTGGAGTGGCCTTTTAAGATATTCACACTAGAGCCAACATAGCATTAGCAGCAACTATGTTCAGTTCTCTAGTTCCTTGTGGAATTCCATGTGTGCTACTGTGCGCTGTTGAAAGGGTCCTGCATTTTCTTCCACTCTCGCAGTATTCATAGGAAAGATTAGAACCAAGAGAAAGCTTTAGAAATTAGTTTCCTGTGATATTTAATCCAATCAGTTTAGCCAAGCAGGTCAATCATTATATCACAGCAAGATACTGACCTTATTTCAGGTATTGATATTTTTAATACTTGGCTGTTACCATCACTTGCCAAGACATTTATAGTCTGCCAGAGAAGTTTTTTCCTGTGTTTTACCAGTTTTCTTTAGTTCATAATTGGCGTCTGCAGTAACCTAAAATGCATGCACACAACTTTTATTATATGTTGAAATTTCATATTAGCATATTTCTATAAGAAGTACAAAGGTTCCTCCAGATTCCCAGGCTGTAGTTCTATTCCAAGAGATTAACTGCGATACGGCTTTTTTAAGAAATATGACTGTATAGTTTGTTCATGATTATCCAGCTGATTGGCAACGGTAATATTATTCTGAATTATGGGTTTAGATTGATATTTCATTTCTTTTTATTCCCATCTGAAAACAAGCCTAAGTGTACAGTATTTAGTTTTTAGACTTTTTGTCTTCCTGTATTTAAACAGTGAGTGTCTTGGAATCACATCTTGGCTTTATAAAAGCTTGGCAAAACAGAAAAGAAAACCATATTATTTTATAGATGATCGGATAGAAGTCGTCTTAACAAAGAATATTGCAAAACCTTGGAGGCTTGGAATGGGATTGTGTGTAGGTGGAGAACACTTGCAATGAAGCCAAAATGCAATCAAGCATAAAGTATAACATTGAATGAAGAGATCATTTGCAGCATTTAGGGCTTTCCCTTGAATTATACAGGTACAAGACATATTACCATGTTGTTATGTGTTAGAATATTTCTAGAAATCTATTTTTCTCCCATGTATCTAACTATTGTGTAAGACACGGACTAAACCTAGTAAGATTTCTGAATCACATGAAGAGTTAAGTTTGCGGTGGCTTTCGAAAGTGCCTTCTGGTTCTCAGTATGTGTGTTCTAAATGCTAATGTGTTTACACAAGGGTAATAAGGAGTATCCAGAGAACTAAATGGATTCAATTTAAATCTGTCCACCCACATGTAGTGATAGGGACGATGTCATTCTAAAGTAGACTCCAAGTCTTCACCTGGTTGTCGTTTATTTGCTTTGCTGATACATACAATTGCTTTCTGCTTACTATTAAAAAGTCATATTTCTAGGGGCTGCAAATGAATAAAAATTGATTGGGGTATGTTTCCCTGGACCCTTATAGCTTTCCCACCAGAAGCAGCATCCTGTCCAGCGCTGCTCAGAGGTTTCTGCAGGAGCTAATGCACAGCCGTAATGTGACAACGCATGAACCTGAGCGCCTAAACAGACGGGCGTGATTTTGTCCCGCTATGTGGCCATGACAATCACAGCAGCATAACGGGACAAAACGAAACCATTGATTTGTATTCTGGGGCCTTAATACTACGTCCAATAAAAAATAGGAGGTGTCCTAGCTTTCTCACAGGTAGTTAATACTGATAGAACCTATCTTCCTGCTATTTTTCAAATTCGCGCAAAATATATTTTTTTTACCTTGTTCATGTGCGACTACGCTCTGTAGCGGCAAGCATCGTTGCACATACTCTTGTATGAAGAAACCCTTATATTGAAAACAATATGCTACAATTTTCGGCCCATATTCCTGCTCAATATAGACACAAAACTATACTTCCAACCTCTCTGAAAGATTATGAAAACTTAGAATTAGTAACTAGAGATGAGCGAGCACCAAAATGCTCGGGTCCTCGTTACTCGAGATGAAATTTTCGCGATGCTCGAGGGTTCGTTTCGAGTAACGAACCCCACTGAAGTCAATGGACGACTCGAGCATTTTTGTATATGACGGGTGCTCCGCTAAGGTTTTAATTTGTGAAAATCTGGGAAATTCGGGGGCGTGGCCTGGAGTGAGTCCGAGACGGCAGCGTTTGCGTAGGCTCCGCTCGGCAGCAACTCTCAGCAACTCTACAGCAAGCAGCGGAGGCTGACAACTCACCACACTGCAAGCTAAACCCCTCAGGTACATGGCGGCAGCAAGAAGGAGGACCTCCAAAGCGATCCCGGCACGCCTGGAGGAGTTCTTTGCTCCGCGCGGTTCTCTCCCGGAAATGGCGGCAGAAGATACACCGGATGCAGCCGCGGGAACCCCGGTAAGAGACTCCCGCAAGTCCCTAATCCCGATACCCACGGGGAGGGAAGAGGAAGACAGTGGGCAGAAGGGGCTAAGGGGAGCAGGAAGAGAAGAGAGAGCCCCTACAGGAATGAATAAGGCTAAAACCGGCCCCCCCACAAGCCGCAGCACCAAAAACAAAATGGTGCCGGCAGCTGCACAGTCTGCACACTCTGCTTCTGGCAGCCCAGCCAAACAGAGACAGAGAATGCTAGACGATACAGAGGGAGAGAGCCCTGTACTAGCGGACCTAACTGTAGCACACCCTGCAAATAGCTCACCAAAAGAAGATGGTCCATATTGCGGAGCCTCAAAAAGCTGTCTCCCCAGAGGAAAATGGCGCCATCATCAATATCAATGCAGGACGTTCACCCTGTTCTAAGCAGCCCAGCTAAACAAAGGCAAGGCCCATCAGATGACATAGAGGTAGAGGGAGAGCTCTCAGACGTAACCATGTCTCAACCAGCATATGATGGTGAAATCGTTAACCTGTCTGCTTCAGACAAACCGGCTTCAGAGTCATATATTAAGGAGGCGATATTAGCCTTGAGAAATACACTACAAGTGGATTTGAAAAGTCTGTCACACCACGTTGATAAATCAATCTCTGAAGTTAACAATAGAGTAAATAACACCGAGATTAAAATGGAGGAGCTGGTAAAGTCGCATAATGAGCTTATCGACGCCCACTATGTGTTAAAGGACCCCCCCCCCCCCGACTCGCATGGCGAACCCCCCGGGAAAGCCCCGGGACAGAAGATCAGAAGACCATAACTGCCGTCACCTGCGGGGGAAAAAAAAAAAAAAAGAGGAGATCCACTCATTTCCATCTCCGCTGCCACAGGGAATTGGCAGACTAGAGAGTTAGGCTGATCACCCACGTGAACTGTTACCTACCCCCCAGATGAACCAGCAAGCGATCGCTTGCCACCTTTCTTTCATTCTTTTTTGCTGTTTTTTTTTCACTCACAGCAAAATGTCGTTTCCTGACCGTATGTTTCACAAGAATATGATTTTCTGTGTAACTAGCTGTTGTTCTTTATTCAGTTATGTTTTGTTAGGCATCTCTATCTTTGTATGGTCCCTGTCTCTTAGCTCCGAAGTGCCTGGTCCAGTAATATGGCTATGAAAATTCTATCGTTGAATGCCAACGGGTTGAATCTCCCACAGAAGAGAAGTTTCGTGTGGAAGGAGGCTATTCGCAATGCCATTGATATCGTATGTATACAGGAGACACACTTGTTAGACACGGACACTACCCGTATGTCCCACAGGAAATATCCACGCGCCATATTCGCATGTGCCCCGAGGAAGCGGGCGGGTGTGATGGTGGCGTTTGGCGAATCTACCCCATTTAACATCACAAGACAAATTTGTGACCCTGGAGGTCGCTATATAGTTCTAGTGGGAGAATTGAGAGGCAATCCAATCACTCTAATCAACACTTATGCCCCAAATAAAAAACAATTAAGTTTTCTAAATAAGCTTATGAGAGTAGTTCGCAGGGTGGCGAAAGGCACGCTGCTTTTTTGCGGAGACTTCAACTCAACACCAGATAGCTCCATTGATTCTACCCACCACTCCAGAAAAATGGGTACTGACCTAAACTGTTGGTTGCGCAAACAAGCTCTTTTTGACACTTTCCGCTGCCTAAACGCCGCATCCAGGGAGTTCACGTTCTTCTCTCCCCGTCACAGAACGTTCTCACGCATTGACCTATGTCTGGTTGACAAACAGCTTATAACAGCGGTAGTCAAAGCAGAGATAGGTACAGCTTCCTGGTCGGACCATGCTCCGATAGTAACATCTATTGCTTTGGGAGGACACAGACAATCGGCCAGAACGTGGAGAAATAATGTGTATTTAATGAAAATCCCCGACTACAGGTCTGAAATCTTAAAAAATATGGAGGAATTTTTTGCCTTAAATGACACCCCCGATATGGACCCCCGCTCTTTGTGGAACGCCCATAAGGTGTTCGTGAGGGGAGTACTCATTAAGCTAGGTGCCAGGTACAAAAGAAAGAAATTGGAAAAGACAGAGGCCTTAGTATCAGATATTCAGCGACTAGAGGGCGAGATACGGGATAACCCCGCCTCGCAATCTCATAAAGAATTATTTCATGTAAGACTTGAGCTACGCAAGATCTTACAAAATCACTTTGACAGAGAGGTTGCGTCCCGCAGGGCCAATATTTATTCCTCACTGAACAAACCATCTAAATGGATGGCTAAACTACTCAAAAAAAAGATAGTCAGATCCACCATCCCCTTTGTGTGGAATTCGAAACACAAGGAATTTAAGATCACCCACCCAAAGCAGATAGCGGACAAGTTCCGCTCCTATTACAGTGACCTGTATAATTTAAAAAATGACCCAACTTCCACTCAACCAAACAAAACAACAATAGATAACTTTCTGAATAAATTAAATCTCCCGAGCATCACCAACACACAAGCGTTAGAACTAGACAGGGAAATGTCGGTACCCGAGGTGATTGAAACAATCACAAACATGAAAAACCAAAAAGCCCCGGGCCCCGATGGGTATTCCTCAGAATATTATAAATTATTCTCCGGTGTGCTGTCCCCCTACTTAGTCAAATACTTCAACGCGACTATGAGGTGCGGAGCGTTCCCGGACGAAGCTCTCCAGGCTACTATTGTAGTCCTGCCCAAAGCGGGCAAACCCCCGGATGACCCATCTAACTTCCGCCCGATCTCTCTGCTAAACTCGGACGTAAAAATATATGCCAAGACCCTTGCAACAAGACTACTCGAGATCCTTCGCGGAATTGTACATTCCGACCAGGTCGGTTTTGTGAAGGGGAGGCAGGCCCCGGATGGCACCCGCAAGGCCCTCAACCTTCTACACTCTTTAAAGCTATCTCGCACCCCAGCGGTCATGTTAGCCCTTGACGCCGAAAAGGCTTTCGACCGTGTCCATTGGGACTATGCCTTTCAAACACTGGCCAAGTTCGGCTTTGGTGACGGGATGCGGCGTGCTATCCGGGCCCTGTACTCTACACCGTCGGCGAGGGTACTAGTGGACGGCACGCTCTCAGAAACCTTTAGAATAACTAATGGTACGAGGCAGGGCTGCCCCCTTTCCCCCATTCTGTACGTCCTCACGATAGAGCCTTTGGCTGAAGCTATCCGGCTATCCCCTGAAATAAGGGGCATCCCTCTGAATCTCCGCCAGCACAGATCGGCCTTTTTGCAGACGACGTCATTCTCACCCTGACGTGCCCACTTAGTTCCTTAAGAGCGGCCCAACAGCACCGTCTCACAATATAAGCTTAATATAAATAAGTCCATAATTATGGGAATTAATACCCCCAAAGAACTAAAAAATGCAATTAAAAAAGAATTCCCTTATGAATGGAAGGATGGAAATCTGCCTTACCTAGGCATTTCCTTGACCCCTGACGTGGCCGACCTTGAAAAAACAAATTACCCCCCACTGTTGGCACAAGTACAGAAGGAGCTGGACCGTATGTCGGGACTCAACTCTCTTGGTATGGTAGAATCATGTCCTATAAGATGGTTCTCCTACCTAAGATCCTTTATTTTTTCAGGGTTCTGCCGATTACCCTATCTCATGCCACATTAACCAAACTACAGAGACAGGTGTCGAACTTTGTCTGGGGGGGTAAGAAACCTCGTCTGGCGTTGTCTATCCTGTCCATGCATCGCGACAGAGGTGGAGCTGACATTCCAAACCTGGAAAAATATTATAGAGCGTCTCTCCTAAATCAAACCAGGTATCTAATCTCGGAAGGGGACAAGATGGGGTGGGTGGGAATGGAGAGTAGTTTTGCCAAGCTCTCATCGTGTAGCCCACTGCTACTCGCAGCGTCCCTAGAAGCTATGTCTGCAGTGCAACCACAAAAAACAAAACTAAAAATAAATACTCAGTTATTAGCTCCCACTACAGTTACATCACTCGGGATGTGGAGCGACCTGACAAAAAAGGCAGCGGTAACCAGCTCGGTGGAGCCACCTGCCATCCCTCTCGAGACTTTGGGCGTGTTTGTCCCGGAGCTGGACTTGAGGGATTGGATAGAGAAGGGGATACGAACGGTGTCCGCTTTGTTATCAGAAAACTCAGTAAAACCCTTTACAGAACTAAGCAACACATACGGCTTGGACAGCCATGACCTATTTAAATACTCCAGGGTCACACATTTTCTTACTAGATCTCTTATACACACAGTAAAGATCCCATGTGACATCATAACCAGACTTAAAGGGGTTGTCCCGCGCCGAAACGGGGTTTTTTTTTTTCAACCCCCCCCCCCCCCCGTTCGGCGCGAGACAACCCCGATGCAGGGACTTAAAAAAAAAAAACAGCACAGCGCTTACCTGAATCCCCGCGCTCCGGTGACTTCTATACTTACCGGTGAAGATGGCCGCCGGGATCTTCTTCCTCCGTGGACCGCAGCTCTTCTGTGCGGTCCATTGCCGATTCCAGCCTCCTGATTGGCTGGAATCGGCACGTGACGGGGCGGAGCTACACGGAGCCGGCATCCTGCACGAGAGGCTCCATTGAAGAAAGCAGAAGACCCGGACTGCGCAAGCGCGGCTAATTTGGCCATCGGAGGCCGAAAATTAGTCGGCACCATGGAGACGAGGACGCCAGCAACGGAGCAGGTAAGTATAAAACTTTTTATAACTTCTGTATGGCTCATAATTAATGCACAATGTACATTACAAAGTGCATTAATATGGCCATACAGAAGTGTATAGACCCACTTGCTGCCGCGGGACAACCCCTTTAACTCTACACCCAACCTGAAAAAATCAGACACTAGGCTTTTCTACGACACGTTGACAGGCAATAACATCATCTCTAAGAAATCCCATTTGCTAAACTGGGAAAAGGAGTTAGATCTAGTCATTCCACTGGAAGTCTGGAAAAATGCCTTCAAACTGGCCGGAAAGTCCACTAAAGGACTAGGCATACTGGAGGTCCAATTAAAGATTGTAATGAGATGGTATTATTCTCCTGCGCTCCTGTACAACAGATTTAAAAAGGGCGATGGTCTTTGCTGGAGAGGATGCAATCAGGTAGGCACCCTTTCACACATCTTCTGCTCATGCCCCAAACTTTTTAATTACTGGCAAACTATACTAAACCTACTTGATAAAATCTTGAGGATTCGTGTCCCAAGAGCGCCCAAGCATATATTGTTGCTCGTGGGCCTGGAAGACATTCCTATACCAGCTAGATTTCTGGTGGGACATGCCTTAATGACTGCTAAAACCCTTATAGCACAACACTGGCGTGGCCCAGATCCGCCAAATATCAACGAATTCAAAAACCGTATGTCAGAGCAGAGGGTGTTTGAAAGATGGTTGGCATTCAGAGAAGATAAAATGGTAAGGCACGAGGAGATGTGGAGCAGATGGAGGGAACCACTATAAACCCCTTTTCTTGCAGCATAGACAATTTTAAGATGCCAATTCATGTTTTCTGTGTTACGTTCTTACCTTTTTCCTGTTACCGTATGGAGCACAATATTTGTTTATATGGTTGTTTATACGGAAAAGAATCTGCCTCCAAGCTGGCAACTGGTCGTTTTCGTTAAGGACATAGGCTTTTAATGTGACAGTTACAAATAAGGAAAGAGAAGCAAAATCACCTACAGTTTATACCCACAAAGTGTTCCTTTCTCTTCTGCTGTCTGTATATGATTAAAGCATGATGTTTCCTGTGTAACATTTATTCGTATATAAACAAAATAAAAATCTAATGTTTAAAAAAAAAATAAAAAAATCTGGGAAATTCAAGAAAGTGATGGGAACGACACAGAAACGGATAGGGCAGGCAAGGGGGTACATGTTGGGCTGCATCTCAAGTTCCCAGGTCCCACTATTAAGCCACAATAGCGGCAAGAGTGCCCCCCCCCCTTCCCAACAATTTTCACTTCTGAAAAACCCTCATTAGCAATGCATACCTTAGCTATGCACCACACTACCTCCAACAAAGCACAATCACTGCCTGCATGATACTCCGCTGCCACTTCTCCTGGGTTACATGCTGCCCCCCCCCCCCCCGCACGTCCCAGTGTCCACAGCGCACACCAAAGTGTCCCTGCGCAGCCTTCAGCTGCCCTCATGCCACACCACCCTCATGTCTATTTATAAGCGCGTCTGCCATGAGGAGGAACCGCAGGCACACACTGCAGAGGGTTGGCACGGCCAGGCAGCGACCCTCTTTAAAAGGGGCGGGGCGATAGCCCATAATGCTGTACAGAAGCAATGAGAAATCCAATCCTGTGCCACCTCCATCAGGAGCTGCACACGTGGGCATAGCAATGGGGAACCCATGTGCCACACACTATTCATTCTGTCAAGGTGTCTGCATGCCCCAGTCAGACCAGGGCTTTTTATAAATAGTCACAGGCAGGTACAACTCCGCAATGAGAATTCCGTGTGCACCCACAGCATGGGTGGCTCCCTGGAACCCACCGGCTGTACATAAATAAATCACATTGCATTGCCCATCACAGCTGAGGTAACGTCAGGTTTAATGCAGGTGGTCTTCGGCCCACACTGCATGCCCCAGTCAGACTGGGGTTCTTTAGAAGTGGACACATGCAGTTACAACTCCGTGTGGACCGACAGCATGGGTGGGTCCCAGGAAGCCACTGGCGGTACATAAATATATCCCATTGCAGTGCCCAGCACAGCTGAGGTAATGTCAGGTCTGCTGTCTCTAACACGATGTCCTCTCTTTACCTAAAACTAAACCTCTCTAAAACTGATTTACTGGTGTTTCCTCCTTCCACTAACCGACTTCCTCCTGACATCTCCATCTCAGTGTGTGGCGCCACCATAACTCCCAAACAACATGCCCGCTGCCTTGGGGTCATATTCGACTCAGATCTCTAATTTACCCCCTACATCCAATCAGTGGCCCGAACCTGTCAGCTGCACCTCAAGAACATCTCAAGAATCCGCTCTTTTCTCACCATAGACACGCTGAAAACGCTTATTGTTGCCCTCATCCACTCACGGCTTGACTATTGCAACTCATTGCTGATCGGCCTCCCCTGCAGCAGACTCTACCCTCTCCAATCCATCCTGAATGCGGCAGCCAGGCTCATATTCCTGTCCAGCCGCTACTCAGATGCCTCTGCTCTGTGCCGGTCACTGCACTGGCTGCCCGTTAAATACAGAATTCAATTTAAACTTATTACCTTAATCCACAAAGCCCTCCACAGCGCCTCCCTCATCTCCATCCATGGGTGGCTCCCTGGAACCCACCGGCGGTACATAAATAAATCCCATTGCAGTGCCCATCACTGCTGAGGTAACGTCAGGTTTAATGCAGGTGGTCTTCGGCCCACACTGCATGCCCCAGTCAGACTGGGGTTCTTTAGAAAGTGAACACATGCAGTTACAACTCCGTGTGGACTGACAGCATGGGTGGCTCCCGGGAACCCACCAGCGGTACATAAATAAATCCCATTGCAGTGCCCATCACAGCTGAGGTAACGTCAGGTTTAATGCAGGTGGGCTTCGGCCCACACTGCATGCCCCAGTCAGACTGGGGTTCTTTAGAAGTGGACACATGCATTTAAAACTCTGTGTGGACCGACAGCATGGGTGGCTCCCTGGAACCCACCGGCGGTACATAAATAAATTCCATTGCATTGCCCATCACAGCTGAGGTAACGTCCGATTAAATGCAGGGGGTCTTCGGCCCACACTGCATGCCCCAGTCAGACTGGGGTTCTTTAGAAGTGGACACATGCAGTTACAACTCCGTGTGGACCGACAGCATGGGTGGGTCCCAGGAAGCCACCGGCGGTACATAAATAAATCCCATTGCAGTGCCCTGCTCAGCAGAGCTAACGTCAGGTTTAATGCAGGTGGTCTTCAGCCCACACTGCATGCCCCAGTCAGACTGGGGTTCTTTAGAAGTGGACACATGCAGTTACAACTCCGTGTGGACCGACAGCATGGGTGGCTCCCTGGAACCCACCGGCGGTACATAAATATATCCCATTGCAGTGCCCAGCACAGCTGATGTAACGTCAGCTTTAATGCAGGTGGGCTAAAAATTACTAGGATTACAATGTAGGCGAGGGCCCCCAAAAATTGGTGTACCAACAGTACAAATGTACTTCAGAAAAATTGCCCATGCCCAACCAAGAGGGCAGGTGAAACCCATTAATCGCTTTGGTTAATGTGGCTTAATTTGTAACTAGGCCTGTAGGCGGCCCAGTTAAAATAAAAATTGGTTCAGGTGCAAGTTTCAACGCTTTATTGAATTGAGAATTGAAACGTATAAACATTGTTTACAAAAGTTATATGACTGAGCCTTGTGGGCCTCAGAAAAATTGCCCGTTCGGCGTGATTACGTGAGGTTTCAGGAGGAGGAGCAGGAGGAGGAGGATGAATATAATACACAGATTGATGAAGCTAAAAGGTCCCCATTTTTTATGGTGATAGAGAACGATGCTTCCATCCGCGGGTGCAGCCTACGTATTGTTTAGGTATCACTGCTGTCCGCTGGTGGAGAAGAGAAGTATGGGGAAATCCAGGCTTTGTTCATCTTTATGATTGTAAGCCTGTCGGCACTGTCTGTTGACAGGTGGGTACGCTTATCCGTGATGATTCCCCCAGCCGCACTAAACACCCTCTCTGACAAGACGCTAGCCGCAGGACAAGCAAGCACCTCCAGGGCATACAGCGCGAGTTCAGGCCACGTGTCCAGCTTCGACACCCAGTAGTTGTAGGGGGCAGAGGCGTCACGGAGGACGGTCGTGCGATCGGCTACGTACTCCCTCACCATCCTTTTACAGTGCTCCCGCCGACTCAGCCTTGACTGGGGAGCGGTGACACAGTCTTGCTGGGGAGCCATAAAGCTGTGAAAGGCCTTGGAGAGTGTTCCCCTGCCTGTGCTGTACATGCTGCCTGATCTCTGCGCCTCCCCTGCTACCTGGCCCTCGGAACTGTGCCTTCTGCCACTAGCGCTGTCGGATGGGAATTTTACCATCAGTTTGTCCACCAGGGTCCTGTGGTATAGCATCACTCTCGAACCCCTTTCCTCTTCGGGTATGAGAGTGGAAAGGTTCTCCTTATACCGTGGGTCGAGCAGTGTGTACACCCAGTAATCCGTAGTGGCCAGAATGCGTGTAACGCGAGGGTCACGAGAAAGGCATCCTAACATGAAGTCAGCCATGTGTGCCAGGGTACCTGTACGCAACACATGGCTGTCCTCACTCGGAAGATCACTTTCAGGATCCTCCGCCTCCTCCTCCTCCTCAGGCCATACACGCTGAAAGGATGACAGGCAAGCAGCATGGGTACCCTCAGCAGTGGGCCAAGCTGTCTCTTCCCCCTCCTCCTCATGCTCCTCCCCCTCCCCCTCCCCCTCCTCCTCAACGCGCTGAGATATAGACAGGAGGGTGCTCTGACTATTCAGCGACATACTGTCTTCCGCCGCCTCCGTTTCCGAGCGCAAAGCGTCTGCCTTTATGCTTTGCAGGGAACTTCTCAAGAAGCATAGCTGAGGAATGGTGACGCTAATGATTGCAGCATCGCCGCTCACCATCTGGGTAGACTCCTCAAAGTTTCCAAGGACCTGGCAGATGGCTGCCAACCAGGCCCACTCTTTTGTACAGAATTGAGGAGGCTGACTCCCACTACGCCGCCCATGTTGGAGTTGGTATTCCACTATAGCTCTACGCTGCTCATAGAGCCTGGCCAACACGTGGAGCGTAGAGTTCCACCGTGTGAGCACGTCGCACAGCAGTCGGTGCACTGGCAGATTAGTGCAGAAAGATGTTGCAGGGTGCGCAGGGTGGCAGCGTCCGTCTTGGACTTGCGGAAATGTGCGCTGAGGCGGCGCACCTTTCCGAGCAGGTCTGACAAGCGTGGCTAGCTTTTCAGAAAGCGCTGAACCACCAAATTAAAGACGTAGGCCAGGCATGGCATGTGCGTGAGGCTGCCGAGCTGCAGAGCCGCCACCAGGTTACGGCCATTGTCACAAACGACCATGCCCGGTTGGAGGCTCAGCGGCGAAAGCCAGCGGTCGGTCTGCTCTGTCAGACCCTGCAGCAGTTCGTGGGCCGTGTGCCTCTTCGCTCCCAAGCTGAGTAGTTTCAGCACGGCCTGCTGACGCTTGGCCACCGCTGTGCTGCCACGCCGCGTGACACCGACTGCTGGCGACGTGCTGCTGCTGACACATCTTGATTGCGAGACAGAGGTTGCGTAGGAGGAGGAGGAGGGTGGTTTAGTGGAGGAAGCATACGCCGCCGCAGATACCAGCACCGAGCTGGGGCCCGCAATTCTGGGGGTGGGTAGGACGTGAGCGGTCCCAGGCTCTGACTCGGTCCCAGCCTCCACTAAATTCACCCAATGTGCCGTCAGGGAGATATAGTGGCCCTGGCCGCCTGTGCTTGTCCACGTGTCCGTTGTTAAGTGGACCTTGGCAGTAACCACGTTGGTGAGGGCGCGTACAATGTTGCGGGAGACGTGGTCGTGCAGGGCTGGGACGGCACATCGGGAAAAGTAGTGGCGACTGGGAACCATATAGCGCGGGGCCGCCGCCGCCATCATGTTTTTGTAAGCCTCCGTTTCCACAAGCCTATACGGCAGCATCTCCAGGCTGATCAATTTGGCTATGTGCACGTTTAACGCTTGAGCGTGCGGGTGCGTGGCAGCGTACTTGCGCTTGCGCTCAAACACTTGCGCTGGCGACAGCTGGACGGTGCACTGAGAGACATTGGTGGATGGGGCCGAGGACAGCGGAGGTGAGGGTGTGGGTGCAGGCCGGGAGACGGTCGTGTCTGTGTCCTGAGAGGGGGGTTGGATCTCAGTGGCAGGTTGGGGCACAGGGGGAGAGGCAGTGGTGCAAACCGGAGGCGGTGAACGGCCTTCGTCCCACCTTGTGGGGTGCTTGGCCATGATATGCCTGCGCATGCTGGTGGTGGTGGCTCCCCAGCTGATCTTGGCGCAACAAAGGTTGCACACCACTGTTCGTCGGTCGTCTGCACTCTCAGTGAAAAACTGCCAGACCTTTGAGCACCTTGGCCTTTGCAGAGTGGCATGACGCGAGGGTGCACTTTGGGAAACAGTTGGTGGATTATTCGGTCTGGCCCTGCCTCAACCCCTGGCCACCGCACTGCCTCTTCCAACCTGCCCTGCTGCTGCACTTGCCTCCCCCTCTGAAGACCTGTCCTCAGTTGGCTTAGCAAACCAGGTAGGGTCAGTCACCTCATTATCCTGCTGCTCTTCCTCCGAATCCTCTGTGCGCTCCTCCCTCGGACTTACTGCAATTACTACTACCTGAGTGATAGACAACTGTGTCTCATCGTCGTCATCCTCCTCACCCACTGAAAGCTCTTGAGACAGTTGCCGGAAGTCTCCAGCCTCATCCCCCGGACCCCGGGAACTTTCCAAAGGTTGGGCATCGGTCACGACAAACTCTTCCGGTGGGATAGGAACCATTGCTGCCCATTCTGGGCAGGGGCCCGAGAACAGTTCCTGGGAGTCTGCCTGCTCCTCAGAATGTGTCATTGTAATGGAGTGAGGAGGCTGGGAGGAAGGAGGAGCAGCAGCCAGAGGATTCAGAGTTGCAGCAGTGGACGGCGTAGAACTCTGGGTGGTCGATAGATTGCTGGATGCACTTTCTGCCATCCACGACAGGACCTGCTCACACTGCTCATTTTCTAATAAAGGTCTACCTCGTGGACCCATTAATTGTGAGATTAATCTGGGGACGCCAAAAACGTGCCTCTCTCCTAATCCCGCAGCAGTCAGCTGCGATACACCTGGATCAGGAGCTCGGCCTGTGCCCACACCCTGACTTGGGCCTCCGCGTCCTCGCCCGCGTCCACGTCCTCTAGGCCTACCCCTACCCCTCAGCATGGTGTATTACCAGTAGTGCAGAAACAGAACGCTGTAATAAAATGTGCCGCTTATTGGCCTGTGGTTGGAGGCTGACTTCGCTTACGGAATGCACAGCAGAGCCAGGAAGGAATTTTGCGCAAGCCTGTCGTGAGACGTAGGTGCGTATGACTGAGCTAGTGGAATTCACAGCGCAGAAGCAGTCAAGTGTCCAAAGGCAACTAGTAGGCCTTAAGTATTTTGCTTCTATTTTTTTAAGGCTGAGCTTAGACAGCAGACAGATACTGTAGGCAGCGTATATATGTATACTGTTTCCCTCTGGACGGGATGACGGCGGTGATGTAACGGGCAACGCAGAGCCAGGAAACAATTTTGCGCAAGCCTGCTGTAATACTTAGCTGCGTATTAATTAGGACTACTACCCCCAGCAGAGACGCAGTACACTCAAGACGGTCACAGGCAGCCCAAAGATAGTATTTTTCCCAAATTTGTTTGAAAAAGCCCACTGCCTATATAGACAGTATATCTCTTTCACCTTTCCCACTGTCCCTGCCTCACCACTACTGGCCCTATACTATGTAAAATTACTGCAGACTGAGGACGCAATGCTCTGCACGCCCGATATACAAAAAAAAAAAAAAAAAAGTGCAACACTGCTCACAGCAGCCTTAACAGTACTGCACACGGTCAGATGTGGCCCTAAGAAGGACCGTTGGGTTTCTTCAAGCCTAAAATAACTCCTAACGCTCTCCCTATAGCAGCAGCAGCATCAGCAGCACTGTCCCTGATCTCTGTCAGAATGCATCTGTGGCGAGCCGTGGGCGGGGCAGATTTAAATACTCGGGTGACACCTGATCTCCCCAGCCACTCACTGCAGGGGGGTGGTATAGGGCTGGAACATCACAGGAGGAAGTTGTAATGCCTTCCCTGTCTTTCTACTGGCCAGAAAAGCGCGCTAATGTCTCAGAGATGAAAGTGAAAGTAACTCGAACATCGCGTGGTGCTCGTCTCGAGTAACGAGCATCTCGAACACCCTAATACTCGAACGAGCATCAAGCTCGGACGAGTACGTTCGCTCATCTCTATTAGTAACTTTAAAGTAAAAATTCACAAATCCAAAATCCTTAAAGGGGTTGTCCCGCGAAAGAAAGTGGGGTTCAGCACTTCCGTATGGCCATATTAATGCACTTTGTAATGTACATCGTGCATTAATTATGAGCCATACAGAAGTTATTCACTTACCTGCTCCGTTGCTAGCGTCCCCGTCGCCATGGTGCCGTCTAATTTCAGCGTCTAATCGCCCGATTAGACGCGCTTGCGCAGTCCGGTCTTCTCCCTGGTGAATGGGGTCGCTCGTGCCGGAGAGCTGGTCCTCGTAGCTCCGCCCCGTCACGTGTGCCGATTCCAGCCAATCAGGAGGCTGGAATCGGCAGTGGACCGCACAGAGCCCACGGTGCAGCATGGGAGAAGACCCGCGGTGCATTGTGGGTGAAGATGCCGGCGGCCATCTTGGTAAGGTAAGTAAGAAGTCGCCGCAGCGCGGGGATTCGGGTAAGTACTAAACCTTTTTTTTTTTTAACCCATCCCTTCGGTTTGTCTCGCGCCGAACGGGGGGCCTATTGAATTAAAAAAAAACCTGTTTCGGCGCGGGACAACCCCTTTAATATAACCTGCCAAAGAATGAAACATATCAACTAAAATCAATAATCATACTGTGTTGGTGTGAAAACACCATTAAATATTTGGGGATAACCCTGCTAGCCTATCCAAATAAGCTATTTGATCTTAATTACAAAAAATGCTCTCGACATTAGAAGCAAACTGCCAGAAATGGTGGCTAATCACGTTATCCTGGTTCGGCAGGTTAAACATGCTAAAAATTGATTCTCTGTCCAAATTCTTATATATAGGCCAAACCCTCCCCATCAAGCTACCAAGTTCATATGCGGTAACACTAGGCGGCAGCTGAAAGTTAGGACATTCACACAACACAAAGAGAAAAGGTTTGCAGGATTGCCAAACTTTGCTCTATACCATGAAACAGCCATCTACAAGTGTATTCTGGACCTTAGTCATATTTTCACTTCCAAATTATGGGTTGGCCCAACAAATACTTAATCTATCACCATTTATGAGCAAACTGATAGATGCATGGGATAGGCTTGCGTCATGCCTAAACCTAGTATCCTGACCTGGTCCACTCACGCCCCTGTTGGGTAACTCAGACTTGAAGGCATTGTTTGGTGGCTCAGCACTACTCTTCAGACTGGAAACATACTTGTCCTGAGTGCGCGATGTATTCTCGGGGGTGGGTGTGAGGTCCCTGCGAGAACTGATGGGCGATGGGGGGCAAGTTTCAATACCTGCAGTTACATACATATTTACAATATCTCAGCCCTGGTGCACAACTGGTGGCCCCACTATCCCAGCCCGAAAAACTTTGTATGTCATCCACACCACCAACCAGAGATCTCTCATCATATCTTGTTAGCAGAGGAGATACGGAAAGACTGATTAGCATTTAAGCAACGTTGGGGAAAAACAATTAGGCAAAACTTTTACAGAAGAACAATGGGCCAAAATTTTCACTCTGACACACAAAGGCTCTAGGTCTAGCAAAGGCCAAGAACTCAACTATAACCTGTTAACTCAATTGTATAGAACCCCAATGAGACTAGTCAAAATGTTCCCTCGGACTTTAAACTCTTGTTGGAGGTGCACCTTAGATACAGGCTCCTTTATACATATTTGGTGGTCTTGCCCTCTAATAAGGCCTCTGTGGTATGACATAAACAAGCTATTCAACGCAGCCTACAATTTATCCTTAACCTTTTCCCCAGAGTTAGTGCTTGCTTCCTTTCTTCCAGGCTCTCTGGCACAGATTAAAAAGAGCCCACTCAGATTTTCCCTCTTAGCCATGCCCCAGTGTATTCCAAATTATGAAAATCAACATCACCTCCCACACGGCTAGAGATATTAGATGAAATAGTACACATGGAAGAACTTGGGGCAAAAGATGACAACAAACATGCAAGCTTTTATAATACTTGGGCAGCTTGGATAAAATTCCATGCCTCCCCGTGCCTGAATGTTTGGTTGGTATTGGGTGTTATGACCCCATAACCACATACTTACTACTATATTCATCCTCTACTCACCAAAATAGTGCTATAAGAGGTTCAAGCCCTACAGGTTGTCGGGCATTACCCCCACCTACCCCCACCTTCTTCCTCCTTCCGCCACTAGTTTCTCCAAATTTTGCCATGCCATTGAGTCAAGGTCTGGGTGAGTGTAGACCTATTTTTTCTCTTATTATTGTTAGTTATTAATAAAGTAGAAGAACAGTATAGGTTGAGTCCAATAAGGAATTATATAATTTATTTGTTGATTCATATCCTGAATGTAAACTCATTCCACTATGTACATTGTAGTTATTCAATAAAATACTTTTGAACCATAAAACACAAAACATTTATAGATACTACCATTGCCTTAGCAAGTTTATGTTGTTTCCCTAGCAACAGATTAGTTTGTATACTATAATACGCCTATTATAAGTACATTGTAATGAAAATATGACGTCTTTCGTTCTTTGTATACTTACTTCTTTGTACTTTACCCTTCTTTGTTTGAATGGAAAATGTCTTAATAGTTATCTGTAAGGTTATAGTGCTCTGTAAACATTGTAAAAAAAACCGCACAGTACTTAAGAGCATGACGGACTGTGGAAATCATGAATGAATCATTGCAGATATATCATTGCTTAAAACATGCAAACATTATCAGTTATCAGTTTTTTATGTCTCCACTGTATCTAAAACAGAAAATGAAGCAATTTTGCAAGTATTGTAATTAAAATCTTCTACGTTTTGAAGCATACAAGTCCTATGCAGTACTACGGAATGTCCCTTCCTAGTTACATACTGCAAAGATATTTGAGTTTTATGATTTGTTAAACCTGTCAATATACCCCCTACTCCTAGCTAACCTATTATATTAGCAAGACGTAGTTGGTAAATGAGTATGCTTGTAGAATTAGGTTATACAGGGTTGATATAAGACTTTATGCTCATCGGTTTGGGAAACTACGTTCAGAACCTCCGTGGCTGATTTCTGTGAAAATCCTTGATAAAATAGCACTCATGCAGTACTATTGTGTCTATGAAAATACCAGATGGAACCCATAATAATAATCATAGAATCATCATAGAATCATACAATGGTAGAGCTGGAATGGACCTCCAGGGTCATCAGGTACAACCCCCTGCTCAGTGTAGGATTCACTAAATCATCCCAGACAGATAATTGTCCAGCCTTTGTTTGAATACTTCCATTGAAAGAGAACTCACTACCTCCCATGGTAACCTATTCCACTCATTGATCCCCCTCACTGCCAGAAAGTTTTTTTCTAATATCTAATTTGTGTCTCCTCCCTTTCAGTTTCATCCTAGTGCTTCTAGTCTTTCCTTGTACAAATGAGAATAGGGCTGATCCCTCTGCACTGTGACAGTCCTTCAGATATTTGTAGACAGCTATTAAGTCTTCTCTCAACCTTCTTTTTTGCAAGCTAAACATTCCCAGATCCTTTAACTGTTCCTCATAGGACATGATTTACAGACAGCTCCCCCTCTTAGTAACTCTTTTCTGAACTTTCTCCAGTTTGTCGGTGTCTTTTTTAAAGTGGGGTGCCCAGAACTGGACACAGTATTCCAGATGAGGTCTGACTAAGGAAGAGTAGAGGGGGAGAATTACCCCACGTGATCTAGACTCTATGCTTCTCTTAATACACCCCAGAATTGTGTTTGCCTTTTTGGCTGCTGCATCACATTGTTGACTCATGTTCAGCCTATGATCTATTAGTATACCCAAGTCTTTTTCACATGTGCTGCTGCTTAGCCCAATTCCTCCCATTCTGTATGTGCTTTTTTCATTTTTCTTGCCCAGATGTAGGACTTTGCATTTCTCCTTGTTAAATACCATTCTCTTAGTCGCTGCCCACTGTGCAAGCTTTTCTAGATCTTTTTGAATACTCCTTTTCTCTTCTCTAGTCTTAGCCATCCCTCCTAGCTTTGTGTCATTGTCAATTTTGATCAGTTTCCCATCAATTCCCTCCTCCAGATCATTTATAAAAATGTTGAACAACACTGGGCCTAGGACAGAGCCTTGTGGTACCCCACTTGATACATTCTTCCACTTGACTGTGCAGCCATTTATGACCACTCTTTGAGTACAATCTCTCAGCCAATTGTGAATCCATCTAACAGTTGCCTTGTCAATCCCATATTTGTTCATTTTTTCAATAAGTATAGTATGTGATACTTTTTCAAATGCTTAACTAAAGTCAAGATATACTATATCCACTGCATTTCCCTGATCAACCCACTTAATCAATAGGTGCTATCTGACATGTTTGGTTCTGGCATGTGCTGGGTATGGCACTACTACTTTTGTCAGTTTACGACTCCTTGGACAGAGCTAAACAATGTGTAAAGACAACAAGTGAAAGCGCAAGTGTAAAAAAGCCCTAATGTGTCCAACAGCAGATTTGTCCCAGGTGAGCCATCATAATGTTACAGTATCACTCCTCCTTCTTCTTAAATTTGAGAATACACTGTTGTTGAAATTATGGATGAGGTTGAAGATATTGATGTTGTCCAAAGGTTCCTAAGATCTCTCCTCAGTGCCAAAATGTTTCCTGCGAATGAGTACAATTTACCTCTGAATTTTTTGACATCCAGAAACTCTTTGAGGGCTTAGTCACATGGGCGCCTATGTGCCCGTGTGACTGAGCTCTTACTGCAGGAAGAAGATGGCCGCACTTCAGGACGGACGACTCCCTGCAGCGCCGAAGAAAGAACACATGACCGGCAATGAAGCCGGTCACATGCTCTTTCTTCCGGCGCTGCAGAGAGACGTCCGTCCTGAAGGACGGCTGTCTTCTTCCTGCAGTAACACGGGCGCAGATGCGCCTCTGTGACTAAGCCCTGATCTTGTGTTCAGCATCAGGACCAGTGGACCAGTCAAAGTCATTGGGAGGGCTGCAGAACTCTTGGAAAATCAGTTGAGAATGAGAGGCTTGAGGATAGAGACATGGAAAGAATTAAGTATCTGAAAAGATGCTGGAATATGAAGTTCCGAACACACTGGATTGATTTGTTTTAAAATGATATAAAGTCCCAGGATTTGGGGAGCAAGTTTGTATAAGGGGTTCTTGAGATAAATGTGCTTGGATGAAAGGAAGCTGTCTTTAAAGGAAAAAATAAAAGATAGTCGAATGGCAGACATTTTGGAAGGCAGTACCTGCATATTGGGATACATTATGCCAAGAGGGGTAGACATGGAGGTGCTTATTTCTCTGGTATGGCCGAAGCCTACCTTGTGGAATACAATCTCAGAAGAGTACAATGATCGCCATTTTAAAGAGACTTGCTGGAAAGAGGTGGCCCAGGGTGTTTTTAAAGAATGATGAGACAACAGGACTCTGCAGCAGAGTAAAGATTTCTATGAATATTTTTAATTACTTTCTTTTTTGAACGTTGTGCCACTGACATATCTTTAGCTAGTTATGAGTCCTAGCAAGAGCATGTGCAATGCCCACATTGTTTCATACGCATAGTATGGCAATCTTTGTGACACTTTCTGTTAGGGTGGCTGTGTTTTGTGCAAAATCTGCTTGCGCAAAACACAAAGAATAGAACTCATTGATTTCAATAGGTTTGTTCCCATGAGCGTGCTTTGCGCGTGCATCTCATGTGCACGGAAAAAAGTAGGACCTGCTCTATCCTTCTGTGTTTTGCGCAATAAAGGCTTCCATAGACGTCTATAGCAGGTGTGCAAATACGCAAGGGGAAATGTGAAACACTGCGCAAAACAACAAAAAAACACATCAGGACCTCATTAGGCTAATTGCCCTTTAATTCACGGAAATGGTGTGTCGTCCTCGCGTGTGAACCGGCCCTGTGTGCTCAAAAAGTACAGTACTATGCGCCGACTCGCTCTCAAATGTACCTCATCCAACCTTGTTCATGTGCAAATACGGTGCACTGTGGCGAGCAGTTTTGCACACACGGTCGTGTTATGCCGCCCTCAGGGTCTGCTTTAATGACATCACCGAACTTGTAGAAATTATGTCATTTTTAATGTCATTAAACAGATGTACAATGCACATATATACAGATTATTTCAGCCTGGCACGATGCTGACTGTTTATTACGGAAAAGCCCTTTTAGACAGCAGTGCTTACATTGGTATTTGTGGGGACTGTATGCCTTCTTTATACTTAAAAATTACCTTCTTTACTTAATGGTATAAAAGGACCAATGTCATTTTTTTAACCATACAGGGAAGAATGTAAAAACCAGTCGGAGGACCGCACGGGGCCAATTCTGGCGCAAATATACATCACAGGCACGGAGTGGCGCCGCAGGGAAAGGCAAATGGCCTTATAAATTTTACAAGATGCTTTTGTTTTTGAGAACAGTGGTAGACCTGGCACAGGAAGTGTTTTACATCTTTTTATTGCAGTTTCGTGTTTATAGTGTCATTTATAAAGACACTTTAATTTATTAATCACTATGTTCCACAATGCTGCTGGATAAAAATCTAAACACGGGCACCAGTTATCTTTTGTAAAATATCCCCTTTTTCATGGTTTTACGTAATCTGTCACACTTTTTGAAAAGTGTGTCGAGCAAGTGTCAGGAGACGTGTCCATCGTGTTCCTTCATATTTATTAGAATTTACTTCTTGAATTTAAATTATAGTGAAATTCTAATGCTTGGATTTACTGTTGGTGCTTGGAGCCCGATGGGTGTCCTGAAAAAGGCGAAAAATATATTACCTATGTTCTTTCATTTTTTTTTAAATAATATCTGTCACCTGCTGCTTGTAACTTTGATAATGCATCCAACTCTGTAAAAACATGTTTGATTACAGTTTGGTTTTCTTTTATTAAGGCACCTGAGGAAAAAATAAAGGAAAGGGAGTACCAAGACACAGCATCACTTTCCTCTCCAGTGCTGCCGAGCCACCTGAAGCATTAGAGGAGCAGCCCGAGGCCTCTACTTTGGCAGAGACACATCACAGTGCTCTTACAAGGAAGCGCAGAGCAGTTGTAACACAGAGATCAGGTTCACAAGTAGACCAGAGTGTCCTGGCCCAGGAGGACTGGGCAGATCATTACTGGAGGAGCTTGTCAAACATTGTTTAAAAATTGCCTGAGCATTTAGTTCAATAAATGCAGTCTGTTCTTGCTATATTGTTTGAAGTCTGTCGCCAACCACTCTCCACCGATGAATACTTCGAGGCTTTAGACAATTGAAGGCTACAGCAAAGATGACGGTACGATCCCCATGTTGAGTACCTTCCCACACCAATACCACCTCCCCAACCTCACCTCTACTAGTATATGCCCTATGGAACTGGCCATGAGTCTCAGCATTTCTCATATAGAACCTATGGTCAGTTTCATAGGCATTAGTCATATTATGCTCCCCCCTCTGCACCAGGTTGCTCATCATTTACAGACCCCCCCCCCACACACACACACACACACATACACAGCCTGGGAAGAGCTCCAATGTGAGTCAGCTGACACAGAGTCCACTCAGTTGTTCTATAAGGACCTGTGTTTTTTTTCTGTTTCAGTAGCCTTGTGTTAAAAATGTTTGCACTTATAAAGTTGAATAGATTATATTATGTTCCTATATTTTTCCTTGAAAACGACAAAAGTTGACCAAGCTGTGTTGTACCTTATTGACTTGACACGGTAAACAGTTAGTTCCATACAGTTTAGCCATTGTAAAATGGCAACTTTGGACACAGTAATCATACAGAGGCCACTGTCTATTTACTGACAATATAGACACACCAACACATGGTTAATGCTGGCTATTGCATTGATTCCAGAGAATGTGGTCGCATTTTGCATTCAACACTGTATGAAAGCAATATTGCACATACAAATAGTAGGATAGCAGTATTGCACAACTGCGTACGACAGTTGTTAACTGCGGTGGCAAAACTGCCATAAGCACTTTTTTTTAAAGAAGGGTTTTACATGTACAAACCAAACACACAGAACAATTTCTCAAACATTTTTTATTTGTGATGGTTTTTTGTAAAAGGGGGAAACAAGGCATTAATATTTTGGACAAATTATGCATATTTTCAATGATACATTTTTATAATATTTGTAAAGAATTTCAGATAAAAGGAATAATTTGGCCAAACTATTTTAGCTCACAACCCA
Source organism: Eleutherodactylus coqui (assembly GCF_035609145.1). NCBI lineage: Eukaryota > Metazoa > Chordata > Amphibia > Anura > Eleutherodactylidae > Eleutherodactylus > Eleutherodactylus coqui. Next base: position 414,326,693 of record NC_089837.1, on the reverse strand, counting down.
AGTCAAGAGCCCCTGTTGTCTTGTCAGTCCCTAACTGAAAAATAAAATACTCTACTAAATACACTACGTAAAAGGGTCCTCATTGTCTGGTAAATCCTTAACTAAAGAATAAAAATACACTACCTAAAAAAAAACCACAGCCAGATAAAATTCAAAGAAACTGACATCCAATCCACACTCTTCCACATTTGGGGAAAAACAAAACCCAGGGTTAGAAGAGACATCCTATATATACACAGTAAGGACGGTGGCCTTGGGTCTCTTTCTATTATACAATATTACAGAGCGACCATATTAGACCAACTTAGATTCTCATGGCTAAATGATTCTATGAAAGAGTGGGTATCTATTGAGAAATACCGACTGAACAACTATTCCCTAAGGCACCACTTATTGGCTCAATTATAATTCAACTCTAAACCCTCCCTTTCCTCAGCCACTCTTTTCGCGACCATCAATGTTTGAAGTATAGTGACTAAAAAGTTAGGATTAAATTCCTTCCTTCTGCACAAAGCTGAGATAACAGTATTGGAAATAGCAATTGAGAATCTCTCTCTTTCCAGGGAGAAACAATTGGGCCTAACCCATAACAGTCAACTTTGGGAAGGTGGATATCTTCTAACATTCTCAGAATTATCAAATAAATTCATCATCCCTAACAAGACTCTTTCAAACACTTACAGATTAGTCTTTTTCTGAAGCCATTCCCCCCCCCCCCCCCCACACGAGAATTTACGTGCCTTCTAAGCTTGATGCTTGGCTCTCATCCTTGCAGGGATTAAACAAAGGACTATCCATTTGCTTTGCCATATTAAATCATCCTGTAATAGACCCCATGGAAACTATTAACAAAAAATGGGAGAAAGATTTGAAAATCCAGATTTTTGAAAATCAGTGGGATGAGGCATACTCTGTTGTTGGTCCAATTTCTAAGTGTGTCGACCATTTTGAAAACTCCCACAAAATACTGTATAGATGGTATTTAACCCCATGCTCTTTGAACAAAATGGCTCTTCGTTTCTCCAGGAATTGCTGGAGGTGCGGGAGCACCGAATGGTACCTTGTTGCATCTGGGTTGGTATGTCTCCAGTCTCTAGGGTCAGGCCTTCCAGCTTATCACAAGCCTCAGTAATATTCAAATGTTACCTAACCCTGCCTTGGATCCTTTAAACTTAGATGCAGACCTACTTCCAAATATATTACTCACCCCAATAATTCATATCCTGAACAAATATTGCCCAACACTGGAATGGCAATTCCATTTCCTCTATCTCTGACATAATTAAATCAGTTAACAACAATTGCTGGTTCGATGGCATGCATTCCAGTGCTTTTCATAAAAAAGAGAGGTTCAGACGTGACTGGGCGGCTTGGCTCCAGAGCTTCTACTGTTGTTTCCCTGATATTTTGTCCACCCCTGACGTTTTGAGATAATCACTTTACATGACTTCTGAAATCACAACTTGACCAGGTTGATTTTAATTTTACTGATCTTTGTATTAAAATTGTTTGATTGCTTTAATTTTAGCAATGAAACTTAAAGGAGATGTCCCGAGGCAGCAAGTGGGGTTATACACTTCTGTATGGCCATAATAATGCACTTTGTAATATACATTGTGCATTAATTATGAGCCATACAGAAGTTATAAAAAGTTTTTTACTTACCTGCTCCGTTGCTAGCGTCCTCGTCTCCATGGTGCCGACTAATTTTTGGCCTCCGATGGCCAAATTAGCCGCGCTTGCGCAGTCCGGGTCTTCTGCTGTTCTCTATGGGGCTCCGTGTAGCTCCGTGTAGCTCCGCCCCGTCACGTGCCGATTCCAGCCAATCAGGAGGCTGGAATCGGCAGTGGACCGCACAGAAGAGCTGCGGTCCACGAAGATAGAGGATCCCGGCGGCCATCTTCAGCGGTAAGTATTGAAGTCACCGGACCGCCGGGATTCAGGTAAGCGCTGTGCGGGTGGTTTTTTTAACCCCTGCATCGGGGTTGTCTCGCGCCGAACGGGGGGGGGGGTTTAAAAAAAAAAAAACCCGTTTCGGCGCGGGACATCTCCTTTAAGACTTTATAAATGCATATACCTATACTCAAATCTTTGTTTTATTTATTAAAATCTTGTCAAAATTCAACAAAAATTTCTGTTTAAAAAAACAATTTAAAGAAGCTATTTGGAGAGATCAGATCATCAGGTTCCTCGAACAAAGTCCATCTGCCACAGAACTGCTCCATGAGGACTCAGAAAGTAGTCTGCGAAGATGTAATTGACTCGGAGAGCAGATGCTGCTCTGCCATGCAGCCTAGGGTCATGGGATCACCGACAACTTCCAAGAGATAGTTGCAGGTTGAGCCTCTTTTGCATTCCATCATGTGTCGTTGTCCCATCAAAAATTGTGGAGAACCATGCAGGCTCTAGTTACTGCACACACGTTCTTTGCTTACATCTGAAGCATGCTATGGAAAACTCTCTACTTGCTGGTGAAAACGTCATAGGCACACTCAACAAAATGCCGGGCACATGTGAGCCGGTAATTGACGACACACCTCCTGGTGTCCATCTCTCTGGGAATGGAGAGACGCAGATCATGAATGGTTAGGCCAAAGCCCTCATCCGTCTCAATAATGAATGGGGCAGCAGGATCTGAAGAGCCAGAAAGGGTCTATGGTTGTGCTAGGGACAGCTGGTCGGCAAGAAGTCACTGTTCCATTCTAGAAATCCTTAAAAAGGCGAGCATCTGCAGTGCTTCCATAGGCTTCAATATAGAAAGTAGAACGGACTGTGTACTTACCTCAGGGTGACCATGAATCTTTCTTCAAGAGATATACACCAACGTATGTTGGTATCGGTGTATATTAATCTGGATTGCAACTGCTCCAGCAGCTTATTGAACAACTGCATGAACAATCGACAGAAGTCAATCAACTTCTCCAGATGGTGCCTCAAGTCAGAAGTATAGAAATGCCCCTTACGTGCATGCTACAACACCAGAGGATCAACCCAGTTCCTCCTCTTTCTAGGCACATTCTCCAGCATGTCATATGACTCTCCAAATTGGCAAGACAACAACCCTCGCAAAAAGAGCATCATCATTAGAAGACATGTCTCCAAGAACGACAATTGTCTCACAAACCCAGAAAGTACAAAAGGCACTACAAAATGGCACCTGGTGGCTCAAGTGGCCTATATATGGGTGTTTACTGTGGGCAGAGAAAGTTGTAACATCTTTGTTCCATGCTTGTGTTCTTTTTTTAAACGTGTGCAAATATGCAGTGTATGTGCATGCAAAAAAATGCGCAAATACACATGCATTCACACAATGCCAAGTGTGCAAATACGCTCATAAAATGTGCTTATGCCCATGGGAGCAAGTTCTTAAAGTTGTGTTAACCCATGAATATCTAGTGTAACAATCACATTAATTCTGTTGCAGCTGTGTTGCTATCGCCCCTTGCATTCAGGCCGGGACAGGTTTTAGCTGTGTCTTTGCTTTTTCTGGTTCTGAGAGGTGGGGTATCAGGAGAGTGATGACAGGTCTCACCTGGTTCTGGCTGTCCGGCTCTTCATGGACTGGTTCTGGCTTGTCTGCAGTGCTGGTCAATTTTAGTATCCACCTGGAATTGCTGAGGTGCACAGCTGGTTGCTGGATCTCCTTTTTTTTTCTGTGGACTGCTGTGGAGCTGAGTACCATTGTTGTTGTTTTTTGCCACGGTTCTTATTTCTTACTGTGTTTCTTGGTAGGGACTTCGTAGTGGTGAATGTTCACATGTGGGTCCGCTCTTTATCACGGTGATCGGCCTGCTGACTAGGTAGTGCTTCCTCCTGGGCAAGGGGTTTTGTTTAGGGATAGATTTTCTCTTTCGGTTTTCTTTTTTGTTCTCTACTGTGTTGCCTCTGCAGCATTTATATATGTGCTTTATTGGGTTCTATGTCTGCTATGCGCAGTTGAGCTTTGGTTTTGTTTTGTTAGTCGCATGGTTGTGCTTCTTCGTGTTTGTTTGCCCTGCACATCCAGTGTGGATGTAACAAATACTTTCACATGCATATTATACCATGTAACTTTTCTATGTCTTCCCACAATTCCATGCATAGATTTAATTTTCTGTCTGGGCCGAACCTATAATATTTAGTGGTGTTCCATCAATGAGGCAGATTGAGCTTTCTGCCTTTGTCGGCGCCTTTTAGTGGGGAGTGGGAACAGTGTGGTAGACAGAAGAAGAGACTACCTGGATGCCCTGCTTACAGAATCAGGACTTGCTATGATGTCATGAGGGTGTGGAGCTTGGCAGTGTAACTAGGATGTGTGCTAGGCCGTGCAGCTGAAGGGCCTATGATGATGTCATAAGGGGTGGAGTCAGTAGCGAAGACTAAAGGTGCGGTAATGATGGAAATTGGGTGAGATCTTATTGCCAAGGAAGTGCTGAGCCCTGTAGTTATCTTCTCTCATACCTTCTGACATCCCATAATAACAGCCTGAATGTGCTGTAAGTTGTAGTTCTGTTATACCCCCTCCCTGTAATGGCTTCTAATATCACATAGTGACAATATGGGCATTCTGGGAACTTGTACTTCCTCCTATTATATTCTCCTCTTGTATTTTCCTCTGATAACCCATAATGTCCTGTACCTGCTTGTACGCCTTCCTTAAGGTATTTTCACACGTGGTCAATACACTTTGGATTTTCTGCAGCGTAAAATCCGCAGCATATTATAGCAGCAACAAAGTGCATGGGATTTGAAAAATCCAATTCAGATGTTGCTAAAAAAAATCTGCAGTGTAAAGTTACTTGCTGTACAGATTTTAAATCCTCAATATGTCAATTTTTGCTGTGGATTTTCAGTGCGGATGTCACCTCTTTAAATGACCGGGTGACATCCGCATCAAACCCATGCTAATCCACGTTACAAGAATGAGTTTTAAAGTATTGTTCAACAGTTGTGCATAGTCATCGGTCTCGAATGCTTATGTGCCTCTCCTAAATCAGCTCAAAAAACAATTTATGTATTTCTAACGTAAATAAATAATCCACCTACAGAGTGTCTAAATATGAGCTGGAAGAGAAAAGTATAATTGGGACAATATGTAATTCCACAATCATTCTTGCCAGGACTGTTTGCTTGGGAGGACATAGTTCCTCCTACTTGATGGTCCTTGTAGGTCTGCTCCAGAAGAATGAATCTATTGTTTGACTAATTAAGTATATGTTTTGCATATTTTATGCTTTTGGAGTACTGTTTTACACTGCTTACAAAACATGTTTCTGTTATCACCGAATACCTTACATCTGTACTTCGGACAAAAACAGAAGCAAATGAAGTAAATTAAGGATGGGTAAATGTAAAAAATGCTCTCCTTTTTGGCTGAACTTAAGTGAAGACCTTAATACTCAGAGGGAAATACATAAAGCATGACTTGTCTGTGCGGGAGAACAAGACAGTGAAGAAATCAGTTTCATTTCATCAACAACAAGGCCTTCCATCTGTTTGTAATTTTCAATGATTATTGACACATCTGGATATCTGACTCTTCGAGCTGCAAATTGCTGTTGAAGCATTATTTTCCAAATCATGTTAGACCACCCACAAAATTGTGCATCAAGAACTGTGAGAATTTGTGATCGTGTGCTTCAAGCACCGCTACAATTTGGCTTACATTGAATGCATTTACTTTAATGTTAGGATTGTTTTTTTGCTATGCTTTTGACACCTGCTGGAAAAATAAAACAATAGGGAAAACTTTAAGATCGAATTGTTATTATTTTGGTACGGTGGAAGGAAAATATGAGTTCAGGAATTTGAAATGAGTCAAAGGAAGAAAGATTTCAAGGTATACAGTTATGCAATGAGAAAGTCCAAATAAATAGTCAATTTTAATATACGATTCAGAGTGCGCAGATTAAGTGCATTACGTGCAAGCTTATCTAATATTACTACTGCCACACATTCAGGTCCTTTGTATCAAATCATGTCTTTAGTTGAAAGCCCCATCCATCACATATAAGTATTGGGTATCTATGATAGCATAAGGGTGATTTCAAATTACTGTTTTAGATTACAGATTAATTATCGGGCAATAAGATCTGTTTTGTGTTGTTTCAGTGAGCAAAATGCTTGTTGATTGACTCCCTGTGTGAGCAAGGAGATATACAGTCCTCTTATCGGGACCAATGATCCCAATTGTTCGTCCCCATTATTGTGATTTTTAACCCATGTAAACAAAAGCAAATGAGTGACGATCCTCATTTTTGTCCATTGACTTTTGCTTACATCAAGCTGAAAATTGGCTCATATAAAAGAATCTAAAGGGTTAATACACATCACTGTTAGAAACTCCATTCTGAGCCTCCATTCTCCAATTCCTTTAAACTCCTGGACACAATAGTGTAGCATGCTGTGCTATTTTGTCTGGCAATGTTCATTTCCTTTATAAGGCTGATCTATTTGTCCAAGGGATTCAACTTTACTTCTCCTTTAAGACAGACACCTTAATGCTAATGTGAACGACCCCTAAAGTGTGTATGGCCGCATCTCTGAAATGAACATTCACCAGATGAGTGTTCAACACTTGTACAACCATTAACCTACTTGTATTGAATGTGTATGGCCACCTCTTCAGGAGATTATTGAGCGCAAAGAGACTGTCACCACCTTTTTGCATCCCTCTCTGAGAGCAGCACAAAGTATTGACAGTCACACTGATCACTGGGATAAGTCTGCTGTGTGGATATGTGCAGTAGCTTTGGAGAAGATGACATGTTATTAGCAGAAGCACATGCATAGAGGACTACCTGTAGTAATCAAAGATATTCATGAGTTACAGACTAGCTACACCCATCCTGCCCACCAGCCATTGATTGATTGCTGTCTTTCTGTTACTGTGCATAGAGAGAGCCGTCAATCATTGGCTGGAGGGCGGGTTGGGTGTGGCTTGTCTGCAGCTAATGAATATCCAGGACTAGTTATGTGTGTGACTTCTACTAATAAAATGAAAGTTTCTCCTAAACTACTGCACAGATACATGGAGGGCTGCAAAAAGATGGGGACAGATTCCCTGTAATGTGAGTTGTATATATCTCTCTTCTGTAAGCTCCGCCTCTTGGGGGCTGCAAGAAGTCAAAACGTTATCATACAATTCTATGGCTATTGGGAGGATTTAGAACAGAAAAATGGAGATCTGAGCATCATTTTTAGAAGATGTCATCAGTTGATGTAACGTGTCTGCATTTCTCCAATCATAAAGACAAAAATAGCGGGAGAATTATAAAAGTCATTGGAGAACTTTCATCGTTTTTTAGTATCACCTGCTCCTGCGTGTATTCGCTTTTATAAAAACAGAGAGCGGATATATTTTGAGCATCATTGTGTTTGGTGGCTGAATCACATGTTTTTATAGCTTTACATTGCTTCTTAAGCTTTTCTTTCCATGTACAGAAGTCATTCCGTTATAACGTGGTCTGTAGACTCAACAGCGAGTGACAACGTACAAATAGACAAGACTTGATCTGATTGCACCCATCAAGAATAAAACTGTTTGTTTAAAAGGAGTGGTCAGAACTGTCAAAAGTAGTAAGGAACAAATAGTGAGGGTGACATTTATAACTGCAGACAAAGGTGAGTACATAAATCTGTGAATTCTTAACACACCCAAGAATCACTTTGTCCACAAGAATACCATGAAGATATCTCCTCAGACCTGTTGTCAGAGCTCACCAACAATGAATTTCCTTTTAGACTAGTATGACATAGATGCCAATGGTTGGTGAGTCAGATTGCTTCAGGCAGTGCTTAATACACCTGTGCTCCTGGCAAAGCAGAACATGATGAGACTTGGAGACAGTCCTGAGACCCACTCTCACCGATTATTACTTTATACGTTCACGCATGATATTAGTACATTTTTTTACATTGAATGACACAATAGATTGACTTAATACTGAAGGTCAGATGAAATATTTCACATTTAATTAAAAGACACATCTAAGTAGATGCTGAATTAAATTACAAATGTACACATGCTGATGTTATATCAGTGATTATAATATGAGTCATTGTCATCCATAGCATTAGAAATATAAACATTAGTAATAGACTGGGCAGTAAAAAATGTGGATTATGTAATATTGGTGCTCCTATTAGGAACTCATGCGCACAGATGTGAGTCAGAACAATGACACATGGAGTCCCTGTATGCCGAGTGTCTGCCGACAGTGTAGTATAGAGGTATTCTTTATTAAATGCAAAGCTACTAGGTTGGAATATTTCTATCGTATATTTCCAGTGGGCCTTGGTACAATTTCTTATAAATAAAACCTACATATATCTCCATATTAGATCCCTTCTTTAATATGGCACCCTGCATTTGTATAGGTGCAGTATTACGACATGGAGGTTGTATGCAGCTGTTATACGGTAGTGTGCATGGTCCTTGTTTTTTGTAAAGGTCCCATCTGTTGGATGCCCTACTTAAATGGACATATTTCGTTCTGCCTAAAGCTTGGTGGTCCCCAGACCTTCACTGACCACACATTGATGACTAATCAGAAGGACAGGTCAATAATGTCTATTCGCAGAGTTTGCCTTTATAGAAAATTTTCATTGTTCTATCCACTTTTCCTTTCGAGTTGAGATCTCCACATTACAACTGGAAACATGCTATCGGTTTGTTTCACAACAACTTGTTCATTGCTTCATTAATTTATCTTAAAGAAGAAAAAAACAAACACTTTGCTCATTTCATTCCATGGAAAGGAACCCAAATAATTAAAAACAAAATTATTATTGCAGCTGTATTTATTTCCTTATCGCATGGCTGACAAAGTAAAATAAAGTCATATATCAGTTTACTAACTTCACTCTGAATGTCTGGACAACACTGGCAAGATACTTAAAACTTATGTTTACTGTACAAATTGTGTAGATCTTTGTATTTCTAGAAGCCTTGTGTGTCCTGTTTGTAGCTCTAGGCTACTGTATTTGTTTTACAGTAATCATGTCAATTGGAACCAGTTGTGTTTATACCTGGTATTCGTTTCTGGACCCAACTCCGAGATAAAGATCATGTATCAGTAGAGTTGTTAAACACATGAGTTTTACTACCCCGATTCTACAATATATTTAGGGAAATGCCCTTGGATCCTTCATAAATCTGTCGCTACTTTAATTGCAAGAAACCACATTGTTTTAATAAGTAATATGCAATGATGAACATGTTGATAAAAAATTGTGTGAAAATGCATATAATTGAGATATGTTTTTTTAAGTAAAAGAACCAAAAATTTATACTGCAAAAAAAGAAACCTGAATGTAAAGAATGCTCTAAGGTTTTGTTTTTCCAGAATTTTTATTTTCAACAGATAAATGTACTTTTTGTTTCATTTTTTTCTTTAATTAAAAAAAATATATAAAAGTACCCTTAGATCATTGTCTTAAAATTTGACTTTTTTTTTCTCAGACACAAACATCTACATATTAACGAAGACCTGTCAAACTTATGCCAAACTGATTTTTGCTGAGTTTTGCCTCATAGAAACCAAAGAGAATGGTGTGGACTGAATGCTTCTATACTTCTTTATTGTTCTACAAACGTACACTCCATTAAGTCTTTTAAATTAAGCAATACATGAATCCTATAATATTTGCTCCACATGAATTAGGAAAGCCTCACTACTATTGGTCCACTAAACCAATATTTTCAACCAATGACCAACGTTATCCCATTACCCAATAAGGACAGACACCTTATGACTTGGATGAAATGGATAGAGCTGCCTCTCTATATAGGAAAGGATCTATAAAGGTCCTCCATAATTGTATCCTGTAACATCAACACCTCATTGCCTCCCTCAGCTGAAATTGTACAGATTTAAGCATCAGCACCTCCAATTGAATGATTGAATGTTGCCCAAAGTTAATGTCTCTCTGAAATCTCAGCCAAACAAGAACATACTGGAGATTCCCTATATGTGCAATGGGCCCCAATTCCTCTCAAGTCATGTGATTCTCCTTTAAGTTACACCAAGACTGTGCTTTCTTTAAACTTGCACTACTCTGGGGTTGCCACACGCTGAAGGAATATTCCCCTTCTCATAATACTTCAAGATGAGATTACGTCCTGTGATGACAATATATGATGACTGTATATATTTGATGCTCACAAGGTTAACGTGGTCCAATCTGGTAAGCTCTTCACAATGGCCAAGATCTCTTATTGCAGGAAAAGAGCTCTGTGAGGTGCGCTCGTTTTGTCACCAAATCAGGTTCATAGGAAGTCACATCCAGGTTGGACACGATTCAAAGGTAAAAACAGATGGACATTTGCTGTGCAAATCCGACATCCCCCACCTGTAGCTGAGGGAGGACGTACAGGAAGATATTCACTGTACTTCTCCCTTATTACCCCACTGTCCAGTCCTAACCTAGGGATTTGCTTATTGAACTTATGGGCACTTCTGCAAACTGAACTAGGAACTAGGAACTTTAAAAGATGTGTGGAACAATAGAAATATCTTCCATTTGATGAGGGCAGGCTGCAGCTGAAATATGCACTATTTTTCCATAGACCCCCGGGAACACAGAAACATTAAGAATTTGCTGTAGGTTTTAGGTTTCTGTATTTTTCTTCATTTTATGTTCATAATTGCTTGCCTTTATTGTATGTAATTTTTTTGTCTTCATCTTTTTGTAAGAGCTGCATTTTTTGTATTACAGTCTAAAAACTTTGATAAGTGCAGACCTTGTGGCCCTGACTCTAAGCCTTCGGTGGTGTTAATCCTTTGATTGCTAACGAGCAAGGGATGTTGACAATGAGAGTTTGGGGTGTGTGGACTGTGTTGAGATGCGCTGTATGCTCAGTTGGCAGAAGGTTTGACACAAGGTGGAGTGGCTGAGAATAGTCAACCCCTAGCAGTTGCACCCGCCACATGTTGTGAGAGCACACATGACACTTCCGTTATAAGATATCTGATTGGGAACGCCAAGATATTTTTGCCATATTCATAAGGAGCAAGACAAAAAAAGAATCATTATGTCTCCATATGATATTGGAAGCGTATAGAAATACAGTAGGGCCCTGTCAAAGAGCATGAATGCCCCTTTATAGCTCAATTACAATTGAGGGTTGTACAACTACATGCAAGCCATAAGTGGAAGAGTTTAATGCCCACACAGATGTAGCAGCACTGATATAGAGCCTCGTGTGATGCAGAGTGTTAAGACAGCAGAAATGCAGTCCTAAGCTATTACTCATGGCCTGTAGGTTGCAAGTTTAATCCCCGCTTGGTTCAGGTAGCCGGCTCAAGGTTGACTCAACCTTCCATCCTTCTGAGGTTGGTAAAATCAGTACCCAGCTTGTTGGGGGATAATTAAATTACCTGAAAGCGCTGAGGAATAAGTTGGCGCTATACAAATAACAATTCATCCCCAGTCTACCATCAAGGCTGGAGATGGTATTTGTTATTTTGCGTCCTTTATGGGGAATTTAGGTTAGGGGCTATTTTCTCCTGTACCTTAGATTTTGGTGTACTGAGCCATGGTAATTATACCATCCACATACACTATTTGAATATTTCAATTAGTTTTTCTGGAGGGAAATTAGAATACTTCTTTAAGTCTTCAACCTTTAGGGTCAGTGGTTCCTGATGAGGTTGTGAGATTATAACTGAAACGCGTTAAACCATTACCATTAGACCCATTAATGATTAATCTTTACATTTGATGATCAATCATCTTTGATTTCTAATTGAGAATATTAAGGGATTCTTTTATTCTCCGTCCATCAATCGAATATCCCTTGCTGTATTAGTTTAGGGCTAAGGATGGTTATTTAGCCTATGATTGATGAGATTGTGTATGCAAACGCCAACCTAACCAGTGGGCGTCCCTTCTGTGTGTGTCTGTTTGTTGAGCCTAGGGCTAGTGTTAATCTACACATCAAAAGTTATATTTTAGGAAGAAAATAGTTATCCAGTGAAGCCAATACAAATAACAAGATTTTTATTTTCTTACTTATTTGATATAGAAATCAGGCTCACTATATCTGCAGTGCAGACCGCCAGGTGCCTGCCAGCTGCGCCACGCTAATTGTGTAGCTTGGCAATTGCCATTCACTTTAAATGGTGGCCATGCTATGCATTGCGTGGCTCTGAGAATTTATCACAGCTGTTGCGAGGTGCATTACGAGTGTTCCATCTGTACATTGAGGCCATATTTTAGTATAACCTTTCAATAAAAAACTATTTGAAGTTATGTAATTACACAACCTATTATACTGTGAAGTTTTCAACTTTCACATTTGGTTCTACAACAAGTTCAAATAAACTGTGATTGGGCCCCATTTGTATGTTATTGTAGAAACATACAGCACGTTATGGAGAGGAACAACATGGATGGGAATGGAAAAGTCCAAGTAATCACTGGTTGCAATACCAAACAGCATAGTGCACGCTGTACGAGTATGCTTTTATCTACTGGGTTACATCCATAAATCAAACAAATCTGATGATGTTTCTACATTATGCCTATATTATCTTTGCTCTTCACTGTTTATTTTTCTAAAGAAAAGTATATACTTGTCTCTGGAGCTGTCCTGATATCTCCCTCTCTGGTTTTAATTTAAATGGAGGAAGGTTCACATTTAAAACTGCAGGGAAAAGTGTAACGCTTGCAGCAAGATATGTAAGAAAACAAAATCCCTGTTGTTGGAGATAAAGAGATCCATTATATGTGAGGAAAAAGAAAGTGCTTCATATTTCATCAAAGTAGTTCAAAGACAATCAGCTCCAGTGTCAAGCAATTAATCATGTTGTAAAGCATTCTGTATGCTGCTGATACTACTGTGTTTCTGAGAAGACACATTATATATATTTACACTACTAATGGAAAAGACTTCCCATATAAGACATTATGGCATATCCACAGGATGATAAATATCTGCTAGCTTGCCTGAATGTTTCTGTAACTGCCATAGACTTATTTGTAGTGGGCCATATGCATGGTCACATTTTCATTCATTTCAAAAGCAATATTTATTTACATATGTTAATGCTAATTGGGACCTCCTTTGGCCATAATCACATTGGATGTTTGTGGTATACTTTCTAATACGTGAAAGTACAATACGGTGCACCATCTATCTGGCACTACTATTTTCAGGGGTACGGTTGTGGCACAGTATTTGGCACTAATGTGTTATTACTTTACATGCAGCAGGTACAGCAATAGGGCAGTGACCGTCACAGGATTAGGGGTAGCAGCAAGATGAGGAGTTTGTGTAGGTTGGTAAATGTGTTTGAAGTTCTGAAAAAGTGAGGACCAATATATCTATGTTGTAAACTTTGCTGAAACAGGTTGTGGCTGGAGGAAGTTATCATGGTGCTCAGGGCTTGATAGACAAGACAGAAAAACGAGCGACTTCACCTGTGATTACTAGATATATCGGTACTGTAATCACCTATATGGTCTGCAGAGCACATGTGTAGAACCAGTATTTACTGCTATATGGTTACTTTATGGTGGTAATATTAACGCCTTAGTGACGAAGCCTGTTTGCGCCTTAGTGACAGAGCCACATTTTGGAAATCTGACACGTGTCACTTTAACATAGAATAACTCTGTAAAGGTTTTGCATATCCAAGTGATTCTGACACAGTTTTTCTTGCCACATATTGTACTTCATTTAGGTGGTAAAAATAGACTGATAGGGTTTCTGTATATTAAAAATTGCCAAAAATGGGAACGTTTTAAACAAATTGTCATTTTGTTTCACACTTTCAACTGTAATTGCTCAAATATGTGCAAACATGCTGTACACATTTTTGATAAACTATATATTGCCATCTGTTTACTTTATTCTGGATGCACATTTGAAAAAACTTTAGTGTTCTTTTTAACCATTTAGGAGACGTACAAATTTAACATTACTTATCAATAGAGATGAGCGAACGTACTCGTTTCGAGTAATTACTCGATCTAGCACCGCGATTTTCGAGTACTTCAGTACTCGGGTGAAAAAATTTGGGGGGCGCCGGGGGGCGGGGGGAGGCGTGGCGGCGTGGGGGGTAGCAGCGGGGAACAGGGGGGAGCCCTCTCTCTCTCCCTCTCCCCCCCCACTCCCCGCTGCAACCCCCCACTCACCCACGGCGCCCCCCAAATCTTTTCGCCCGAGTACGGAAGTACTCGAAAATCGCGGTACTCGGGCGAAAAAGGGGCGTGGCTGAGTACGCTCGCTCATCTCTACTTATCAACATTTTGAGGAACATTTTGTTTTCCTGCACCAAGCCAAGATTGCAAAGGCTCATAGGTGTCAGAGTGATAGATACCTCCACAAATGACCCCATTTTAAAAATTACACCCCTTAATATATTCACTGAGGGGGGTCAGGAGTATTTTGATCCCACCGTTTTTTTCATGAGTTAATGCAATTTAGAGCAGAAAAAATAAAAATTTCCAATTTTTGTAAATATGTCATTTTAAAGACATATATTTTTTTTCTATAGTGTACATGAAAATGAGGATTTGCACCCCTAAATGGATACCCCTATTTGTTCTGTATTCAAAACATACACATTGTGGCCCTAATCTCCATGATGTCTGTATGCACAACGGGGCCCAAAATGAAAGCAGTGACATTTTGCTTGGAGGTGTTTTAGGCCCCATTGCACGCTTTTATAGCCCTTGAGTGGCCAAAATGACAGAGTACCACCCCAAATGACCCCATTTTGAAAACTAGACCCCTTATCGAATTCATCTAGGGGTGTACTGTGTATTTTGACCCCACTGTTTTTTAATGAATCTAAGCAAAGAATAAGGAAAAAGATAATGATTTCCGTTTATTTGGCAATTGTGTCATTTAAAAAAAACCAAAACAATTTTTTTTGTACAGCACACATATGAATGAAAACTTTCAACTCAAAATGGATGCCCCTGTTTGTTCCGTGTTCAAAAACATACCCATTGTGGCTCTAATCTTATGTCCCTATGCAGAATGAGGCCCAAACTGAAAGGAGAATTATACTTCAACTGGCTCTAAACTTTTACGTGGTCTCCATTATCCGTTGGATAATGGTGATCACATGACCGGAGACCACTCACTGTGGCCCTCGGTCTCTGCTCCAGGCTCTTGGCTACCTTTAATAGCCAGAAGCAAGGTGATTTTAAATTTCCCGTGCCCTCCCCAGCTTCTGCGCTTACGTCTGCCACTTTGCCAACGGGCGCATGCACCGAAGTTGAGGAAAGGTCCACGGATAAAGATCCAGCCGGGGAACATCGCCGGAGGCCTTAGGTAATTTCACCTTCCCTTACGATAGGATCTGTGACGGAAGGTGAAATGTTAACATAATTTTACTTTTACGTAATCACCGTTATCCAATGGATAGCTGTAATCATGTGACCAGGGTCCGCATACCGTGCCCCCCCCCCCCCCCCCCCCATGAAATCTCCAGGCTCTCGGCTAAGTTTGGTAGTCAGGAGCAGGGAAATTTTAAATTATCCTGGCAATTTGCAGCTTTTGCGCATGTAGAAAGCAAAATCTGAAAGGGATCTTCATACAATTGGAAGTAACAGCTATGGTAAAACTACAATATTTCAGCATTTTTATATAGACAGTGACATGGAGAAGTACAAAAATACCACCACTAAAAATGTGTTCAGTTTTGCAGAGCTTCCTCCCCACTTTATCTGCCACCACCCATGGCACTGATGAGACTTAGTTAAGGGCAAAGAATGAAAGGACTACATATCACCTATGTAGTCTGTGGCATGTATTGCAATGCATTGCAGCATTGGATTTGAGAGCTAACAGTGGAGGAATGGCAGGGAAGGGAAGGATAAAACTTACATCCGTGTCTGGTCCTTTCAGCTCATAAGCTTAGCTTCTAGGGCTCAAAGTAGCTGATAGATTCCTTTAAACATTTTGTCTGGGGAGGGAGAGCTGAGCTGGGCTTACTGAATTCAGGGGAGAGAGAGCAGAGACACATCCTGCTCTGCACATACTTACACTGAGTGCTGAAAACAGGGAAATGGTGATTACATAGGAGGAAAAGGCAGGCTGAACTGAGGATTCTCAACCAATGTGGAGGGTCCAGAAGCAACCAAAGGTAAACTGAGAGACGGGATAGGGGTGAGAAGCCAGGGCTGGTGCATTTTCAAAAAATGGGTGTATAATATTACTAATTTCAGATAGAAAACAAACTGAGCAACTAATGCGATCTTCGGAATACCCTTTCAATGTAAACAAACAAATGAGTGATGTGGAGACAGAAAAATAAAGGGCATTAAACCTAATGACAATCTGGATTCCAAGAGATTTTACTCATTCCCTAGTTTTCTTGTAGAGTTTGTGGCTGCATCTGAGATGTATGAATCACGTCAGGAATGTAGTTGAGAACTCTTGCAATGTAAGCAGCTGCAGATACTTCAAATATTTCTGGACATGTGAGCTGAAAGCGTGTTCGAAAATTATTGCTAAAAATACTGTAACAACTAACTGGGGAATTAGTACTTAAAAGCGATATCACTAAATGGATTCTAAATGCCATGAATAGATTAAGGAAGCATAAAAAGTTCCAAACATGCTGCCCCTTACCTTACACACTTACAGTACAGATGTGCCGTAGACTGCTAGATAGCTCACATTGCTCCCACAATAATGTTTTCAATCTCCTATAGAAACAGTTGTGTAGCAATGTTTGTGTCTAGAACTTCATATCTATTAGGAGCTGCAATGACACATACTTACTATTTTAAGGTTCTTCCAACCCTCTTGAGAACAATCATGCAGGCTCTGTCAAATGTTCAACTTTTACCCAGGCTTGCATATTAATATTATACATATGTATCTGATGTCAAATATTATTTTTAGTGGAGAGCTGGCAATTTTTGGCTGGGAGCAAACAAAAAAAGTGTTTCTGCATTATAGATATGGCAATATAACATACAGTATAAGGGCGAGCACCCACTGGCGTTTTTTTACCTGCGTTTTGCATTTTGCGTTTTGCGTTTTTCCTGCACAGGCATAGAGATAACATGTGTTCCTGTCCACTGGCGTTTTTTTTGCGTTGCGTTTGCGTTTTTAACATAGGAACTGTCAGTTGCATATGTGTCCCTATTTTTCTCCTAATGCACCCATGAATGTCAATGGAAATTAACGGAAAACGCCGCGAAAACGCCGCAAAAAACGCCGCGAAAAACGCGCGGAAAAAACGCGAGAAACGCGGCGAAAACGCTGCGTTTTTTCCCCGCGGAGAACGCAAACGCCAGTGGGTGCTCGCCCTAATATAAAGAATGCAAAACGTCTTCAGGAATCCATTGTAATCTATCTTCACGGTGCATTCACATGTAGCTAATTTGCTGCGGATTTTGGTGAGGATCTGCAGCAGATTTCACTCTTTTCATATAATTCAAATTGAAGGGGTGAAATCAGCTGCCCCTGATTGGTCCCTGCGCTGAGCCAATCAGCGGGAGCACTCACTCACCCATTCATGAATTCATGAATGGGTGAGTGAGAGCTGCCTCTGATTGGTGAGGGCTGTGACCAATCAGAGGCAGCTCATTCAGCAGGCGGGGATTTTAAATCCCCGGCTGCTGAATACTACTCACAGCAGTTCAGGAGAACTGCCGGACGGCCGCGGCTGAACTCCGTCTGCCGGGACAAGGTGAGTATATTTTTTTTAACTTTTTACACATTTCTGGATGAATTTCAGGGAAGGGCTTATATTTTTAATTCATTGTGAGATCGCCCGCAGCCCATTGCTTTCAATGGAGCCGTCTGTATTGCCGGCTCCATTGAATTCAATGCGCTGGACAGCGCTGCACTGCTCCGGCCCGTTTCTAATGAAACGCGGCTAGGAGCAGATTTTTCGGGCGATTTTTCGGCCCAGGTCACGCGATTTGCGGATGCGCATCCGTCATGCGATCCGCAAATCGCGGGAAAAAACGCCCGTGTGACCGAGGCCTTAATCAGTAAATCAGCAGCATGTAAATGCAACCCGAAGGCTTAAAGAGATGGGTGTTTGTTTAGTCCCATTATGCTTCCGTGAAAATCACAGCTGCATAACGGGACAAAACAAGACCATTGAGTTCAATGATTTTCCTTCCACTACTGGGGTTCTCGTGCGTTAATGCTACGCACCAAAAAAGATAGGACTTCTCTTTCTTGGACGTAGTTAATATTACATTTGAGAAAGATAGGGCAGGACTTATCTTCCTGGATTTTTTTCAAACTCAAGCGCAATAGCGCAGATCTTGAATAGTTCGGAAAAAAAACTGTTCATGCGCTAATATGCTCCATAGCAGCATGTGTTTTTGCCCTCACAATGCACAAAACTTGAAAAATTCTCTGGCTCGTGTGAATGCACTCAAGGCGTGCTTTACACAGTTTTAAATGTATTTGCACATGAGGGCTGCAACCACATACCTGGACCATTGCATGAGGTGGAGCCTGTGGACTTGGAGCCCTCTATTATGGAGTCAAAAGTGGTTATGGCAATGAAAGAACTAGCCAAAAATAAAGCACAAGGCATAGATAACATACCAGCAGAGCTATTGCTGCGAGTACCAGTGAAAACCATCACAGCGCTGTGCCTGGCAGTATGGGCATCCACACAGTGGCCACAGGACTGGAAAAGATCTGTCTTCCTTCCTCTTCCAAAGAAAGGCAACTCCCAGAATTGCTCCAACTACACTGGCCAACAAAAAAATATTTTGGAATGTTTCCTTAACTTCATGAGTCAAATCTTACTAATTTTAGGGTGAGAAAAACGAATATGACTAAGAAAATTTTATATTAGATCTAGTTTCTGTGATATACAATAGCTGGAAGTATGTTATTTTTATACAGATTAAGAGAAAATGATACATTTTAATTACATGCTAACAACATTGAAAGTGCATTTAAATTTTTTTTTAATGACAGTTACATTCTAAGAGTTCTAAATTGATGGAAGAATTCCTGGCAGGTGGTTCGGTGTGAAGAGAATCATGTGGTGACTTCATGAGATCGCTTTCTTTTGGCTTGCCTCTTGTAAGTGAGTTCTGGAGCATCCTTACACACAGACCAGCAGTAATCTGCAAGCATTGCTTCATTCCAAAGGCCCTGATATCTTTGTTCCATTACAGAAATATCCTGGTGGAATCTTTCTCCATGTTCATCACTGACAGCTCCACAACTAGGAGGAAAAAAGTCTAGGTGGGAGTGGAGAAAATGGATTTTAAGGGACATGTTGCATCCGATTTGGTGGTATTTTTCCAGAAGTACTGTTACCAACTGAGTGTAGTTATCATCTCTTACGTTGCCTAAGAATCCACGAATAACTTCATTTAAAGCTTGCCAAGCTTCTTTTTCTTTTCGCTCCAAAACTTGGTCAAACGCAGGATCCTTTACAAGTAGTCGAATTTGTGGCCCAACAAAAATACCTTCCTTAACCTTTGAATCACTCAATCTAGGAAATTTGTCTCTTAAGTACTTAAATGCCTGTCCTTCTTGGTTCATACTTTTGACAAAATTTTTCATTAAACCCAGCTTTATATGAAGGGGTGGAAGAAGAACATCTTTTGGATCCACGAGAAGCTCGGCAACAACTAGAGATGAGTGAACACCAAAATGTTCGGGTGCTCGTTATTCGGAACGAACTTCCCGCGATGCTCGAGGGTTCGTTTCGAACAACGAACCCCATTGAAGTCCATGGGCGACCAGAGCATTTTTGTATTTCGCCGATGCTCGCTAAGGTTTTCATGTGTGAAAATCTGGGCAATTCAAGAAAGTGATGGGAATGACACAGAAACGGATAGGGCAGGCGAGGGGCTACATGTTGGGCTGCATCTCAAGTTCACAGGTCCCACTATTAAGCCACAATACCGGCAAGAGTGGGCCCCCCCCCCTCCCAACAACTTTTACTTCTGAAAAGCCCTCATTAGCATGGCATACCTTTGCTAAGCACCACACTAGCTACAACAAAGCACAATCACTGCCTGGATGACACTCCGCTGCCACTTCTCCTGGGTTACATGCTGACCAACCGCCCCCCCTCCCCCCCACAGCACACACCAAACTGTCCCTGCGCAGCCTTCAGCTGCCCTCATGCCACACCACCCTCATGTCTATTTAGAAGTGCGTCTGCCATGAGGAGGAACCGCAGGCACACACTGCAGAGGGTTGGCATGGCTAGGCAGCGACCCTCTTTAAAAGGGGCGGGTCGATAGCCCACAATGCTGTACAGAAGCAATGAGAAATAGAATCCTGTGCCACCGCCATCAGGAGCTGCACACGTAGGCATAGCAATGGGGAACCTATGTGCCACACACTATTCATTCTGTCAAGGTGTCTGCATGCCCCAGTTAGACCGGGCTTTTTAATTCATAGACACAGGCAGGTACAACTCCCTATTGTGAAGTCCCTGTGGACCGACAGCATGGGTGGGTGCCAGGAAGCCACCGGCGGTACATAGAAATATCCCATTGCATTGCCCAACACAGCTGAGGTAGTAATGTCGTGCATAATGCAGGAGGGCTTCGGCCCACACTGCATGCCCCAGTCAGACTGGGGTTCTTTACAAGTGTACAGATGTATTAAAAACTCCGTGTGCACCTACAGCATGGGTGGCTCCCTGGAACCCACCGGCGGTACACAAAAATATCCCATTGCATTGCCCAACACAGCTGAGGTAGTAATGTCGTGCATAATGCAGGTGGGCTTCGGCCCACACTGCATGCCCCAGTCAGACTGGGGTTCTTTACAAGTGGACACATGTAGGTTAAACTCCCTGTGGACCCACTGCCTGGGTGGGTGCCAGGAAGCCACCGGCGGTACATAGAAATATCCCATTGCATTGCCCAACACAGCTGAGGTAGTAATGTTGTGTGTAATACAGGTGGGTTTCGGCCCACACTGCATGCCCCAGTCAGACTGGGGTTCTTTACAAGTGTACAGATGTATTAAAAACTCCGTGTGCACCTACAGCATGGGTGGCTCCCTGGAACCCACCGGCGGTACACACAAATATCCCATTGCATTGCCCAACACAGCTGAGGTAGTAATGTCGTGCATAATGCAGGTGGGCTTCGGCCCACATTGCATGCCCCAGTCAGACTGGGGTTCTTTACAAGTGGACACATGTAGGTTAAACTCCCTGTGGACCCACTGCCTGGGTGGGTGCCAGGAAGCCACCGGCGGTACATAGAAATATCCCATTGCATTGCCCAACACAGCTGAGGTAGTAATGTTGTGTGTAATACAGGTGGGCTTCGGCCCACACTGCATGCCCCAGTCAGACTGGGGTTCTTTACAAGTGTACAGATGTGTTAAAAACTCCGTGTGCACCTACAGCATGGGTAGCTCCCTGGAACCCACCGGCGGTACACAAAAATATCCCATTGCATTGCCCAACACAGCTGAGGTAGTAATGTCGTGCATAATGCAGGTGGGCTTCGGCCCACACTGCATGCCCCAGTCAGACTGGGGTTCTTTACAAGTGGACACATGTAGGTTAAACTCCCTGTGGACCCACTGCCTGGGTGGGTGCCAGGAAGCCACCGGCGGTACATAGAAATATCCCATTGCATTGCCCAACACAGCTGAGGTAGTAATGTTGTGTGTAATACAGGTGGGCTTCGGCCCACACTGCATGCCCCAGTCAGACTGGGGTTCTTTACAAGTGTACAGATGTGTTAAAAACTCCGTGTGCACCTACAGCATGGGTGGCTCCCTGGAACCCACCGGCGGTACACAAAAATATCCCATTGCATTGCCCAACACAGCTGAGGTAATGTCAGCTGTAATGCAGGTGGGCTAAAAATTAATTTGATTACACTGTAGGCGAGGGCCCACAAAAATTGCTGTATCAACAGTACTAATGTACATCCCAAAAATTGGCCATGGCCAGCCAAGAGGGCAGGTGAAACCCATTAATCGCTTTGGTTAATGTGGCTTAAGTGGTAACTAGGCCTGGAGGCAGCCCAGTGTAACGAAAAATTGGTTAAAGTTAAAGTTCCAACGCTTTTAAGCGCATTGAAACTTATAAAAATTGTTCAGAAAAATTATTTGAGTGAGCCTTGTGGCCCTAAGAAAAATTGCCCGTTCAGCGTGATTACGTGAGGTTTCAGGAGGAGGAGCAGGAGGAGGAGGAGGAATATTAGACACAGATTGATGAAGCAGAAATGTCCCCGTTTTGGATGGTGAGAGAGAACGTAGCTTCCATCCGCGGGTGCAGCCTACGTATTGCTTACGTATCGCTGCTGTCCGCTGGTGGAGAACAGAAGTCTGGGGAAATCCAGCCTTTGTTCATCTTGATGAGTGTTAGCCTGTCGGCACTGTCGGTTGACAAGCGGCTACGCTTATCTGTGATGATTCCCCCAGCCGCACTAAACACCCTCTCCGACAAGACGCTAGCCGCAGGACAAGCAAGCACCTCCAGGGCATACAGCGCTAGTTCAGGCCACGTGTCCAGCTTCGATACCCAGTAGTTGTAGGGGGCAGAGGCGTCACCAAGGATGGTCGTGCGATCCGCTACGTACTCCCTCACCATCCTTTTACAGTGCTCCCGCCGACTCAGCCGTGACTGGGGAGCGGTGACACAGTCTTGGTGGGGAGCCATAAAGCTGGCCAGGCCCTTAAAGACTGTTGCACTGCCTGGGATGTACATGCTGCTCGATCTACGCACATCCCCTGCTACCTTGCCCTCGGTACTGCGCCTTCTGCCACTAGCGCTGTCGGCTGGGAATTTTACCATCAGCTTGTCCGCAAGGGTCCTGTGGTATAGCAACACTCTCGAACCCCTTTCCTCTTCGGGAATCAGAGTGGGCAGGTTCTCCTTATACCGTGGATCGAGCAGTGTGTACACCCAGTAATCCGTCGTGGCCAGAATGCGTGCAACGCGAGGGTCACGAGAAAGACATCCTAACATGAAGTCAGCCATGTGTGCCAGGGTACCTGTACGCAACACATGGCTGTCTTCACTAGGAAGATCACTTTCAGGATCCTCCTCCTCCTCCTCCTCCTCAGGCCATACACGCTGAAAGGATGACAGGCAATCAGCCGGTGTACCGTCAGCAGCGGCCCAAGCTGTCTCTTCCCCCTCCTCCTCATCCTCCTCATGCTCCTCCTCCTCCTCCTGTACACGCTGAGAAATAGACAGGAGGGTGCCCTGACTATCCAGCGGCATACTGTCTTCCCCCGCCCCCGTTTCCGAGCGCAAAGCAGCTGCCTTTATGGTTTGCAGGGAATTTCTCAAGATGCATAGCAGAGGAATGGTGACGCTAATGATTGTAGCATCGCCGCTCACCACCTGGGTAGACTCCTCAAAATTACCAAGGACATGGCAGATGTCTGCCAACCAGGCCCACTCTTCTGAAAGGAATTGAGGAGGCTGACTCCCATGTTGGAGTTGGTATTCGACTATAGCTCTACGTTGTTCATAGAGCCTGGCCAACATGTGGAGCGTAGAGTTCCACCGTGTGGGCACATCGCACAGCAGTCGGTGCACTGGCAGCTTAAAGTGATGTTGCAGGGTGCGCAGGGTGGCAGCGTCCGTGTGGGACTTGCGAAAATGTGCGCAGAGCCGGCGCGCCTTTACGAGCAGGTCTGACAAGCGTGGGTAGCTTTTCAGAAAGCGCTGAACCACCAAATTAAAGACGTGGGCCAGGCATGGCACGTGCGTGAGGCTGCCGAGCTGCAGAGCCGCCACCAGGTTACGGCCGTTGTCACACACGACCATGCCCGGTTGGAGGCTCAGCGGCGCAAGCCAGCGGTCGGTCTGCTGTGTCAGACCCTGCAGCAGTTCGTGGGCCGTGTGCCTCTTATCGCCTAAGCTGAGTAGTTTCAGCACGGCCTGCTGACGCTTGCCCACCGCTGTGCTGCCACACCGCGCGACACCGACTGCTGGCGACATGCTGCTGCTAACACGTCTTGATTGCGAGACAGAGGAGGAGGAGGAGGAGGAGGGTGCTTTAGTGGAGGAAGCATACACCTCCGCAGATACCACCACCGAGCTGGGGCCCGCAATTCTGGGGGTGGGTAGGACATGAGCGGTCCCAGGCTCTGACTCTGTCCCAGCCTCCACTAAATTCACCCAATGTGCCGTCAGGGAGATGTAGTGGCCCTGCCCGCCTGTGCTTGTCCACGTGTCCGTTGTTAAGTGGACCGTGGCAGTAACCGCGTTGGTGAGGGCGCGTACAATGTTGCGGGAGACGTGGTCGTGTAGGGCTGGGACGGCACATCGGGAAAAGTAGTGGCGACTGGGAACTGAGTAGCGCGGGGCCGCCGCCTCCATGATACTTTTGAAGGACTCCGTTTCCACAACCCTATACGGCAGCATCTCAAGGCTGATGAATTTTGCTATGCGGACGGTTAACGTTTGAGCGTGCGGGTGCGTGGCGGCGTACTTGCGCTTGCGCTCCAACAGTTGCGCAAGCGACGGCTGGACGGTGCGCTGAACTACACTGCTGGATGGGGCCGAGGACAGCGGAGGTGAGGGTGTGGGTGTAGGCCAGGAGACGGTAGTGCCTGTGTCCTGAGAGGGGGGTTGCATCTCAGTGGCAGGTTGGGGCACAGGGGGAGAGGCAGGGGTGCAAACCAGAGGCGCTGAACGGCCTTCGTCCCACCTTGCGGGGTGCTTGGCCATCATATGTCTGCGCATGGTGGTGGTGGTGAGGCTGTTGGTGTTGGCTCCCCGGCTGAGCTTTGCGCGACAAAGGTTGCACACCACTGTTCGTCGGTCGTCAGGCGTCTCTGTGAAAAACTGCCAGACCTTAGAGCACCTCGGCCTCTGCAGGGTGGCATGGCGCGAGGGGGCGCTTTGGGAAACACTTGGTGGATTATTCGGTCTGGCCCTGCCTCTACCCCTGGCCACCGCACTGCCTCTTGCAACCTGCCCTGCTGATGCCCTTGACTCCCCCTCTGAAGACCTGTCCTCCTGAGTAAGCGTTGCACACCAGGTGGGGTCAGTCACCTCATCGTCCTGCTGCTCTTCCTCCGAATCCTCTGTGCGCTGCTCCCTCGGACTTACTGCCCTTACTACTACCTCACTGCAAGACAACTGTGTCTGATCGTCATCGTCCTCCTCACCCACAGAAAGTTGTTGAGACAGTTGGCGGAAGTCCCCAGCCTCTTCCCCCGGACCCCGGGAACTTTCGAATGGTTGGGCATCAGTGACGATAAACTCCTCTGGTGGGAGAGGAACCGCTGCTGCCCAATCTAAGCAGGGGCCCGAGAACAGTTCCTGGGAGTGTTCCCGCTCCTGAGCAGGTATTATTGTAGTGGAGTGAGGAGGCTGGGAGGAAGGAGGAGCAGCAGACAGAGGATTCGGATTGGCAGCAGTGGACGGCGCAGAACTGCGGGTAGACGATAGGTTGCTCGAAGCAATTTCTGCCATCCAGGACAGGACCTGCTCACACTGCTCATTTTCTAATAACCGTCTCCCGCGTGGACCCATTAATTGGGCGATGAATGTGGGGACACCAGAAACGTGCCTCTCTCCTAATCGCGCAGCAGTCGGCTGCGACACACCTGGATCAGGAGCTTGGCCTGTGCCCACACCCTGACTTGGCCCTCCGCGTCCTCGGCCGCGTCCACGTCCTCTAGGCCTACCCCTACCCCTCAGCATGCTGTATTACCAGTGATTTGATTTCACAGGCAGCTAATAAATTGGCGCAAGACTGCAGGCCAAATATAATTTTTTCCCTTTTTTGAAAACGAAAGGCCCCACTGCCTCTAGTGAATGAATAATCTAAGTTTAATAACTGTGCTGTTTTCCTGCTAATGTGTCACAGAACGTGAGGGTAGCAGAGTTATTAA
The DNA here is from genome assembly GCF_035609145.1 of Eleutherodactylus coqui. Lineage (NCBI taxonomy): Eukaryota > Metazoa > Chordata > Amphibia > Anura > Eleutherodactylidae > Eleutherodactylus > Eleutherodactylus coqui. The sequence goes on along the minus strand of NC_089837.1, from coordinate 414,300,922 downwards.
CTGTGGCAGAGCAGGTATTTTTTTTCCCAATTAAGGAAAGCAAATGGCGAAGCCAGGAGTAAAACGTAGCTGGGTGCGTATGATTTTTACAGGTTGCACACGCAGCCGACACGTGTCCACCGGCGTTAGGACGGACAGAGGCAGGACAAATAGAATTATTTTCCGTTTTTTTGCACCAAAAGGCAGCACTGCGTATATTCTATGAACATGAGAAGTTTAATAACTGTGCTGTTTTCCTGCTAATGTGTCACAGAACGTGAGGGTAGCACAGTTATTAACTGTGGTAGAGCAGGTATTTTTTTTCCCAATTAAGGAAAGCAAATGGCGAAGCCAGGAGTAAAACGTAGCTGGGTGCGTATGATTTTTACAGGTTGCACACGCAGCCGACACGTGTCCACCGGCGTTAGGACGGACAGAGGCAGGACAAATAGAATTATTTTCCGTTTTTTTGCACCAAAAGGCAGCACTGCGTATATTCTATGAACATGAGAAGTTTAATAACTGTGCTGTTTTCCTGCTAATGTGTCACAGAACGTGAGGGTAGCACAGTTATTAACTGTGGCAGAGCAGGTATTTTTTTTCCCAATTAAGGAAAGCAAATGGCGAAGCCAGGAGTAAAACGTAGCTGGGTGCGTCTGATTTTTACAGGTTGCACACGCAGCCGACACGTGTCCACCGGCGTTAGGACGGACAGAGGCAGGACAAATAGAATTATTTTCACTTGTTTTACAAGCAAAAGGCAGCACTGCGTATATTCTATGAATAATAACTGTGTTGTGGCCCTGCCTATACAATTCTTTCCCTGCAGTATCAATGGAGGGTGCAATGCTCTGCAGAGGCGATTTTGAGAAGCAAAAAAAAATGCAGCACAGCTAACAGCAGCCTGGACAGTACTGCACACGGATAAATATGGCCCTAGAAAGGACCGTTGAGGTTCTTGAAGGCTACACTCACTCCTAACACTCTCCCTGCCTATGCAGCACTTCTGTCCCTAATGCCAGGTGCAACGCTCTGCAGAGCCGATTTTGAGGAAAAAAAAATGGCACTGCTAACAGCAGCCAACACACAGCTATCAGTGGCCCTAATAAGGACCTTTGGGGGGTCTTGAAGCCTACACTAACTACCAATTCTTTCCCTACAGCAGCTCCGGTACAAACAGCACTGTCCCTCAGCTAACTCACCAGGCATCTGAGCCGAACCGCGGGAGGGGCCGACTTTTATGTTCGGGTGACACCTGATCTTCCCAGCCACTCACAGCAGGGGGGTGGTATAGGGCTTGAACGTCACAGGGGGAAGTTGTAATGCCTTCCCTGTCTTTCAATTGGCCAAAAAAAGCGCGCAAACGTCTCAGGGAAGGAAGTGAAAGTAACCAGAACACCGCATGGTGTTCGTTACGAATAACGAACATCCCGAACACCCTAATATTCGCACGAATATCAAGCTCGGAAGAACACGTTCGCTCATCTCTAGCAACAACATTTTTCTCAGTAGAGTCAAGATTTCTTGCAGGCCAGTCTGCTTGAATGTAATGTGATTTCCTATCCCTACTGTCGCACATACATAAAAAGCAACACTATTCAGTGTACTCCAGTTGCATTCCTAAGTGTACTTTTAGATCACCACATATTTTCCACTTGTGTTCAGCATATTTGATTGAGTAGAGGAGGGCTGACATGTTTGCATACGTCTCCTTCATGTGAAGTGAATGACCAACAGGAATAGAAGGAAGACGGTTGCCGTTGTGAAGTAATACAGTTTTTATAACCTTGGAGGAGTCTATGAATATCCTCCGTTCAGTTGGATCATGGTTCAAATTCAAATATTTCATCAAGCCGTTAACGTCGCAGCAAACAACCAGATTGTTTTTCTTCTCAAAAAAAGGAAGCAGATCCCTCTGACGTTCTCTGTACTGTGAGACCCCGACATCACGTTGGAGAAGATTCCAATACTGTAGTCTTGACCCCAGAAGTTCCGCCTTCTCCTTTTACAAGTCAAGGTCTTGAATGAGATCACTCAATTCCGCTTGACTCAGTCTATGCGGTGTATCATCTTTTACCTCAAAGTCAGGGTCATGGGATGTGGAAGGGTTGTTAGGTTTTTCTTTTTTTACACTTTCTTCATTTTCTACTTCAAGCTCATAATGTTAGGGTGGAGTAAGAACTGGTAAACTATCTGAATGTGGAATATGTCGAATAGCAGATGAAAGATTCGGGTATTGAACTGTTTCTGTTTTCTTCATTGACAATCCTGCCTTTATAGGCTGAGTCAAGCAGAAATAGCAGTCATCTGTATGGTTTGTAGCTTCCTGCCAAACCATAGGCAGAGCAAAAGCCATAGATTGTTTTTTTTATTTTTCAGCCATTCTGGTAGTTTAACTGAACAAGAGTTGCAACATGTATGTGGAGCCCATGACTTATCCTGGTCCCCTACCTTCATACTAAAATAATGAGGATAGGCAGTCTTCACAAGAGGCGTCAGATTACGTTTATGTGACAAAAATGTTATTTCACCACAAATGTATCAAAAATTATTTACTAAATTTACACCTTTTTGTGGCATTTTGATATAGCAAATTGTACACTTCAAAAGCACTCAAAAACCAGAAATTCTAAAAAAAAAGGAAAACAGCAACAATATGAAACTAAGTCATAGCAACATTTATTATGTTTATAACCTACATACATATAGAGAATGTTGTGTTATGTCAATTGAGAGGTGTGGCAACTCCCCCCCCCCCAAAAAAAATTCCCAAAAAATAAAAATGTAAACTCTAAAAAATTACATGTCACTGTATCTCCAAAGCAAGAGCTAATCGGTCATATGGATGGTGATTTTTGAATTCAGCAGATGGAAATACATAAGAATACGCTAATTTTGAGCCCGAAACAAAATCATCGTTGGGCATTGCTACCTAATAATAGAACTCATTCCGCGTGCAAGCAAGATGCTTCTCAAAATTATATAGGAATGATAGGAATGACTGAGATCCGTAAAGCAGCTCTCCCTGATGCGCAGGCAGGATTCAGACAAGGATGAGGCACCTGCGACCATATTGCAAAACTACGATTGGCCATGGAAAAAGCTCGAGAAAGCCAAAAGAATATCTACATGTGCTTCAATGACTACATCAAGGCCTTTGACTGCGTTGACCATAACAAGCTATGGCAGGCCCTACAAGAGTTGGGCGTAACGGCACATCTAGTCTAGCTGATAAAATCACCTTATACCAATCAAGAAGCCACTGTGAGAACATAATATAGGGACACAAATTGGTTTGGGATCAGCAAAGGTATCAGACAGGGCTGCATCCTCTCATTCTTTTTGTTTAACCTATATGCAGAAGGGATCATGCGGAAAATAGACTAATTGGAAATCGGGGTGAAAATAGGTGGCAGAAACATCAACAATCTTCGCTATGTGGATGACACAACTCTGCTTGCAGAAACAAAAGCAGGTCTGAAGCAGCTGATATGTAAGATTAAATCGGAAAGTATAAAAATAGTGAATTTAAAGAAATCTAAAATTATCACAACTGCAAAAAATGGCCAAATTCAAATCAAAATCAACAATGAGGTCATAGAATACAGGCGAGACTTCATCTTCCTGGGCTCACCAATTGACCATGCTGGAAAATCTATACTAGAGATAAAACGTAGGATAGCACTGGGGCAAAGCACAATGCTAAACATGGATAAAATCTGGAAAAGTAGGGATATCGCTACAGCAATTAAATGCAAAGATGTAAAAGCTTGACAGTGAAAAAAGCTGATAGGAGGATTGATGCATTTGAGCTGTGGTGCTGGTGAAAGCTGCTGTGTATGCCCTGGACAGCGAGAGTAACTAACAGAAGTCCTGAATCATATAACACCCGATATATCACTGGAGGGCAAGATGACCAGACTCAGACTTACGTAATTTGGCCGTGTAATGCGCACAGAGTCACTAGAAAAATCTGTGATGCTTGGACAGATCAGTGGCATAAGAAGACCTGGCTGCCAAAGGACACGATGGCTGTTACTGTCAAAGCTGATACTAGCATGGATATCACACACTGAAAGAAGGGTCGCTGAGGGTCATGAACGACTAAACGGTCAACAACAACAACTATGGAGAAGTCTGTTTGACTAAATGGAAGACATCCAAAGCCACAACTTAAGGCTTGGCCATAAACTTTCTGAATAATACTTTTAGGATGCATTCACACGTAGCAGATTTTCTGCAATGGCAAATTCACACCAAAATCTGCATGAATGGACTTGTATAGGTATAGGCAGCGAATTTCACCCTCTCAATTGAGTGCGGATTCAGACGAATGTTGTTTTCTCCCCTTATACATCGGTAGAACAGGACAAAACGAAACCGCGGATTTCAATAGGAGTTCAGTGGTTTTGTTTTCACTATTAGGATTTCTCGCCCGTGAATACTATGGCTGAGAAAACAAAAAAGAAGAAAGGAGAGCGATTTGGTAATGATGAAAACACAAAAGTTACAATGTGCACATAAAAGAAGACCCCCATTTTTGGGTGAACCAACGAGATGTGCCTTGAAGGTCGTCACAAATGGGACGGGTCTGAAAAGACTCTTGACTTATTTTTGTGCTTTTTTTCCCCTTTTTTGTATCCACTGGCTAGTGGAGAGCAGCAGATCTGATGGGAGCACCAGGAAACACAAAGGTGATCCGGGAAACAACAATGTAAATGGTATGGGAACTTCCCTTTTCCAAGTAAGTCCTTGTGTTTTATTCTTACCATTATAGTAGCAGTGAGGGGTATTTTTTTACTCATTTACAACAGCCGAGAAAAGACAGGGCCTGCCCTATCTTCCCTGCACATAGTGAACACATGGTGCAGGAAGGATCGGTCAGCACTAGAGATGAGCGAGCATACTCGCTAAGGGAAATTACTCGAGCGAGCATTGCCCTTAGCGAGTACCTGCCCGCTCGGAAGAAAAGATTCGGCTGCTGACGCAGGGGAGCGGTGAGTTGCGGGAGTGAGCAGGGGTGAGCGGAGGGGGAGAGAGAGAGAGATCTCCTCTCCATCCATCCCCCCCCCCGCTCTCCCCCGCCGCTACCCGCCCCCCGCCGGTACCTGAATTTTTTCTTCCGAGCGGGCAGGTACTCGCTAAGGGCAATGCTCGCTCGAGTAATTGCCCTTAGCGAGTATGCTCGTTCATCTCTAGTCAGCACCTATTTTCCCACGACTTTTTTCAAACTTCAGCGCTCTGGTGCAGAGTTTAAAAAGTCATCGAAGTGGAAGCAATTCCCATTGTTCAGGTGCAACTATGCCTACAGCAGTGTGTTTTTGCCTTGAAAGGGTGAACTCTGCACTAAATGTGGATCTTAGTGCGGATCTGCACCAAAATCTACAGTGCCAAAAATACTGGCGATTTTGGTGTGGATTTGCAGCCGATTCTGCCTAATGTAAATGCCCCCTTAGGGCAAAAACACATGTGCGCATGCGCTAATACACTCTCTACTGCAGAGCTAATTAGCGCATGAACCAGGTATTTTTTGAGTATTCAAACTCCACGCTAGTACGCTTGAGTTAAAAACAAAAGTAGCAATATGGGTCCTACTCTAGTTTTTTTGCCCGTAGTATTAACTATGTGCAAAAAAGATAGGGCCAGTCTTATCTTTTAACGTGTGAGAATCCCGATAGTGAAATCAGTGGTTTAGTTTCATCCCATTATGAAAAAACATAAGTAAAAAACACAGTAATATGAGTAAAAAATGGCTCTGAAAACACACAGATGATTTTGTGCTCGTTTTTGCATTCAGAATTAAACTCCATTGATTTCAATGGGTTCCCTCACACTGCTCTTTTTTCTGCATGCATTTCCGGCGTCGTTGAAAATACATAACATGCTCTATTTTTGTGCGGAACTTCATTCCAAAGGCCCCATAGGAGTCTATAGGGGCTCGGAAATGTGCACAAACTGTGAACAAACATGCGTAGAAAATGTCATTTTTCGGCAGGTATCGGTCATGGCGCAATAAAGTTTGCAGACATTTTGGATAGTGATCAGAGGCTGGCACTCTGGGACCCCAGAGAATGAACCCCCGAACTTCCTCTTCCACCTTGTTTACAGAACAACCTTCGTAATCTCACATGCCTGCCAACATCTGCGCGACAGCTATCAAGGCAAAAGAACATCTTTGTCATCAGACAACGACTCCAACCTCAGCTACTCTCTCCCAAAGGTAGAAAGTACAAAAAAACACTACTGGATAGCATCTAGCCGCACGTGCTGAATATTTATGGGCAATTACAGGAAGCTGGGTCAATGATGACAGCATGATGTATTGCTAGTGGCATATGGGAACGAAAAAAAAAAAATATATACGCCATTATGTGCGTAAAAAAAACATTCACTGCGCAAATACGTTGCACAGGAGCGAGCGTATTTGCGTTTACGCTCATCTTCAGGAGTTCTTAGTATTGACCTACAGCAAACATCTGGACACAACACTTTTGCCTGCAGAAAAGGCAACTGCTTCAAAATTAGTAATTCTAATATCTTTCAGTCTTTACACTGATCACTTTGTCTAGTAATAGTCTGGCACTTCCTGTTCTGTAGGGAAAACTTTTCAGCAGTTATCTCATTATCATGACCGCAAGATTACTATTCATTGATGACACCTCTACATAGATAACAGTGGATGCATAAATGGTGTATCTACGCATACGCTCTGTACAGGAGCCCTAAGAGAATAAATGCAAACAGCCTCAGGCAACGTTCACACATGCAGATTCTGTGAATTTCTCAAGCAGAAATGCTTCAAAATCTGCAACAAAATTGTATTTGCAGAGCTTGGTGTGGTTTTATGTTCTACATTGATCTCCATGTCACAAATCTGCTGCGTTTCCACAGTTTCCACCACATTTGTAATCCACACCATTCTTCAAATTTTTGCATTTCCACAGCAGAAAAAAATTCAGGATGTGTGAAGGAGCTTTGTAAAATCTCATTCACTTGGCTTGTACTGTAAATGCTGCAGAATTTCCGCAAGTGGAAATTCTGCAGCGGATTCTGCATGTGTGAAGGCGGCCTCATTGTGGTCCCTTGGAGCAGATCAGAATGATAGCGTAGGGAAACAGAGATAGAATAATAGAGGTGATAGATATCAAGTATCTTACGCTGGACTTGGACACTATTTGTCATAGATTGATTAACATTTATGCACAGCAGATGGGAAAAAGGACAGGAGTTCTTTCATTGTGTGATTGTATGAATTGCTCATATTGTGGCTTGATATTAATGTGTGTAATGATAGTGACGGGTCCAGCAACTATAAGGTGAAGTATGACAAGTGCTTCTTAAACAATATGTACAGCAGGCAGGTCTGGTGGCTAAGGATTCATGTACATACTATTGCCCTGGTGAAGTCTGTGGGACATTTCATAAATTGTCAGCCGCATTAGCAGGATCTATAAGTGCTGTTAACAGCTCAGACATTAGTGTCAGCCCCATGGAATTCTCTGGTCACTGCATGGTGATGGTGACTGTGGTTTATAGGAAGGGCTACTGGAAACTAAATACTTTTACCCTCATGGACACAATAATTAGGGATAAATTTATAGCTGCTTTAATGCCCAGCAGACTACACAGGGCCTACTTAATAATACAATAGAGTGGGAAACATTCAAACAGGACATTAAAAATGTTTTATATGACCATAGCAAAAAAGAGGAGTAATATGAACTATATCAGATGTTCGACTTTAAGGCTGGAGCTATTCCATTTTGTACTCTAGAATAAATAATAGGGAAGTTGTTGACTGTCAAAGGGTCAGTAAAGTGAAGGAGAAGCTGACACCTGCAGCTGCAATTTGATAGTTGGGTCATGCATACCCCTGAACCCTTCACTGCAAGTAAAAGCAGAGTAGTTTAAAAGATTCTGACTAGTGTTTAGCAATTAACTCTTTCCAATCCAATTTGTATTCTGGTTTTCCTAGGAGGCTTACTCTTTTTCTGCCGTTATACAATGGCGCTATATGCTGGCTAAAGCTGGTACTGCATGAGGTGACACGTTGGATAGGCTCCAAAAGCAGAGAGGCTGGCAATATGCAGTAAGAAAACCCCGACGGACGTCTTCCAACATCAGAGCTGTACAGACTTAAATCATAATGTCTTCACAGGTCAGACAGTGGATTGGAAAGGGTTAATCAAATATTCGGGTCGGGAGCTCGGACCAGATTTTCTTACAATTATTGTAGTAATAATTAGCTTCTGGAACAAATGTGTGTGTGTGTAGATGCTAGCACTTTCAGTGCTGGGGTCCTATGTTCAAATCACATCAAGGGCAACAATTGCATGCCTTTGAAAAACTTCAACCAGATATTTGCTTGGTCTAATTTAAACCCACAACTCCTGCACTGCAGCGCAGCAGCGCTAATAACTGAGCCACCCCACTTGTCCATTCTGCACCAAATGAGAACAAAAAAAAACAAGAATAAATACAGGGAGAACATAAAAACTCGTCCAGATGTTGCCCTTGGTCAAATTTGAACCTACAACTCCAGTTCTGAAAGGCAGCAGTGTTAACAACTGAGTCATCACACCTATGCTTTTTGAGCTCAAGGAGAACAGGGAGAATAAATACGAAGAGAACATAAAAAGAACATACAGATGTTTCCATTGGACAGATATGAACCTAGAACTCCAGCAAGGCAACAGTGCTAATAATTGAGCCACCGTGCTTGTTCTTCCTTCTTCTTGTTCTTGCTTCTCAAGAGTCATTACCAGGAGAACAGACAGCCTACAACAGGTCAGAGGATGAAGCTGAAGAGTAAGTTCAGGAACAGAGCCAATGAGTCAGGAGAACCAAATTTTAGTGGGCACAAATGGAGCAGTAAGTCAGAACGAGGAGACCTGGATTGCAGTCAGACAGAGCCATGAGTCATATCAAAAAAGATTGGACTGGAACATGGTACCAAAAGGAGCAGACAGACAGAATAAAAGTCCAGTCAAGAGGTAAGCCAGGAGTCAGAACCAGGAACATGCAAAAAGCCTTTTATGTTAGTTTCTGGTGTACAATAATTGCAAGTTTTTGTGCAAGTGGGGATATGCACAAAAATGTGCTACTTTTAGGCTGTTTGGGCTGGCCTAGTTACTTTTGTAAAAACCCAAACCAACAGATTTATGTATAATTTTATGCCAGGAACAGGCACAAATTATGTCAAAAATATACACTAGGTCAGACCAGATCATGTGAGACCTGGTGTATATTTACTGTGTAGGCACATGGAGATGTCAAGATGTGCCTAATACATGAAGAGGCATGAGTTGGAAATGCCAGGCTTAGTAAATTTCCCCCATGCTAACCTGGAAGAGATGCAACCAGGGAGCGAGGTAACAATCACACCAACGATTAACTCTGAGTCTGAAATTCCAAGACCCCATTTACACTGACAGATGATCGCTCAAAAGTTGCTCAAACGATAGTTTTGAACAATCATCTTTGCATAGTCTATAGTAGCTAAGTAGTTACTCAAGAGCTATGCAGGTGGAGCAAGACACAGCAACTATCACTCAGAGAACAATGCAGCTGTTCTTCATAAGCAAACAGCTGTATTGTTCTCCGTGATTACAGCTTGCATCCCGCTGTGAACTACCCGCGGAACTCGAGCTGAAAGAATCCTATCAGTGCTGCTGACTGTGATAACAGCCTGCACCGCTGATAATAGTTCATTGGTTAATTCAAGAAAACTAGAATTGAACAATAAGCAACTCGTGCACGAAAACTGCATGATGTCCCTGCATTTAGATGCAACGGTTATCCTTCAAAAGATGGCTTTGAGCAAATTTTAGGTGAGAATCGTTGTGTCTAAATGGGTCCTAATTTAACTATCCTATAGTGAGAGGAAATTAGTGATTGATAGATAACTTGGTAGATTTGGGTAAATTAAAAATAAGTTCATTTTGAAGTTTCAGTCGTGAGTTGCTGCAATTTACTATTGTAATACACGAACTTAAAAATGCAATAAAGATAAAAGGCATTGAAAGCAAAGATAATATTTTGGAATTATTGGATTGCTCATGGTCATGTTGACCCATTTTCATTACAGCCGTGTTCTGTGGTTTGTTTTTGCTAAAATGATCAAGCAGAAAGAAATACAAAGGAACCTTTTCATATCGTTATGTATCCAAAGAATAGGGGTGAGGGACAAATGATAGACAAACATATTTTAACCATCAGTTCTTAAGTAAAGAAACATGTGGTTTTCAGCAGGAAGCAATTTGGATGTCTTGGCCATTTAATACCATTTAGGGAAACCATAAATGAGATATCTGTTTTTCATTAATATTCAAATAATGCAGTGCACTAATGTTTTCAGACACACCATGAGGCTTGAGCTAAACACCGTAAATTATATTTCCCATGAAAAAGCATAACATGAAATCTCATGTACTAATTCCATATAGCAGAATTACAAAGCAGTCACTGCAGTCATTTTTAGCGCTATTACATTGCCCAAACTGAAATATATGGTATTTCGCTGTCCTTTGTACTTTGTAGTCAGTAGAAGTCAGTTCATGTCATCTAGCTTCAAAGACATACCTATTCTGTACTATAAAAGATATGGTAGACGTGTAAAAAAACTACTACAAACATCCCAAACTTTTTTATGTTTGACAGATTTCAAAGCTGCTTAGAAAATCATTTTGGGAGTTTTTCTTTAATGTTTTTAATGTTAAAAAAGTACTTCTAATCAAGACAAGTCTGCAAATCGCCTCATAAATAGGAAATATATTGAGAGTTGAAAACAAGAACTTGAAATGTAGAGATGATATTACACAATGGGGCGAGTTATAAAGACTGGAGCTTTATAAGTGTTGACCAATTTTGTCAAACTATTTTTTTATTCTGTTAAGGTTCCTATACACCTTTAATAACATGGTTCATCCGACAACCGTTATCACCTCGCTCCATTATATACATGATGGCGACATATACAGGCTTTAAAATTTACTGCCATCTGTTGGGGGAAAGTTGAGTTGCCCCCATACATACTACAGAGTCACTCTGACCCGCCATTATGGGTAGTTTTGGACAACTAAACTGTAACAAGTATGGGGCACCTTAAGTATTGCATTTTGATAATAAATGGAGTGCTTTCAAGTATTAGTCTCAAGTATTCTCTAACAGTTTATGTTGGGGATTTTCCATCCATTATTATGCTAATCAGAGCATAGTAAAATTAATAAAGCCTAAAACAAGAATTATTACCTATACTAATTTGACAATGTTGCCGAGTATAACCATCCAACTCAATTTTGGATAAATAAAAAAATCCAGCAAAAAAGATAAAAAGTATTCCTGTTTACTAAAAATCCCCAAATTGCATAAAATGGCTACATAAAAATTTACATGGTAGAAATGGGTAGAAAAATAAGCCATAACTGCATTAAAAAAATAATACATAATCTAGGAGGCGCTGACCAGCTCCAACGCATGTCTTTTCTGCATCTCCAGCATTTGTCTTCAGTCTTCAGACAAGGCTTCCTTGTCAGGAGTTTTAAAAACCCCGCCTCCAGGAAGCACTGCCTCTGATTGGTTCTCAGGCGCTGCTGCTCAGCTAATCAGAGCCAGCGTTCAATGAGCCAATCACAGCCATTCATTGAATTCATTGAATACATCAGACAATGCTCTAAGCACTATCATTCAACTTGCGCTTTATTACGCTTCATTAGAACCTTACCATACTCTTATAAATAGCAGACACCAATATTGGATAAAAAGGCTGCGGTGTTTATTTAACGGGGGTCACTAACAATGGGGATAAATGTAACTAATAATAACCATAACACTTCCTGTCTTACAGGCACAAGTTTACCACCACCAAATTCTCCCCAAGTTTACCTTCTCACCAGCCTAATGCAGACAACAACCCCCCCATTAGATATTCTGCCACAACCTTAGGGAGGGAGGGTGGGATGCTGCGTCCTTTCCAGATGATGACGGCCCACATCTCTGCATCTCCATTTATCACTGCTGCTCCTCTCAGCCTATTCCTCTGAGCCTACCACCAGCCACTGTCAGGCCACCTTATTCTGCCTGACAACCACAGACATGTTCCCACCATTTTCCTTCAGCCAATCTGCTGCTGCTACCAGCCACTCCATCACTGGGCAGAACTCACTCTTCCATCTCATCTTTAACAGATCTTGGTTAACCAGAAAACCTCCTCTATAGAGAGTGACATATCATACATCCATCTTGTACCTAAAGCTCCCAGATTCCATGAGGCTTTCTCTCCTAACTGTCCCTCAAGCCTTACATTAGTAGGGGCTGAGGTTTGTTGCCCAGTTTGGTAAAACTTTGAGAGACATGTTATCCTCTAACAATAAAATATGGCTGTCTCAAAAAGGGCTTAAGTGTGTGGGGGCTTGGTGCAATGTTAACGTCTATGTAACTAGGAAGACACTTTTTTTTGTCCCTCTGGTGGTAGGGACACATATAAGATTAATAACTTCATTAACTGTGACACTCATCACATCATTTACCAGATTATTTGCACTGCCTGGAATGTAGTTTACATAGATTGTACGAAACGCAAGCTGAAAGTTAGAATAGTTGAACACTTATTCACTTTATTTCAATCTTGTACCTGCGTATGGAGCAGAGCTAGAAGAGCTCACTATTCCCTACAGGGATATACATTTCCAACTGTCTATGGGCAAACTGATGGAAGCCACAATACAGAAATAGTTTAATCTTTTACCTTTTAAGGGCTTAAACACATGGGCGTGTTTTTGTCCCATTATGTCTACTTGATAATCAGAGCTGCATAATGGGACAAAATGCAACTATTGATATCAATGGTTTCATTTTCACTAGTGGGATGCTTGCTGTTAATTGGGCAGGACCTATCGTCCTACTGTTTTTTTTCAAACTCCTGCACTATGGCACAGAGTTTGAATGGCCAGAGAAGGGCAAGAAATACTCCATTCATGCATAACTATACTCCATAGCGGCAAGCGTAGTTGCCCATAGGCCCGTTTGGTTTTTCCCCAAGGGCAAGTGCTATCTTTTCCCACCTGTACTAGTGAAAACGAAACTATTGAAATCAATGGTTTCATTTTGTCCTGTTATGCGACTGTGATTATCATGCCCGCCTAACAGAACAATAACACGCCTATGTGTTTAAGCCCTAACTGTGATAATTGGTAATAAGTCTAGACTAGACATAAACTGTTTTCACTGAATTACCTGAATTTTAAGGTTTCCTTCTTCGGAGCTGTATATTCACAATTTTAGACAATTAATGATAACAAACAGTAGAAATCCTTCGTTCAGCTTCAATTGTCTTAAATATGGCCAATACATCTCCTAAGCAGCATCGGAAGGAGGCTAGGGAATCAGAGGAATTGCAACTTTTTAAGGATTCACATCAATCACGTCAAGGTGCTGGGTTCAATATTACACGATTCCTGAAAATTAGTGTAGCTAAAGCAGCCAATAATTACCAACATCGAAGAACTGGGTTTGGAAGTGTGAAAGGCGCTGGAGCACCCTGTATAATAGTGCATAGATTTAATAATATGGACTCTCTCTGCATTGGACACACAATACAGTTTTTGAATATCAAGAAATTCTGTAGTTGCTAGTATTTTAAAATACCACAAGGAACCTTTTGTATTTTCACATTACCACCCTGAACATGAATTGAGATGGAATAATTGATGCTATAGTGCTATTTCACAATGGTATATTTTTATTTTAAGGTATTTTTGTGAGGAATATCTAATTTTTAATTACATGTTCTTTATTCTACAGTAATAAATTTAGATCTGATGATGTACTATAACAACACAACACAAGTGTTATACTGAAATGTTATTTGATGGTATATGGTCAATTTTTATAATCTTGGGTGCTCGAGCCAGAGTATTAGAATAAATGTCCATAAAGATGCTGAAACTAGTCCTGCAGCAACAATTCCTGATATCTCAGTTCAGAGAAAGAACTTTCAGTCCTTTGCAAAGTTTCAGAACGCAGTGCCATGCTAAGTAAAAGCAAAATGTTAGCTATTTTTTATATAATGTAATCAAATAATTTATTGTCTTAATACAATGCAATTCAATAGGGTTTAAGAAAACGTTTCTTATTAAAAATGCATTTAAATTCATGTTCACACCTTTGGCACATTCCCCTTATCCTTTGGTGCTGAGTGCCAAGGAACATCGCTTGCATGTCACTGCAGAAGTTCAGTGACCCTTATGGGTCGTCTGTTTAAAATTCCTCAGGATTTAATGTTTTCTTCTTCTCTGCTTGATTTGCTGACAGCGAGGTATTCCCCTTGCCAGCCAATCAGCCATAATGGATGTGTCTTCATTCCAGTCCCACCTTACCATGAGTGGCAGTTATTCTCCTGTGTGCATGAATGCTGTGTGGAGCTGTGTCTGTTCTAAGTTCTGTCCTATTTGGGACACCTGTTCAAATGGTGATCAAACACCTAAGTCCTGTCTTGTTTGTTCCATCTGTCCAATGGTGATTGGATGCCAGAGGCTAGTTCTGTCTTTTCCCCCTATCCGATTGTGGTCGGACATCTGAAGTATATGTTCTGCCTGTCTCCTCTGCCCTAAAGTTTGCCAGATGCTTGAATCAAGTGTTGTCTGTACCCTCTGTCCGTAGGCTTTCAAGATGCATGAGCCTTGTTCTGTCTGTTCACTCTGTCCAAAGGTTTGCTGGGTGCCTGAATCCTGATCTCAATTTGAATATTGTCCTGTCAGTGGTGTTTGATGTGGCAGCAAAGTCCTGTCAGCTATGTTCCTTTGCCCCATTAGCATATCCATCTGCTATAAGTATATTCTTCCCAATCTTCCATCTAGGGACAGACTAGGTCCCTTTGACTAGAGATTACCTGTTCCGTTGCTGGCGTCCTCGTCTCCATGGTTGCCGTCTAATTTTCGCCGTCTAATGGCCAAATTAGACGCGCTTGCGCAGTCCGGGTCTTCTTCGTTTCTCAATGGGGCTCCGTGTAGCTCCGCCCCGTCACGTGCCGATTCCAGCCAATCAGGAGGCTGGAATCGGCAATGGACCGCACAGAAGCCCTGTGGTCCACCGAGGGAGAAGATGCCGGCGGCCATCTTCAGCAGGTAAGTAAGAAGTCACCGGAGCGCGGGGATTCAGGTAAGCGCTGTCCGGTGTTCTTTTTTAACCCCTGCATCGGGGTTGTCTCGCGCCGAACGGGGGGGGGGGGGGGGGGTGGAAAAAAAAAACAACCCGTTTCGGCGCGGGACAACCCCTTTAAGACGAAGGAGATTTTTTTAAAATCCCCTCCACATGTGTTATTTTCTTAATGCTGCAAAATTTCCGCTAGAGGAATTGCTGGAAAAATTCTGCAGCATTTAGAATACAGGACAAGTGGATATTTTCAGCAACGCATCCAGTGTTTTTTTTTTTTTAAACTCTAATTCTAAAAAAAACTCTAAATCTGGGTTCTAATTCTGCAGAATGTCTATTTATGCTGCAGATTCGCGCTGTGAAATTCAACACTTTTTCATAAAAGGGTTAAATTCCACAAGTAAAAACGCGGCTAAGGCCGCCTGTACACGAACGGGTCGGATTCCGGATGCATGATCCCGCAGCAGAATCCGATCCTGTGCCCAGCCAGCATCTGTGCATACCTGTCATTTCTTACCTTCTTCTGTATTGTGGATGGTCTGGCTGGCGAGCCATCAGACATGCGCAATAAAGATTTTTTTCACAAATGTTTATCTTTCCCTTGCCATCGCTGGCAGTCATAGAATCATAGAATGGTAGAATTGGAAAGGACCTCCAGGGTCATCTGGTCCACCCCCTGCTCAGTGCAGGATTCACTAAATCATCCCAGACATATATTTGTCCAGTCTTTGTTTGAAGATTTCCATTGAAGAAGAACTCTCCACCTCCCATGGCAACCTGCTCCACTCATTGATCCCCCTCACTGTCAGAAATTTTTTTCTAATATTTAATTTGTATCTCCTCGCTTTCAGTTTCATTCCCATTGCTTCTAGTCTTTCTTTGTGCAAATGAGAATAGGGCTGATCCCTCTGTACTGTGACAACCCTTCAGATATTTGTAGACAGCTATTAAGTCTCCTCTCAGCCTTCTTTTTTGCAAGCTAAACATTCCCAGATCCTTTAACTGTTCCTCATAGGACATGATTTGCAGACCACACCATCTTGGTAACTCATCTCTAAACTTGCTCCAGTTTGTTTATGTTTTTTTTAAACTGGGGTGCCTAGAACTGGACACAGTATTCCAGATGAGGTCACACAGGCCTCACAGGCCTGTAGTTTTCTGGATCCACATTCTTCCCTTTTTTTGAAGATGGGGACAACATTCGCCCTTTTCCAATCTTCCGGGACTTGTCCTCTTCTTCAGAAATTTTCAAAGATTATGGCGAGTAGTTCAGCAATTACCTCCGTTGCTTTCTTTAGTATCCTAGGATGTAATTCGTCTGGACCTTGAGACTTGAATTCATTTAAGTTAGTTAAGTGTTCCCTCACCATCTCTCTGCTTATAGAAAGCCTGCATTCTTTTATTCCCCCAATAGCACAGGGAAGATCAGCTGATGTTCCATCTACTTTCTGAGAGAAAACAGATACAAAATAGGAATTTAAAAGCTCGGCCTTCTCAACATCATTCTTAACCAATTCACCATTGTCATCTTGTAAGCATCCAATATCATCTTTGACTTTTCTTTTGCTCTTGATATACCCCCAAATTCCTTTTATATTGCTTTTAGCCTCTGTTGCTAGCCCCAATTCATTATTAGCTTTTCTGACACTTGCCCTACAGTTTCTGCAGACTGCATTACTTTCCTCTTTAGATATTTCCCCCTCTTTCCATTTGATATACATATTTTTCTTCATTTTTAACATGTGTGCAAGTTCTGGTCTCTTTAAAAGCTTCCAATTCTTCCTTCTTTTAGAGATTGTTAGCGATTGTACCTTGAGAATCTAATTTCACAATATTTCCCAACCTTCTTGGACATTTCTGTTCTTAAGAACATCCAGTCATTGGCCATCTGATGTAGAAAGAGTTCATCAATATCTTCTGCTTGTCCAGGCGGTCTATAGTAAATGCCTACAATGCTGTCCTTTCTGTTGTTCTTTTTTTGTATTCTTACCCAAACAGTTTCTACAGAACTCCCATGTTCTAAAGCTTGAATCTCTGTGGAGATGAATGTTTTTCTAACATACAACGCAACACCTCCTGCTCTTTTATTAGGTCTGTTTCTTATAATAAGTTGTATCCTTCAAACCTTGTATTCCAATCATGCGTATTATCCCATCAAGTTTCTGTGATGCCTATAACATCATATTTCTCTTCCTGTGTTAGGAGTTCTAATTCTCCTTGTTTGTTTCCCATGCTCTGTGCATTTGTGTAAAAACATTTTAAATTGTGATCGGTGTCTCTTGTTCCCCTACTTTCCTTCTGAATTTTTTGTGTTTGTTCTTTCTTTCTACTTCTCTTAGCAAGATTATCGATTGTATTAATTAGCTGTATATTTTTACTTGGCCTTCACTTCCCTTCCCATAGTGTTCTAGACTTCCCTTCCCAATAACGTGGGGCCCGCGACCTTTCCACAATGTCAATGTGAGCAGACATGAGGGTGCTCCATTGATTTGAATCGGTGCAGATTGCCAACGATTACGGATTCTGCAATTGAAACCTGGTCATGCACAGGCGGCGTAAATCTGTACCAGTTGCGGATTTAGCCAACGCAAAATTCCTGCAGACTTACTGCAGGTATTGTGTTGCAGAATGCCCACAGCAATTCCATCATGTGAAAAGGCGGCCTTAGAATCATGTGGTGGATTACAGCTGTGAGCCCAGCCGTGACCCTGTGTGCGGCCGCAAAATTGTATTGTGCATGGCCGCATACTCACGCAGGTGGTCATGGATAGTATATCTTTTTTTTGGTTGTTTATATTTCCTGCGCCACTGCCTAGTGATGATGTGAATACCTGCTGCCCATACTCAATGTAATTTTGTATGGGCTGCGGGTATATCCGCGACCATAGACAACAATAGGCTCTATGTTGTGAATATCCGCAGTAAAATAGAACATACTACATTTTATTTTCCGCTCATGGATTATGCAATTCTGACATGCTAATGTGATCGGAACTGCATAAGTCAATGCATTTGATTGATCCACGTATTACTGCAGATCATACACTCGCGGAATTCGCAATTCAAATCAGGTTGTGTCAGATCGGCCTTAGTCATCAGAATGGAAGCATCTGAGTTCATTACTGTAAATTAATGAACTTGTAAAAAAGTATGATGCTTCCTCGATAATGATGTCATTAATTTAAACCCTCGGCACATCCCATACTCAAGTCTTTATTATTTCTGGAAGTGGTACAAGATCATTCTGGGTCATCTATAAAAATGTAGATTTTGAAGAGAATGTATTAGTTATTCATAAGCTACATGTCAAGAAAAATTCTGTTATTAAAGTTAATTGCTTTTCTTCATTTTGTCACAATAGATCAATTACCTAAAAGAACGTTACAAACATCAAGGGGTCTTTATGATTCCAAAATCACGTTCAGACTGCGGTTGCTGGATGGTTTTAATATGAGTGGGAAGGTCAAGAACTAATTCAAGGTTATTTAAATCATGTTTTCAGTAGGGATAAGAAAAAGAAATTAACAGAAGTCACTTTCTCACCAAGTTGTGCAACAAACCTACTAAGGGCTCATGTCCACGGGCAAAATATGATTTAAGATCCGCAGCGGATCTCCCGCATGCGGATCCGCATCCCATAGGGATGCATTGACCACCCGCGGGTAGATAAATACCCGCGGATCGTCAATAAAAGGGATTTAAAAAAAAATGGAGCATGGAAAAATCCGGACCATGCTCCATTTTCATGCGGGTCTCCCGCGGGGACGGCTCCCGCGGGCTTCTATTGAAGCCTATGGAAGCCGTCCGGATCCGCGGGAGACCTAAAATAGGAATTTAAAGTATTTACCATCCGGCGCGGGCGGGGAAGGTCAGCTGTTCCTCACGGCCGCATCTTCCTTGCTTCGGCTCGGCGGATGTGCCCGGCGCATGCGCGCGGCACGTCGGCGACGTGCCGGCGACGTGCCGCCGGCGTCAGGAATTCATCCGCCGGCCGAAAATGAAGATCCGGCCGTGAGGAACAGCTGATCTTCTCCGCCCGCGCCGGATGGTAAATACTTTTAAATTCTTATTTTCGGCGCTCATGTCCGCGGGGCAGGAGGGACCCGCTGCAGATTCTACATGTAGAATCTGCAGCGGATCTGATTTTCCCCGTGGACATGAGGCCTAAATCTATACTGAGTATGCTCTTACGCATTTTAAACTTAAATAAATGAAATAAATTAAATCGTATTCAATGTACAAAATATAAATAAAATCAGAGATGTAGAGAAAAAATGTACAAAGACACAACTCACAGAAAAAGAAGCAAATATGCATCACACAATACTGCAGGACAGGCTCAATCACCATACCCCCTAGGATCATGCAGACAGTCAGATTGCAATATTAGGGAGCTAAATGTTCAGTGCAGACTCCTGTGCAGCACTCACTTCAACCCAAGATTACTGGAGGGATGACTGCAGACAGCATAGTCTGCACATATGAACTGATACCAAGGATGCCAGCCATAGATAAGTGTGACACACCCTACTGAAATACAACCACTGCTGGCAAAGCAGTGGATTGCCCTGTATCACCACAGTGCACGACACTGGCAGGGCATCCCGGGCTTCCCCAGCATCTATAGCACACTGCATGCAAAAAACACTGATAAATGCCGCAAGGATGTCATCTTTCTGGCTAGGCACAAACCCTCGCTGCACCATACCCGGTAAGCCTGCGATAGGGCCTACAACCAAAAGTTCCAATTGCCAGTCCTGCTTCTGTCTCACCTCTTGGAGAGCCTTATGGTCTCCCCTACAGCGAGTTGATGGGCAGATCTGGTTGAAGATGCTTGTCCTATAGACACCCTACCTTCATTTGTTGTAGTTACTGTTAAGGTCAATTCTACAGATGTGAGGAATGCCACAAAAAGGGTCTGCATGCGATTGTAGTTGTGGCAGACAGACCAGTTGATGGGCAGAAGTGGTTGATGAGGTTTACCCTATAAACACCCTCCCTTCAGCATTTAAGCTATTACATTGGAATATTGCATTGGAAATATGTTGATTCCAATATATTACTGCTTATACATGTAAAATGTACAGGCAGCTCTTAGAGCAGTGGTGGTGAACCGGTGGCACGTATGCCAGAGGCAGCACACAGAGCCCTCCCTGCTGGCACGCACCACCATCGGCCGCTCATCCCTGGTGAATACCGGCAGGGGCCGCGGCTCCCCTGCCGGCATTCACTCAGCTGCGCTGCTAGCAGCGCCGATCCCGGCGCACACTGTGATGTCAGCCGGGATCCTCCTCCCCCAACGTCTTCGCGGGAGTATGCATATTAACTTTCTGCGGCGGCGGCACAGGTAGTGCTGAGCCTGCCCATTGGTCCTGGCATACAGGACGGCGGCGAGGCTGGGAGCACCGGGACAGAGGACTGCGTCGACCCTGGGAGCTGTGGTGGCAGAGGCTGAGGTGCAGGATGACAGCGCAGAGCACACCACAACTGTGAGTGTGGGAGGGCTGTCACTATTACCGCTGGGGCCGCCGTGGGATGTCCCTATTACCACTGTGTCTGCCATGGGGTGTCCCTATTACCGCTGGGGACGACGTGTGATGTCACTATTACACGGGGGGCCACTGAGGGATGTCACTGTTACCGCTGGGGCCGCCATGGGATGTCACTGTTACCACTGGGGCCGCCATGGAATGTCACTATTACCGCTGGGGCCGCCGTTGGATGCCACTGTTACCGCTGGGGCCACCGTGGGATGTCACTATTACCACTGGGGCCGCCGTGGGATGTCATTGTTACCACTGGGGTCGCCGTGGGATGTCACTATTACCACTGGGGCTGCCGTGGGATGTCACTGTTACCACTGGGGCCACCGTGAGATGTCACTGTTACTGCTTGGCCGCCGTGGGATGTCATTTTTACCGCTGGGGCCACCGTGGGATGTCACTATTACTGCTGGGGCCGCCATGGGATGTCACTGTTACCGCTGGGGTCGCCGTGTGATATTACTGTTACCGCTGGGGCCGCCGTGGGATGTCACTATTAAATGGGGAACCGCTGATGGATGTCACTGTTACCGCTGGGTTCGTTGTGGGATTTCACTGTTACCGCTGGGGCCACTGTGGGATGTCACTATTACATGGGGGGCCGCTGAGGGATGTCACTGTTACCACTGGGGCCGCTGTGGGATGTCACTATAATTCTGGGGGGGGGGCGCTGTGGGATGGCAGGGGGGGGAGGAGGGGGGATGTAATATAAGTGTAATCTGTGCTGGGATTTACACTCCTTGCCAAGCGCCTCTCACCGAAAAGCCAAACCGAGACCACCCACCCCCCGTCTCCCCACGCGTGAGGGGTGAGTGAGAGAGCTCCGAGCGTATCATGCGCCATAAGCCCCAGGTTTCGAGAAATTTCTCATGGGAACCATTTGACCAGCTGGAGAGTTCCTCCAAGTTGCAGGTCCGGTCCATTCTATCCCTCCACTGAGAGAAGAGGGGAGGAGATCTCTGTAGCCACAGAGGGGGGATGAGTGCCTTGGCTCCATCTATTGCGTGAGCTAATAGTCTGTGCCTCAGAGGGTTAAAATTCCCAGAGGGCCTCCACAAGAACATCGCCTCCGGAGTCAAAGTGAAATTGGGTAAGATTCTTTTTAGCGAAGCAGCTATCTCTTGCCAGAAGGTCGACAGGAGAGGGCAGGACCACCAAATATGGAGGTATGAGCCCACCCCATTTTCGCACCTCCAACATTTGCTGTCAGGAGCAAGCTTGTGGTCGGCCAACCACTGCGGGGTCCTATACCAACGGACTAGTAGCTTGTAGTGGGCTTCTTGATTGATGATGCACGATGAGAGCCCATATGCGAGCTTTAGGATTAATTGCGTATCTGAGGAGGATAAGGTTATATTAAGTTCTTTCTCCCAAGAGGAGATGAACGCGGGCTTATAGGGGAGGGAAGGTGGGAAGCAAAGCTTGCGTAAACAGGCGATTCTTCCAGCGGACGCGGTGTTGGACCCCACTACCTTTTCAAAGGCTGTGAGGGGTCTTGTAGAAGTAAAGGTTTTTTTAAAGTCTTTAATTGCTCCTACCATTTGAGCTCGTTGGAGAAAAGGCAGAGGCCGGTCGGGCAGTAGAGACTCCACTATCTCCCCAGGGTTTAGGTGGGACAAAGACTGAAGCTCTCCTATGGTCTTGTTACTTAATTTTTGCCATAGCCTGATCGAACAAGGGTCCTGTGGGAGGCCCATCAAGGCGGGAAGAGAACATAGTGGGGAAATTGGGGAGGGGGTTGGCGCTAGTACCTCGACTCGAGAGTCCCAGGCTTCACTGGGGCCCCTCAGGAGTATGTTGTAATTCCTATTTCTGTAGGTAGCTTTTTTGGGGTACCATAAAGTCTCCAACAGTGTTGGACCATACATGGCCGAGATCAACCGGAACAGGAAGGGGTCTCCTGCTGGTCTGGACAATCTTAACCAGTAGCTGATGTGGGAAGCGACGTAGAAGTCAGAGATGCACGGCAGGCCCATCCCTCCCTCCTCTCTTCTCTTTATCAACAGGCTGTACGGAAGCCTGGAGCCCCTTTGTCTCTAGATGTACTTAATGAACATCTTGCGGAGGGTATTGAAAAAATGTGCTGGTAGGTGGATCGGGAGCGACCGGATCTGATATAGAATAATTGGGAGTATATAAGATTTGATTATGTTTCTCCTCCCGAACCAGGAAATATAGGGGAGATCATAATTGTGTAGCAGAGTTTTAATTTTAGAAATTAGGGGTGGAAAGTTGGCTGTGAAAAGATCCTCTACCTTCTTTGTCAGCTTAACACCCAGAAAGTCTATTGCTGTATTGGACCAGGAGAACGGAGAACCCGACATCAGACTCGTGCAACGAGCCCTTGGGATCGACACGTTAAGGACCGTCGATTTATTAAAATTTATTTTAAAGTTTGAAAGAGTCCCAAACTGTTCCAGGCATGTGGTGAGTCTGGTAAGACCCATTTCTGGGTTGGTGATGCGAAAGATGATATCGTCCGCAAAAGCGGCTGCAGACAGAGCCTGATCTCCTATTATGAGTCCCCGTATCTCCTGGTCCAACCTGATGGACTGGAGTAAGGGCTCCAAGGCTAGGATAAACAGGGTAGGGGATAGAGGGCAGCCTTGGCGTGTGCCATTTTTTATTTCAAAAGGGGGGAGAGGATGTTATTTATTTTTAATCTGGCGAAAGGTTCGGCATATAGGGAGAAGATGGCCGCTACGAAGGAGGGGGGGAAGTTGAAATGGAGAAGGACCGATTTCATATATTGCCAGTCAACTCTATCAAATGCCTTTTCGGCATCGGTGCTTACTAAGGCGAGTGGGATTCTATTTGCGTGGGCATATTGCATTGCATGAAGGATACGGATACAATTGTCCCTCCCCTCCCTCCCTTTCACAAACCCGGCCTGCTCCCTCTCCACCAAGATAGGGATGTGGGCTTCCATGCGCTTCGCGAGGAGTTTGGCCCATAATTTGGCATCCAAATTAATTAGGCAAATGGGACGGTAGCTGCCGCACATCTCTGAGTCTTTGTTTTCTTTCAGAATTAACGTGATGTGGGCCTCCTGAGTTTGTCTCGGGAGGGCCCCACCTACTAGGAGAGCATTGAACAATTCTGTGAGGCATGGTACCAGCGTAGGACGGAAAGATTTGTAATAAATAAGGGGCAGGCCGTCCGGACCAGGGCTTTTGCCTGGGGGGGGAAGAGTTCAGGACCTCCTCCACCTCCGTTTCCGTAACTGGAGTCAGGAGTTGGTTGGCTATTTCTGGGTCTATCTTGGGAAGAGAGAGCTTTTTTAGGAAGTCCTTTATTTGTTTATCAGATTCGTCTAGCTCATTCTGGTCACGATGTGGGCGCAAATTGTAGAGTTGGGAGTAAAAATATTGAAATTCAGCCGCGATGTCTTGGGAGGAAGTGGCACGAGTGCCTAGGTGTGTTTTTATTGAGTCGATTTGATTCTTAGTGCGGGCTTTTTTTTATCATAGCCGTCATATACTTGCTACCCCTATTACCTTGGGCAAATGCAATATGTTTAAGGTGTAGGCACTTTTTATTGAATCTTATTTCTAAGCAGAGATTTAATTCCTTTCTGGTGTCTGAAAGTTTGGAGAGGTTTTCTTTAGTGGCGGAGAGTTTAGTGGTGTATTCCAACTTGGCTATACGTTTTAGGAGGGCATCTATTTCTTTTTGTTGACTTTTCTTTTTCCTCGCTCCAAGGGCTATCAATACGCCTCTGATAAACGCTTTATGCGTTTCCCATACCACTGGGACCGATTGATCACCGCCCCCGTTAAGCTCAAAAAATTCTTTTAGTTGTTTAGAGATCTCAGATTTGTCATCCTCGGAGTCAAGGAGGGAGGTATTCAGCCTCCAACTCCACTCCTGTGGGGAATTGCTTAGGGGTCTGAGGTCAACGTGCAGCGGTGCGTGGTCGAACACAGTGGTGGTGGCGATAGTGGAGTCCAACAACACTGGGAGAAAGGAAGAGGCTATGAGGAAGTAATCTAACCTCTGGAACGAGGCATGGACGTGCGAGAAGAAAGTGAAATCTTTAGTAGTGGGTGAGCATTGACGCCAAGCGTCGATCAAGCCCAACTCCGAGATGCATCTCTGTAGGCGTCTCAGTTTTGGGTGAGATATTTGGGAGCGCCCGACTGACGAGTCCAGTAGGGGGTTTAGTGTCAAGTTCAGGTCCCCTCCCAAGATGATAGGACCCACCGCAAATTCTCTGAGAGTCTCCAACTGGCCCACCAGCCAAGCTACTTGGCTGGAGTTAGGGGTGTAAAGGTTGGCGAGGGTAATCTGAAAATTGTTTAGGCGTCTTCTCAGGAAGATGGCCCTGCCCTCCCCATCCGTGTGCTGAGCCTCACACTTGAATGTATTGGACCTATGAAACAATATGGAGACTCCTTTTGAGGCAGATGTCGGGTGGGGGTTGTGGAAGCCCTGGGGGAACTGTCTACCCGGCAAAGAGAGGCACTTACCCTCCTTGAAGTGGGTTTCTTGTAGGAAGGCGATCTTGGTGCCGTACCTTCTCAAGAGTTGTGCTACGTTGTGTCTTTTGAAAGGTGAATTCAGCCCTCTAACGTTAAACGAAGAGAGGCGGAGGCGGTCGTCCGAGGCTGGCGGCGGCGGAGGCATCGTTAAACCAAAGAGCGCGCTGCTGTAGCTAAAGAAACCAAAATGCACAGTAAGACACCTGTTAAATTCTCGATAAGGGGTGTGGGAGGTGTGGGCGATGGAGGGTGGGAGTTAGGAAAGAAACACTAAGGGAAGGTGAGAGACACAGAAGGGAGATAACACTAAAATGAATAACACAAAATTAAAGATAGAAAGACCAATTTGTCCTAGGACGGTCAGTGGGGGCGATGTGCAGAGCGGTGCCCCCCCCCCCCCCGAATATGAGTACTGGGCCTCACGGATAATTAGGTGGAAACCGCGATGCACAGAACCTGCCCTGGACGACTCCTGAGGACCATTTAAAGAGAAAAAAAGAACTCTTGAAACCAGCTATGCGCGACGAACTTGCATTGGTACATGAGGAGAGAGAGGAGGGGGGGGGGTAGGTCAGGAGAGAGAATGGGAATAAGTTAAGGAAACAACGAGGCAACCGTCGGCTGGCACTCTTCGGAGACGGCAGTGGACCCATCCGCGACGTGCCGGCCTTCCCCGGGCAGGAGAGGCCAGTGGGGCCGGACCCCAAGTTCAAACACGGACCCTTGGTGGACATAAACGTGAACAGTCCAACAACGGAGCAGCAGTCTCAGCCTCACGAAACCGAGGGCAGGGCGGAAGAAAGATTATGCCCGATCCATGAACGGGTAGAGACGATTCCTCAGTCTCCCGCAGGGGTAGGGTCGCGACTCTTTTTCTTCTTATTCTTTGGTGATTTCGCCGGGGGGGCCGAACTCCATGCAGATGCAGAAGGCAAATTTGTGAATTTTGGCAACTCCGGTAAAGGAAGCCAGCAAGGCAGATCTAGCGGCTCTATCTCTAGGAATTGCCAGCATGCCTGAAGGTCTTCCGGGTCACGGATATTCAGTCGCCGTCCTTTATGTGAAATGCCAAGGCCGAAAGGGAACAACCAGGCATATTTAATCCCCCTCTCTCTCAGCACATCAAGTAGTGGACGGAGAAGGCGACGCTTGGCGAGGGTAGACGGCGCCAGGTCCTGGAAGATCTGAATGGAGGCGTCTACGTATTTCAGATCCCTGTGATTTCTGGCCGCTCTCAAGATTGCGAAGGCGTCCTGGAATGAAAGGACTTTACAGATGACGTCTCTTGGGGGCTCAGTATTCGCTGGGGGGGGGGGCGTCTGAGGGCTCTAGGGACCCTTTCAATTGTGATGGGGGCTGCTCTCTCCGTACCAAGAAGGAGTGTGAAAATTTCTTTAGTTACCTTATGGAGGCAGTCCGCAGCCCATGACTCCGGGAGCCCTTTAATGCGTACGTTGGAGCGTCTATTTCTATTTTCTAGGTCCTCCTGCATCAAAAGGGCTCTGTTGATGTGATCATGGTGTTCTCGCAGGGCGCGCTCTACCTCCGTGGCGTGGGTAACAATAGCGGAGGAGGAGACTCCAGGTCCTCCACTATTCTCCCCAGGAGCTTGATATCTTCTTTAATTTCTCCCAGCTCTGACATGATGGGGCTCAGGGCTTTCATGATGAGGTCTTTCATGAAGCCTCTGGATACAGCCTCCCCATCCTCGCTGTCCGAGGCAGCCCCCTCCCCCTCCTCCTTACTGAGAGCTGCAGCCGATAGCTGTGCCGGCGCCATCTTTGCTGGGAACAGCGGAGAGCGGGGACTCTTCTCTTTCAGATAGCGCTGCATATCTGACTGTCCTCTGCTCACCCGCGGCATCCCTGAAGGCTCCGGTCCTCTCTCCCTCCCGACTCTTCTCATTCTCGCGCTGCTGGAAGCTGCTAGCGGTCCTATAACGGAGTCCTACCGCAGGAGCTAACCTCTCACACGGCCATTCTCCTTAGCGGCCAGGCTCCGCCCCTCATGTGCGCAAAAATTTGAGACAATTTATTTTGGACACTTTTGAAAAGTGAGAAGAAAATGAGCAGGCTTAAGGGAAGAGGTGTGGCCTCCCAAGGTCCATCAGGTTTACTATACTTTATGCTAGAGGTTGATGTAATGTATAGTGGAAATCCACACCAACATATAGCTGATGGAGATGTCTTTTTATGCCCCCAATGTTTTAAAAGGCATTTGCTCTACTAGACCTCATTCCTTAAATTAGGCGCATCTTACTCCAACAACAATGATATTAAGACCAGCCTATGAATCGTCTTAATACCTTTCCCCACAGTATTCTCCAAATGAGAAATAGCGGCAAGCAAAGTGAGAATCCCAATTTTAAACATTACTTTATTTATCAGTAAAACTTTAACCATCCAGTTAGAGGTCCTCAATGAGTATAAAGTCTACAGTTTTTTTGTTCAAGTATTACTTTGTCATTCCTCAACCCAGACATTAAGTCCCCCAGGTCAGTGGTGCCTTGCTTTCATTATTAATCTACATGATATTGCAATGACTTTATTCTTATTTAAGTCAGCATGTGCCAACAATGCATTTCCAATGCATATGAATGGCTCAAGAAAAGGACAAGTTAATGATGTAGATTGAAAAATGTAGTCGTGACTTGAAGGAACAACTGCTTGGATTGATAGAGGTGAAGCAGTGTATAATGAATATTTTAGCTTAGGCAACTATGACTTATTCAATGTATGATGAAAAGTTATAATACATTTTCAATGACTTTCTGTGTCAATTCTACATAGTTCAAGATCTCAGCTAGTCATTGAATGAACATGATGCATTGTTAATAGAGATGAGAGAGCAGCCAAATGGTCGGGTCCGTGTTATTCGAGTCGATTCGAGAGCTCTACTCGGGTAACGAACCCCATTGACTACAATGGGAGACTCGAGCATTTTTGTATGTGGGACGCCAGGTGCCGAGCTTTTTTTTTCTTCTTGGTTCTCTCTCTCTCTCCCCCTGCCTGCCTGCCAGCCAAAAAAATTGCCATTGGCGCGCGCGCTGGGAGAGGCCAAAACATTCACGTCACAGCGGGGAGGAGCCAAAAACTGGGCGGGGTCAAACACGGCGTGATGCTCGTTCAAGTAACAAGTACCATCGAGTACGCTAATACTCGAACGAGCATCAAGCTCGGCAAAGTACATTCGCTCAACTCTAATTGTTAACTTCCAATGGATAAAAATCTGTGCTAGTCATGTGATGAACACACGGGTGCATGGCCTTTTAGAGAGAGCTCTAATAGCTCCAGTGCAGCTGTAATATTGGAAGTAAATCATAAAGCTTCATATTCAAAGACTGACAGCAGAGATATTTAAACACCATGAGGACTTGATATAGAAAGTATAGTGATAGTTTAGCATAATGTATTGTATAGCTTCTCATGATTCAGTGAATAACCTTTATATGCTGAAACCAGAATGCTCCTTTAGAAAAGATTCTGCAGACACTACATAAATGCTGCTTATTTAAATTTCTAAACAAATACAAGGTTTTGTACAAACTCAAAACATTTCATATTATACATTCTTTTAAAATCTCTGTGAGAAGTTGTCGCAGAGCTGAAAAATAAAGTGCATGCTACACAATTTGCAATTCATTGCAATGGTGTCTAAAATGTATTTGAAAGGGGCTCCCCTAAAGGGTGTACTGGGCTTCACAATGGAGCACCAAGATGGCCACTCCAAAATTAGCTGAGCATGCTCCCTGCGAACCTCTGGTGAGATGTCAAGACCATAAAATATATTACTGTTGCATCTTAGACAGAGTGCAGAGACTGTTTAAGTGAGTTGAAGTGCTGCTGAAAGGGTGCAATGATTTGCAGAGGAGCTACTGCAAGCGAGAGGAGAAGGCAGCCTGAACCCATGGATGAAGACGGAGTATTTGGAGAAAGCAAAGTGCACCATGCAAAGGAAAATGAGATTGCCTGCTAGCGGTAGACCATGCAGGATAGTACCATGAATGAAGACTGAGGAGGACATTGAGGAGAGTGTTGGCAACAAGTCGTAAGTAAGGCCGGCCTCAGTAGAACCACTAGTTGTGCACACAGTAGGGACGCAAACATTTAAACAAACCTGTTATGAGGAATGTACTAGTGCTCATGGGTACAAACTGAAATAGTGTCATAGGGATGCGAGAAAGAAACAAATCATTAGGAGCTTGAATGCTATGTCTCGGGTGGACTAGTAGAAAAGTGTTAGCTCCTGAAAGTACAGACTGTGTGATTTATATTTCTGTTTAACAGAACTGATCTCTTTACAACATTAATAATAATATGTTTTTTCACATTACTGTGCAAGATTATTAACAGTTCCAGGATTTAGTTAGCCGTAGTTAGCAAGAGGTGATTCTACAGTAAAGGCCCTTTTACACGGGACGAGTGACGGGCAAACAATGCCCAACACTCATACCCGTGTATCCTTGCTCCCATGCTGTTACACAGGAGTGAGTATCGCTGGCTCGCTGACAGCATGGCCAGCAGGGAGGCCGGGCGGCTGGGGAAGATTCCCCCCCGCCCCTCTCCATTAACTGTAAGCAGCGGCTGCTCAGTACTCAATCACTGCTGTTTAAACAGTGACATGGTGTGTCATTCGGATTTTATGCATGCTTAAAACTGAAAGACTGAACGATTTTCATCTAGTCATTCACTTTCTGCGTGTTTTTACACAAGATGATTATCGTTCAAAACCCCATGGGAGCACGGTTTTAAACGACCAGTACAATAATCGTGCCATGTAAAAGGGCCTTTGCACACTTGTTTTTACCACCATATTCATTCCTTTCTTTGTAAATAAGCATTGCATAATCTTTAGTAACTGCTTCAGCTGCATTGCATCCTGAATCTGCATTGTGGTACCATCACCCATGACATACTATCTCGAGGTATTCTTCTAATCCTGGACATTAATGACGGATAGTATGAATAGCAATGCTCTAGTTTGGTTTAATGTAACATTTAATGATAACTTGTGTAATATTAAATTATTACATAGCTCTGTCCTTGATGTAGCAACAACTTGATCTACAGCCAAGAGAAAAAAGCGAGTTTTGTGCGTGAGAAGCAGTTGCCCAAGGGGAATATACATTAACAGGTAGCTTCTTGTACAGGTAATCTTGGCATCAATGCCTAGAGCAAGCAAAAGTGGTTCACAATATTATTTCAAATAAATCTGCATAACATTATTTTAATTTGCTCTTCTAGTTTCTACAAGAAAATGAAACATCTAAAGTAAGCAAACAGAAAAGTGATTGTGGAGTTTGTAGATTTACACAGTGACGGCAGCTGTACCACACAGGAGAGTCCTCTATTTATCTACTGTAAGTAAGGAGGCAGTAGTGTCCTGATCTGCCAATCACCGCAAGGAAATAAAGGGATATATTTCACTATTCCTTGACCATTCCTAGCAGCATTGGTAAGATCTAACTCCTTTTACAGAAACCCCAATTCATGTTTCCCTCCATGTAGGCTTTGCCTTACTCTGCTTTGTCTGAGGGATATACTATGAATGCATATACATGGATGATTTAGATTTTCCTTCCATGTTTTAGCTTTCAGATGGAAAAAGTCTAAAATGTCGTGTATGATCACCAGTAAGTATAATGTTACTGTCCTCAGTAAGAGAAACAAAGTAATCTTGTAGATATGATACCTTTTAATGTCTAATAAAAAAGAAATCATGTTATAGCAATCTTTCGAATCTAGTTTGGCTTCTTCGTGAGGTTTGTAACAAAATAGATCTGAAGAATCATACCTACATGCACGTAAGAGCATTGAGACATTGTGTGATTAGTTTGCATTTTAAGAGAGGTAACATTACCCCTTTTGGGTTTTGACTAGAGATGAGCGAGCACCAAAATGCTCGGGTGCTCGTTGCTCGAGTCGAACTTTTCGCGATGCTCGAGAGCTCGTTTCGAGTAACGAACCCCATTGAAGTCAATGGGCGACTCGAGCATTTTTGTATATGATCGATGCTCCGGATAGGTCATCACTTCTGAAAAACCAGAAAACATCCGAAATCCATGGAAACACCACAGAAACGGATAGGGCAGGGCAGGGGTAGCATACAGGGCTGCATCTCAGGCTCCCAGGTCTCACTATTAAGCAAACATTGGTGCAAGTGTCTGTCCCTCCCCCCACCATTAACAATTTTTACTTTGCACAAACCCTCATTAGTAAGCCACACCTTAGCTAAACACCACACTACCTCCAACCAAGCACAATCACTGCCTACAGGTCACACCGCTGCCTCTTCTCCTGGGTTACATGCTGCCCAACCCCCCGCATGACCCTGCGTCCACAGCGCACACAAAAGTTTCCCTGCCCAGCCTTCAGCTGCCCTCATGCCACACGCTTGCTTCATAGCTACACCACCCTCATGTCTATTTCCAACTGCGTCTGCGATGAGGAGGAACCCGAGGCACACATTGCAGAGGGTTGGCAGGGCCAGGCAGCAACCCACTTCGAAAGGGGTGGGCGATAGCCCACAATGCTGTTGAGAATTGATGAGAAATTGACATTCAATCTTCACGTGAGCGGGTCCAGGGTCAAGCTCGTTCCCAGCCTCCATCTTGTGTGACCCAAGGTGCCGTGAGTTACATAGCAATGGGGAATCCATGTGTCCACACACTATTCATTCTGTGTAGGTGTCGGATAGCTCAATCGACACCACAAGGGGAAAGCCATCTGCACTCTGACCCCTACCCAAGTTAGTAAGTGTCTTTGTGCCAGACAGGTAAATCACCGCAATGGGATGTCTGTGTGCACCCACAGCATAGGTGGGTCCTAGGCAACCCAAGACATGAACCATGAAAAAATCAGAGTGCCCCAACAAGGCAGACTTTCACTGCGCCGAGGACATTGGCCTCAGCCCACACCCTCAGCAATCGCGGGCATGAAGCGGACTTCAATGCTAGTTTAGCTGCGAAGATCTAAGTAAATCAGTTACGTTTTCTTTCACCGCTCCAATGACTGAATTAGCCAGGAAAAAGTTCTACAGGTCCAACCTGGCGCAGTTGCAGTTCCCCCGGGACACAGGCCTCAGCCCACACCCTCAGCAATCGCAGGCATGAAGCGGACTTCGATGCTAGTTCAGCTGCGAAAGTCTCAGTAAATCAGTTACATTTTCTTTCACCGCTCCAATGACTGGATTAGCCAGGAAAAAAGTCCACAGGCCCAACCTGGTGCAGTTGCAGTTCCCCCGGGACATAGGCCTCAGCCCACACCCTCAGCAATCGCGGGCATGAAGCGGACTTTGATGCTAGCACAGCATTGAACGTCTCATTAATGCAGTAACGCTCCTATTCTTTGTCCCAAACCAGTGTATCAGATAACTGTGGTAACACGAGAGCAAATACATGATGCCCAGTGCTGATCCCCTGACGCCAAGCAGGAGGAGGAGGTGGCCTTACAAGGCTAAGAAACCATGACCAGGACCCACTGTAGCCTGTGTGGGAAGTATGTGAGCAGGCCCTTGCTCCGGCTCGGTCCCAGCAAACACACTGTGGTACCCAAGGTGCCGCGAGTTACATAGCAATGGGCAATCCGGGTCCCCTCACACTATTCATTCTGTGTTGGTGTCGAATAGCTCAATTGACACCGCAAGGGGAAAGCCATCTGCACTCTGCACCCTACCCAAGTCAGTCAGTGACTTTGTGCCAGGCAGGCAAAACACCGCTATGGCAAGTCTGTGTGCACCCACAGCATAGGTGTGTCCTAGGCGACCCAAGACATGAACCATGAAGAAATCAGAGTGCCCAAACATGGCAGACTTTCACTGCGCTGAGGACATAGGACTCTGCACAAACCCTCAGCAATTGCGGGCATAGAGCGGACTCCGATGCTAGTACAGCTGTGAACGTCTCATTAAGGCAGTAACGCTCCTCTTCTGTGGCCCAAACGAGTTTCTCAGATAACTGTGGTAACACGAGAGAAGATACATATTGGCCTCAGCTCAAAATTCATGCCCTAGTCAGTGAGTGTTTTTGGGCCAGATAGGTAAAACACTGCGATGGAAGGCGGTGTGCACCCATAGTATAAACAGACCCCTGTAACATTCCAGTAGAAAAGGTATAAGCAGACCCCAGTAACATTTCGGTTGCAGTAGTATAGGCAGACCCCAGTACCATTTCTGTAGTAGAAGAATAGGCAGACCCCTGTAACATTTTGGTAGCAGAAGTATAGGCAGACCCTTGTAACATTTCGGTAGCAGGAGTATAGGCAGACCCCAGTACCATTTCTGTAGTAGAAGTATAGGTGGACCCCTGTAACATTTAAGTGGCAGCAGTATAGGCAGACCCCTGTAACATTTAGGTGGCAGAAGTATAGGCAGACCCCAGTAACATTTATGTAGCAGCAGTATAGGCAGACCCCAGTATCATTTCTGTAGCAGCAGTATAGGCAGACCCCAGTACCATTTCTGTAGTAGAAGTATAGGGAGACCCCTGTAACATTTACGTGGCAGAAGTATAGGCAGACCCCAGTAACAATCTTGTAGCAGAAGTATTGGCAGAGCCCAGTAATAATCTTGGAGCAGAATTATAGGCAGACCCCTGTAACATTTAAGTGACAGCAGTATAGGCAGACCCCTGTAACATTTAAGTGACAGCAGTATAGGCAGACCCCTGTAACATTTAAGTGACAGCAGTATAGGCAGACCCCTGTAACATTTAAGTGGCAGCAGTATAGGCAGACCCCAGCACCATTTCTATAGTAGAAGTATAGGCAGACCCCTGTAACATTTCTGTAGCAGCAGTATAGGCAGACCCCTGTAACATTTACGTGGCAAAAGTATAAGCATACCCCTGTAACATTTATGGAGCAGCAGTATAGGTAGACCCCTGTAACATTTAAGTGGCAGAAGTATAGGCAGACCCCAGTAACAATCTTGTAGCAGAAGTATAGGCAGACTCCAGTAACATTCTTGTAGCAGAAGTATAGGCAGACCCCAGTAACATTTACGTGGAGCAGTATTGGCTGACCCCTGTAACATTTATGGAGCAGCAGTATAGGCAGACACCTGTAACATTTATGAGGCAGAAGTATAGGCAGACTACTGTAACATTTATGGAGCAGCAGTATAGGCAGACCCCTGTAACATTTACGTGGCAGAAGTATAGGCAGACCCCAGTAACATTCTTGTAGCAGAAGTATAGGCAGATCCCTGTAACATTTAAGTGGCAGCAGTATAGGCAGACCCCGGCACCATTTCTGTAGTAGAAGTATAGGCAGACCCCTGTAACATTTCTGTAGTAGAAGTATAGGCAGACCCCTGTAACATTTCTGTAGCAGCAGTAAGGCAGACCCCAGTAACATTTACGTGGCAGAAGTATAGGCAGACACCTGTAACATTTATGTAGCAGCAGTATAGGCAGACCCCTGTAACATTTATGTGGTAGAAGTATAGGCAGACCCCTGTAACATTTTTGTAGCAGCAGTATAGGCATACTCTTGTAACATTTACGTGGCAGAAGTATAGGCAGACCCCAGTAACAATCTTGTAGCAGAAGTATAGGCAGACCCCAGTAATAATTTTGTAGCAGATGTATAGGCAGACCCCTGTAACATATAAGTGGCAGCAGTATAGGCAGACCCCTGTAACATTTATGTAGCAGAAGTATACGCAGACCCCTGTAACATTTACGTGGCAGAAGTATAGGCAGACCCCTGTAACAATCTTGTAGCAGAAGTATAGGCAGACCCCAATAATAATCTTGTAACAGAAGTATAGACAGACCCCTGTAACATTTAAGTGGCAGCAGTATAGGCAGACCCCTGTAACATTTATATAGCAGCAGTATAGGCAGACCCCTGTAACATTTACGTAGCAGACGTATAGGCAGACTCCAGTAACAATCTTGTAGCAGAAGTATAGGCAGACCCCTGTAACATTTACGTGGTAGAAGTATAGGCAGACCCCAGTAACAATCTTGTAGCAGAAGTATAGGCAGGCAGACCCCAGTTAAATTGCTGTAGTAATAGTAAAGGCCAACCTCTGAAACATTTGGGTACCATGAGTGTAGGTGAAGGCCAGAAAAATTAGTTGAATAAGAGTGTAGGCGTGGGCCCGAAAAATTAGTGTATCAAGAGTACAAGTGTACCTCTGAAAAATGTATCAACCGAGAGGGCAGGTGAAACCCATAAACATTTTTTGAAAGATACAGCTCACTGTTGCTTAATTTGTAACAGAGCCTGGAGGCAGCCCTGTCAAAAAAAATTGGTTCATGTTAAAGTATCAATACTTTTGAAACTTTAAAAAATTGTAAAAACATTTTTAGATGAGCCTTTTGGGCCGCAGAAAAATTGGCAGTTCAGTGCGATGACATGTTGTTTCTGGAGGAGGAGTAGCAGGAGGAGGACTAATATCAGAGACAGATTGACAAAGCTAAATGCCCCGTTTTTCCAGTGATAGAGAAAAGTGCTTTAATCTGCGGTTGCAGCGAAAAGAATCTTTAGGTTCCGCTGCTCTCCGCCGGTGGAGAAGAGAAGTCTGGGGAAATCCAGGCTTTGTTCATCTGTATGAGTGTAAGCATGTTGGCACTGGCAGTTGACAGGCGGGTACGCTTATCCGTGATGATTCCCCCAACTGCACTTAACACGCTCTCTGACAAGACGCTAGCGGCAGGGCAAGCCAGCACCTCCAGGGCATACAGCGCAAGTTCGTGCCACGTGTCCAGCTTTGACACCCAATAGTTGTATAGAGCAGAGGCATCACGGAGGACAGTGGTACGATCGGCTACGTACTCCCTCACTATCTTTTTACAGTGCTCCCTCCGACTCACCCTTGATTGGGGAGTGGTGACGCAGTCTTGCTGGAGAGCCATAAAGCTGGCAAAGGCCTTGGACAGTGTTCCCCTGCCTGCGCTGAACAAGCTGCCTGATCTCCGCACCTCCCCTGCTACTTGGCCCTCGGAGCTGCGCCTTCTGCCGCAAGCGCTGTCAGATGGGAAGTTTAGCATCACTTTGTCCACCAGGGCCCTGTGGTATTGCATCACTCTCGTACCCCTTCCCTTTTCAGGAATGAGAGTGGAAAGGTTCTCCTTGTACCATGGGTCGAGAAGGGTGTACACCCAGTAATCCGTGTTGGCCAGAATGCGTCTAACGCGAGGGTCACAAGAAAGGCAGCCTAACATGAAGTCAGCCATGTGTGCCAGGGTGCCAGTATGCAAGACATGGCTGTCCTCGCTGCCCAGCTGTCTCTTCCCCCTCCTTCTGCTCCTCCTCCTGCTCCTCCCCCTCCTTCTCCTCCTCCAAAATGCGCTGAGATATAGACATGAGGGTGGTCTGGCTATCAAGCGACATACTATCATCCCCCATCTTCTGTTTCAACCACAAAGCATCGGCCTTTATGCCTTGCAGCGAACTTCTCAGCAGGCAAAACAGCGGGATGGTAACGCTAATGATTGCAGTGTCGCCGCTCACCATCTGGGTAGACTCCTCAAAGTTTCTGAGGACCAGGCAGATGTCTGCCATCCAGGCCCACTACTCGGTAAAGAATTGGGGAGGCTGACTACCACTACGCCGCCCATGTTGGAGTTGGTATTCCACTATTGCTCTACGCTGCTCATAGAGCCTGGCCAACATGTGCAGCGTAGAATTCCACCATGTGGGCATGTCGCACAGCAGTCAGTGCTCTGGCAGATTAAACCGATGTTGCAGGGTCCTCAGGGTGGCAGCATCCGTGGTGGACTTGTGGAAATGTGCGCAGACGCGGCACACCTTGCCGAGCAGGTCAGATAAGTGCGGGTAGTTTTTCAGAACCGCTGAACCACCAGATTAAATACGTTGGCCAGGCATGGCACGTGTTTGAGGCTGCCGAGCTGCAGAGCCGCCACCAGGTTACGGCCATTGTCACACACGACCATGCCCAGTTGGAGGCTCAGCAGCGAAAGCCAGAGGTCGGTCTGCTCTGTCAGACCCTGCAACAGTTCGGGGGCCATGTGCCTCTTGTCACCTAGGCTGAGTAGTTTCAGCACGGCCTGCTGACGCTTGCCCACCGCTGTGCTGCAGCGCCACAGCGACTGCTGGTGACGTGCTGCTCACATTTCTTAATTGAGAGGTAGAGGTTGCATTGGAGGAGGAGGGGGAGGGTTTAGAGGAGGTGGCATAGACCGCTGCAGATACCAGAACCGAGGAAGGACCCGCTATTCTGGGTGTGGGTAGGACGTGTGCGGTCCCAGGCTCTGACTCGGTCCCAGCCTCCACCAAATTCACCCAATGTGCCGTCAGGGAGATATAGTGGCCCTGCCTTCCAGTACTTGTCTACGTGTCTGTGGTTAAGTGGACCTTGCCAGTAACCGCGTTGGTGAGGGCATGATTGATGTTGCGGGAGACGTGCCAGTGTAGGGCTGGGATGGCACATCGGGAAAAATTGTGGCGACTGGGGACCGAGTAACGTGGGGCCGCCATCATGTTTTTGAAAGCCTCCGTTTCCACAAGCCTGTACGGCAGCATCTCCAGGCTGATTAATTTGGCAATGTGCACGTTTAAAGCTTGAGCGTGCGGGTGCGTGGCGGCGTATTTGCACTTTCGTTCCAACGCTTGCACTAGCGACAGCTAGATGCTGTGCTGAGAGACATTGCTGGATGGGGTCGAGGACAGCGAAGGTGAGGGTGTGGGTGCAGACCGGGAGGCGCTTGTGCCTGTGTCCTGAGAGGGGGATTGGATCTGAGTGGCAGGTTGCGGCACAGGGGAAGAGGCAATGGTGTGACCCAGAGGCGGTGAACGGCCTTCGTCCCTCCTTGTGGGGTGCTTGGCCATCATATGCCTGCGCATGCTGGTGGTGGTGAGGCTGGTAGTGGTGGCTCCCCGGCTGATCTTGACGCGACACAGGTTGCACACCACTGTTCATCGGTCGTCCACGCTCTCACTGAAAAACATCCACACCTTTGAACACCTAGGCCTCTGTATGGTGGCTTGGTGCGAGGGGGTGCTTTGGGAAACAGTTCGGGGATTCTTCGCTCTGGCCCTGCCTCTACCCCTGGCCACCCCACTGCCTCTTCCAACCTGTCCTGCTGCTGCACTTGCCTCCCCCTCTGAAGACCTGTCCTCAGTTGGCTTAGCAAACCAGGTGGGGTCATTCACCTCATCATCCAGCGGCTCTTCCTCCGAATACTCTGTGCGCTCCTCCCTCGGACTTAGTGCCCTTACTACTACCTCACTGATAGACAACTGTGTCTCATCATCATCGTCCTCCTCACCCACTGAAAGCTTTTGAGACAGTTGCCGGAAGTCCCCAGCCTCATCCCCCGGACCCAGGGAACTTTGCAAAGGTTGGGCATCGGTCACGACAAACTCCTCAGGTGAGAGAGGAACCATTTTTTCCCAATCAAGGCAGGGGCCTGAGAACAGTTCCTGGGAGTCTGCCTGCTCATCAGAATGTGTCATTTTCATGGAGTGAGGAGGCTGGGAGAAAGAAGGAGCAGCAGCCAGAGGATTCAGAGTTGCAGCAGGGGACTGCGTAGAAGACTGTGTGGTCGATACATTGCTGGATGCATTTTCTGCCATCCATGACAGGTCCTGCTCACACTGCTCTGTTTGTAATAAAGATCTACCACGTGGACCCATAAATTGTGATATGAAGCTGGGGACCCCAGAAACTTGCCTCTCTCCTAATCCCACAGCAGCCGGCTGTGATTCACCTGTACCCGGAACTCGGCCTGTGCCCACACCCTCACTTGGACCTCCGCGTCCTCGCCCGCGTCCATGTCCTCGACCCCTACCCCTACCCCTCAGCATGGTGGATTACGAATAGAGCAGACACAGAGCGGTGTAAATAATTATGGAA
The DNA here is from genome assembly GCF_035609145.1 of Eleutherodactylus coqui. Taxonomy (NCBI): domain Eukaryota; kingdom Metazoa; phylum Chordata; class Amphibia; order Anura; family Eleutherodactylidae; genus Eleutherodactylus; species Eleutherodactylus coqui. The sequence goes on along the minus strand of NC_089837.1, from coordinate 414,261,945 downwards.
TTATTTGCGTACACTATCACGTTGAGAGCAGTATTGTAACGCTAACTCCAGGCAGAAACAAAGAATACGGAAGGCTGCAAACAGGCCTAGCTGCGTAATAGTGAAGCACTACAACTCCCACCTGACACCCTGTAAATTTCAGACGGTCAGAGTTTCCCAACGAAGGAGCTTTTTTTTTTTCTTTTTGAAAAAAGAATACAGGCTATATAGTGTGTATATGACTTTCCCTCTATCAGTGGCTGTGGCCGTACGCTGTGCGTCAAGTTCACGGCAGACACCGACCGGTGTAAAAAATAATGGAATTATTGGCGTACAGTTGGAGGCTGACAGCGGTAATGTAACACAAACTGCAGCCAGAAAAAAATTATACGGAAGGCTGCAAAAAGGGCTAGCTGTGCAATAGTGATGCACTACAACTCCCACCAGACACCCTGTAAAATGCAGACGGTCAGAGGTAGCCCTAAGAAGGACCGTTGGGGTTCTTGTAGACAGGATCCTATACTACCACTGTCCCTATCTCAGCAGCACTTTCCCTATCCTCTGTATTACAGACTGCAGACTTAGACCGCTATAGCTGTAATAGCCTACACAGCCCGAGATAAAAAGAAAAAAAAAATTGTGCTAAACTGCTTCCAGCCAGCCACACAGTTATGTACACGGTCAGATGTGGCCCTAAGATGGACCGTTGGGGTTCTTGAGGACAGGATCCTACACTAACACTATCCCTGAAAAAGCAGCAGCTCTTCCCTATGCTCTCCCAGTGTGTGTCTGAGTCGAGCCGCGGGCGGGACCACTTTAAGTACTCAGTGGTCACTTGATCTCGCCAGCCACTCTCTGCAGGGGGTGGGATAAGGCTGGCACGTCACAGGAGGAAGTGGTAATGCCTTCCCTGCATGTCTATTGGCTAAAAAATGGTGCTAAACATGCAGGGAAGGAAATGGAATTGACTCGAGTACCGCGTGGTGCTCGTCTCGAGTAACGAGCATCTCGAACACCCTAATGCTCGAACGAGCATCAAGCTCAGACGAGTGTGCTCGCTCATCTCTAGTTTTGACCTCTGATATAACATTACTCCTTAGGGAGACCACCAAGAAGTTGAGTGAGGAGACTTATAAGGCCATCCAATATTCAAATAAGTAAGATGGAACAATACCTCTGCAGTATCACCTATTAAATGGCAGCATTCCTGCAAATCAATGCTTGATCATTCATGCAGGTCTGTAGAGCAATATTTAGGAATTGAAAACCAAGCCAGAATCCATAGACAGACAGCTGTTTCAGGGTTTTTTGCCCCTCATCAGTGTGCAGTAGGATTACGTCATAGGCCTCTCACTAGCCAAGCCAAACTGTTGAGGGGCAAAAACCCTGAAACAGTTGTCTGTGTATGGATTCTGGCTTGGTTTTCAATTCCCAATGATTGCTCTACAGATCTGTATAAAGGGTAAAACATTGATTTGAAGGAATGCTGCCATTGCAATGAGCCGTGTTGGTGTCATGGCAGCCGGGGCCTTCTGAAAGGCCCCAGGGCTGTCTTGGCAGTATGCCTATCAAGCCATCCCTGCGGGGTGGCCTGATAGACTGCCTGTCAGATTGTAGTTTGATGTAATGCAATGGCATTACATCATACTGCAGGAGCGATCAAAGCATCACACGCTATGGTCCCCTAGAAGGACTAAAAGAAATCTAAAAATAAGAACAATAAAGTTTTCCTAAATATTAAAAAAAAATTAATAAAAGTTTAAAAAAAAACAACTTTTGCCATATTCACAATAGAAGAATGTAAATAACAAAACAAAAATACATATTTGGTATTGCTACATCTGTAAAAGTCCAATCTATTAAAGTAATGCATTATTTACCCCACACAGTGAATGTCCTCTGAAAGAAAAAAAAAGGACACTATAAATACGCTTTTTTGGTCACCATGTCTCCAAGAAATAATGTAATCAAAAAGTTTTATGTATTCAAAAATTGTACCAATGGAAACTACAGGGCGTACCGCACAAAATGAGTTCCATACAACTATTTCAACAGGAAAATAAAGTTATTGTGCACAGAATATGGAGACCGAAAATAATTAAAAAAAATTAAATATCTTTAAAAAAAAAAAAAAGTAGTACAACAAAAAACCTCTATATAAGTTTGGTATCGTATTAATCGTACTGACCCTTAGAATAAAGTTGTCATGTCATTTTTCTTGCAGTTTGTGCACCGTAGAGACAAGACACACCGAAAGATGGCAGAATATCGTTTTTCTTTTCCATTTCTCTCCACTTTTTTAAACGTTTTTTAGTACATTATGGTACATTAAATAATACCATTGAAACATACAAATTGTCCCGCAAGAAAATAAGTCCTCATGCAGTTAGATCGATTGAGAAATAAAGGAGTTACAATTTTTTAAAAGGTGGGAGGAAAAAAACAAAAAAGCTTGGTCACTAAGGGGTTAAAGACGGTCATAAATTGTATTCCCATACTCTTCTGTCTTTCTGGAATTTGAAGTTGCTTTCTAATAACCCTCATGCTTCTAAGCCAAAAGTAACTCCGTCTTCCTTTCTTTAATTGGGTGGCAATGAGATCTCATCGTTGCTTTACATTTTTGTCTTGTTTCTCCAACATAAGTTTCCCAATAGGACATTGAGTGCACAAAATCAGGTACACAACATTTGATGTAGAACATGTGAATGCCCCAGGAATCTTGTAGTCCTGTTGTGTGTTGGGGATCAGTATCTTGCCTGTATTTAAAAGGCATCATATCTACAAGATTACTTAGTTTCTCATACTGAGATCAATTACATTTTTCTCTGCTGGCTAACACCGTACCAAACTGTCTTCTTTCAGCAGTAAATTCAAAACAGAAGTCAGATTATGCGGTTGGAGATAGAGGGCAAATATGATCATTTGGTCACTCAGGATTAAATGTCTACTGCAAAAATATTGGGACTTTCCTGTTGAGAAATTCTCTATGTAAAAGAAGAATTTGCAGACAAACTCAACATTGATGACTGTAAAGGTAACAATGAGGTAACCTAAATCAGTCATGAATTACAAAATAACCCTGGCAACCAAATCAAAGCGGCTGATGCTTTGTTCAAGCATCAAGAATATCAAAAAAATAAGAAGTCCTTCAGGCAAGTGCCAAAGTTGTCATATTGCCAGTCAATGCCTGGAGGCCAACAAGTACTATTTCTGAGCCAAACCTAAATAAACAGCGAAACTTGTAAAAAGCTTTGAACTTTTACCAGTGAGGTAAGGTAACATAATTGCATATCTGACAGACTAGATACAATGTTTATGTAGGTATATTACAGGCAACTAACAAAAGAAATTACCAGTAACAGTATCTTCCCATAGAAGTGTCGTCTACAGCAACATTCCAATGGGAATAATGGATTGCTAGTCTTGTTTCAAAAGTGGATGATTGCTGTAACTTGTTTTGTTTGACTTATGTCTAAGGAAATGTGGTAAGCATAAAAATCCTATTATGTATTTTGTATGTGTCAAGAACAAAGCTACAAAAAACGAACACTGTCCATGAGAGTGGCTAGCTGGTGGACATAGTATGATGAAATATGATCAAATTCCAAAAACAAAGAGGATGTGTTGCATCATCTATTCGCCATATACCATCTGCAGCCACACTGTCATTGGTTCGAGGTCTGGAACAATAATATTGTGACTACTAGTAACCAAATAGAACATTTTCTAATTGATATTTCACAAGCAGAACAGATTGACATGGCAATCCTTTTTGCCTTTGGCATGTTTGATTAATTCACTGTATTGTCTATATCTGAGGCATGCAATTTGTTTCCATCCAACTTGTTAAACATGATTTTCTGGATTACTTAAAATATAAGGTGTCTGTGTTCTGTCTGGCCAGAGAGAAAAAGATGAAATCTTATTTATTTTTAACTATTAAATAAGAGTATTAAGCAAACGTTGGAGGATATGAAGTGCATACTCTGTTACCTTAAAGAGCTATTCCTACAATATCAAGTTAGCACCTCTCTATTAAATAGGTGATGAGTGATACATCAATTGGGTTCCACCGCTAGGAACACCAATGATCACCAGAACAGAAGTTCTGTCTTCCCCCGTTAAATACAGCAGAGGCCGAGCGTGTGCCATGCAGCTTCATTCATCTCTATAGGACTGATGGAGATAGCCCAATGCTGTACTTGGCTGTCTCCATCAATCCCTTGGTCCAAGACCCCGCATTGACCTATCAGTTATGACCCATCTAGTGGCTAGTTGATAACTTGATATTTCTGGAATACTCTTTTAACTTTTCTTCAGCCATGTCATGTGAGAATTGTATATCTAAAGTGCTTTTTATTAGTTGAGGTGACATTGGAAATAAGTCATCAATTGAGATATGGATAACCTGTGTGGGTAGTTTCTTGTCCAACTTCTGTTTTGCATTATGTCCATCTACTTTTAGGTTAATATTTGCAAACACTGAAACAATTGTTTCCCTCCTCTTTTTGTAGACAACAAAGACCATCATCCAATCGTTTCTTGCTTGCAAAGAAACATATACTTCCACACAACAAATGTTTGGTCTCATCTTCAATTATCCCTCGGTACAGGAATAAAATACTGAGATGTGTTCAGGGGATCATAAACATATATATTCTTGGTGGATCTAACCACATTTGGTGACATCTGCAGAAAACTGAAAGCAGACCACAGAAATTACTTGTTTTCAAGCAAAAGATACCATTCTCAATGCATTCAATAAAGTGCATGATCAACTTGTCTGAGCATTCATGTTTATTTTAATAGATAGAGGATAAATGGTTCCCAAACTTTAATGGCACTGCTTATATCCTTGGGGAACAAACAAGTGAGTATTTTTTTTTTTTTTTTTTAAATCCAACCCTCCCTTTCTTTCTTTGGCCTGATTTCAGGGGCGGGGGTGACAATATAGCAATATAGCAGACAACAAAGTAATATGAAATCTCTCTAAGTCTAGCTTAAAGGGGTTGTCCCGAGGCAGCAAGTGGGTCTATACACTTCTGCATGGCCATAATAATGCACTTTGTAATGTACATTGTGCATTAATTATGAGCCATACAGAAGTTATAAAAAGTTTTATACTTACCTGCTCCGTTGCTGGCGTCCTCGTCTCCATGGTGCCGACTAATTTTCGGCCTCCGATGGCCAAATTAGCCGCGCTTGCGCAGTCCGGGTCTTCTCCTCTTCTCTATGGGGCTCCGTGTAGCTCCGTGTAGCTCCGCCCCGTCACGTGCCGATTCCAGCCAATCAGGAGGCTGGAATCGGCAATGGACCGCACAGAAGCCCTGCGGTCCATGGAGACAGAGGATCCCGGCGGCCATCTTCAGCAGGTGAGTATGAAGACGCCGGACCGCCGGGATTCAGGTAAGCGCTGTGGGGGTTGTTTTTTTAACCCCTGCATCGGGGTTGTCTCGCGCCGAACGGGGGGGGGGGGGTTTAAAAAAAAAAAAACCGTTTCGGCGCGGGACAACCCCTTTAATGTCTGAGGTTGTCCTTATACATTAGATTCCTGGATGCATCCTTCAACTTGATTGGCTGTGCCAACAAATATGTCATATACATAACTAGCTTTAAAGGGGTTGGTCACTTTTTAATTATTTTTCAAAATGTCCTGAAAACAGCACAATAAGTGAATTATTAATCTAATGTAATTAGTAGATCTGTGACGATTTTTTTTCATTTGTAAAGCCACATATCCTTGTTCACTACGGTTTTCTTCACTGTTATTACAAAGCTCCCATCTAGAACGTAGCTGCTGATAGATGGGCATGTGACTCAACACGTCCATCAGTGGCTTCCATTAAATAACATTATGCATACACAGTACTGTGTGCAGTGCTTTCCAATGAAGGCCGCTGGTGGACCTGATCTACCGGATTACGCGCCCCTCCACTAGCAGTTGCGTTCCGAATGGAAGCTCTCTGATGTGAGTGAAGAAGACTGTACTGAACTATCTTCTGAGGTGTGGCTTTACAAATTTACTAATCCCATTATATTAGTGAATGACATATTCTGCTATTTTCTGCACATTTTGAAAAATAATCAGAAAGTAGTTAGCCCTTTAAGCTTATTTTTATCATAAAATATTAAGATAACTAAAATGAAATTCTTCCTAATTGTACACTTATACAATGCTTGACAAGATTTAACTAGAATGGCAAAATGAGAGGAAATTCGAGAGAAAATAGTCACTAGGCTCTTTCCTGCAACACCACCAGCACAGGCCAAATTAAATAATAACACCCAAAGCAAAACATGCTTCAGTGAAATTAAACTTTCGTCAGCTTAACCTTCAGAAACAAAAGATTTTTGTGACTTAGAAGTAAGCTGTGCGCTGGGCTTTGGCAGTTGAATATGTTCCTAAATTAGCTCTGATTATGTATAAATCCCAATTTAGAATTGCTTTCATCGCCTTAATCTTCCAAGTGATATAAAAACATAAGTACACTTTTCTGTTTATTTGTATTTCTTCCATCTAACCTTTTAGACATTAAGGTTCATTGACAAGCCTTTGTGTGTCTTAGATGTCTCATAGTATGGTATGGAACATGAGCTTTAACTAGAATCTAGTATGTAAAGTCTGATGTAATCAAGTAGTTGCAGTATAGATTATAATAGTATAGTTTTTTGAATGTAATAGTGTTTAGCATTAAAAAGACATACCATATGTGAAGTTAAGTCACAAGTGGATGTAACTGCACCCATGTTATGTAATCTACATTTCCCAAATGATGATGATTATCCGTTTAGTCAAGGCGACTTCGGTCACTTTATGGATTTTGTTCTCCATGCTTTTCTACCCCTGACTGGTTCTTTCGGTTCTTCCATGTGCATGTTTGTGTCCGCCTTGATTACATACAGTCAGCGTAATCTTTGGCATACTCTTTATCGCCACCCACTAACTGTGCCGAGGATCAACATTGGTTGCAAAGAATTGGCTTGCCAATAAGTATGATAGCCGCTGTTTGGGGATTTTGCCCTCTAGTGATATTTTGGTTTTATACGCTCTAGGACCATCTTATTGGTGGCCATTGCTGTCCATGATATACGTAGCATTCTTCTCCAGCAGCATAGTTCAAAAGCACCAATTTTCCTTCTATCTGCCTTCCTGGGTGTCCAACTTTCACATGCGTATATGGAGATCAGTAACACGATTGTATCTAGCATTTCGATCTTTGTAGCAATGCTAATATCATTGCCCTTCTATATCCTTGCCATTCCTTGCATTCCACTGCGGCCAAGTGCAATTCGCTGTTTGATTTCTGGTGCTGATTCTTTATTGCTGTCAATCTTGGATCTGAGAAAGAGGAAATCTTTAATGGCTTCAATTTCTTCATTGTTGATTTTTATGTGGACTGTACCATTACTTGCTGTCATCATTACATTTGTTTTCTTTATGTTGAGGTACAGCTCCATGCGCTCACTTTCTTCTTTAACTCTTCAGATCAGATATTCCAGATCATTTTCACTTACCACGAGCAATGTTGTATCATCAGCATATTGAAGGTTGTTGATGCTCCTCCCTCCAATTTCCACTCCAATTATTGATTTGTGACATGATACATGCAATGTTAGGGGAGATGTGTGCGTCAGGTGGGCATCATGTCACTCCCGCTACTGACGCGCATTCAGCAGACTTTGGTGACGACGTTGCAGTACTGGGTGGAGCAATCAGCGGGACGGTTGCGCAAGATGGCAAAGGCAGACACTTCACTGGCAGGTGCCAAATTAAGGTAATACACATGTACTTGTGTTCCTGGCCTAATGGGGTAACCATTGATTGGGTCATCCGGTTGACACCACCCACCTTGCAGAGCTGTTTTATGTATTTATATGTGAGTTGTCTGTATTGTGTGACTTGTATATGGAGGAATAAGAGATATTTTTATCCTTGTTTTGCTGCTGGACATCTACTTCTGGGACTTTTGCAGTGCAGACTTTGGATCCATCTGCCACTCCGGCGTGCAACTTTATTAGCTCCAGCCATTTGAATTTGGCCTTCATTTGAGTGCTGATGACACCTTCTTTTTGATGATCAAAGATCTGCATAAAATCTTTCAACATTCTTTTCTTTTGTATTAGTGGTGGGTGCATAAGTATGCAAAGCTGTGAGTGAGCAAGGCTTCCCATGGAAGTGTAGGGATATAATTCTGTCATTTATGGCGCTGAAACATTGAATAGCGTTAGCAGTTTTCCTGTCTGTGATGAGAGCTACTCCATTGCGTCTGGTGTTGTCATTCCCAGAGTACAAAACCGTGTAGTTGTTGCTGTTAAAATAACCACTGCCTGTCCAGTGTAACTTGCTGATGCCAAGAATATCGATGTTGAGCCATTTCATTTTTTACGATGGCCAGTATTGTATTTTTAACGCTGCGATATCACAGCATTTTTTTTTACTGCAAATGTCAATGGAACTTTCTAATGTTAAAATCGCATCGCACAAAAATCGCAGAAGCACAAACTTGTGATTTTTGTGCGATGTGATTTTAACATTAGAAAGTCCCATTGACATTTGCAATAAAAAAAAAAAAAGCACAGCGATATCACAGCGTTAAAAAAACGCTAGTGGGTAAAAGCCCTAAGGCTACATCAACAGAGTAGAGTCCATGTGGATTTTTCCAGCCTGTATCACAAATGCCTGAGCTACTTGAACGTTGTCCTTGCTATTTCCTGTTCGCCTGTCGGGTGCTTTCTGGCCCAGGGGGCCCACCTTCTGGCACCATGTTTGAAAACGTTTTGCTGGGATCCACAAAGTATTTAGGCAGAAATAAGGGATTAATTTGCCATTGCTTTCTCCACCCCTTCCCATTTATCCGGACTTGGGACCGGTGTGTAGCTAGCTACATGGGTGGGTCATTTCCCAAATATGCTTTCATTAAAAGAGACTCAATGCTTTAAGGGATTCATTGCTTCTAGCATTGGAGTGATTTTATTTTGTTTTTTTCCCCCAAAATGCTTTCTCTGAAGCAAAAAACATTTGTAATTTCTTTTCTCACACAAGGGTCTCAATGCTTCCAGCTATCCAATGCTAGAGCTAAGCAGCTGGAAAATTGAAATCACTAAAGCTTTATTGTAGCCCATTAACAGACTCCAGACTATTATACAGCAGTCTATATTCCGCACTCCATAGGCAAACTACAGACCTCAAAATGGACTATAGTTCTTCAGTGAACTGGAAGGACACTCTTAGGAATTTTATTTCCCCTACAAACGCTGCTTATCTACAACTCAAAATTTGGTTAATGAAAAAGTACAAAATGGAAATGTCAGGAGGCTGGAATCGGCACACATGACGGGGCGGAGCTACGCGATGACTCGTAGAAGGGGGCGGGGCCAGTACACCGCTGCTGCCGGGCAGACCCGAAGGCAGAAGACCCTTCTGAGCAAGCGCGTCTAATCGGGCGCTTAGACGCTGAAGTTAGACGGAGCCATGGAGACGGGGACGCCAGCGCAGGGAAGGTAAGTGAATAACTTCTGTATGGCTCATATTTAATGCACGATGTATATTACAAAGTGCATTAATATGGCCATACAGAAGTGCTTAACCCCACTTGCTTTCGCGAGACAACCCCTTTAAGGCTGGTGCTTAACAGCAAGTCAAGATAAGCTTGAACATATGTTATACTGCAACAACATCAGTATCATATGATTATGATAGAAGAACAGAACAATCTACCGCAACTGTCAGCAATTTTAAGGATTTCCTTAAATCCAAGAGGATTATCATTGCAATCATAGTTTTTATGGTTCAAGTTCCCTACAGGGACATCAAAAATGTGAAAAAAAATAGTCTAAAAAAATGAGCAGGTATTAAGTAACAAAAAAAAAACATTTTGAGCACTTTCTTCCTTCATACATACCCTAACGCTGCAAGACGTAAATGTACACCCTGCATTGTTAAGGGGTTAAAAGTGGAGATGAAAATCCCCCCCAAATTGTTGCATCTTTATGGTCAAAATAGGTCATGTACTCTGTGGATTTTGAGACTGAATTGAAAATGGCTTAATTCTGTCATCAATTCTTCATCAAAATCCACAGGTAGACCTGTCTGTTTGTAGTGAAATTCAGAATTAAAGGTTTTCCACTGAAATACTATTGATGACCTATTACCAGGATAGTGCCAAGCAAAGAAGGTGCTAGATAGAAGTGGTTTTCACTTCCCCATAATACAAAAATGTGGGGGCATTTCAACCGTAAGATCTTTATCAAGCTTGATAAAGACCTTACAGTCGAAACGTTGCCACATTTTTGTGTTATGGGGAAATAAATCCACTTCTATTTAACACCTCCTTATGCTGCTGAAGTATCTATTTTTTTGCTTGGAATGCTTTATAGGAAAAGAGCTTTGGATTTCCTTCTCTTTGGCTGTTGCATTACGTAGCCCAGCCAAGAGTAGTTAAATCATTGGTGCTGCTGGTACAATCTCTCTAGACTATCATCAAGATAGGTCATCAATAGTTGATCGGCTGAGGAGCGTCGCTCGGACCCTGACCAATCAGCTGTGTGGGCAATAACAGAGGTCAGAGCGGAAGCCTTCACGACGACCTCCGTGTAGTAGCCAGCGCTTGTAACTGCAGGCACAGCTTTCATTCAAGTCAATGGAAGCTGTGCCTGCAGTTATAAGCTCCAGTCACTAGAACAACCAGAAATACACACCTAAATAAGCAGCTTAAAGGAGTTTTCCACTGAAATACAACTGGTGACCTATCATCAGGATACAATTGGTGACCAATCATCAATAGTTGATCGGTCGGGATCCTGAGCAGCCTCCGCAACAACCTTCTTATGTTGTGGCCAGCGCTTGTAACTACAGGCACGACTCCCATTGATTTCAATGAGAACCATGCCTGCAGTTACAAGCGCCAGCCACTGCACAGATGTCAGCGCGAAGGCTTCTGCTCCGACCTCTGTGTTATTGCAGCATGCGCCCGCTCAGCTGATTGATTGGGGTCCCAAGCGGCGGACTCCGACTGATCAACCTATCCGGATGACCTATCCTGATGATAGGTCACCAATTGTATTTCAGTGGAAAACCCCTTTAAGCTGCTTCTTTAGGTGTGTATTTCTGGTTGGTTGGCTGGCAACCTGAACAGGGCTCTAAATAAAGTAACGGGCCACAATCGTCATATATATATGCAGAAATGAATGTCACTGCATCTATGGTGTGGTATTTACAGTATTTATTCCCAGTAAACCAATATCAGAACCAAACGGCTTCTTTTTTTACAACGGTAAAAAATGTATTTGCCTGATTTGGGGTGCCTTTAATATGTTTATTATTACTAGTAATAGTATTCATTTTCTACTAATTACTGGGGTGCTGCAATTAGGAATCTTGGCATTAAAGAGAATGTGCCATCAAAAATTGTATACTACAAGTTTTTAATGTAAAACATAAGTTTTTACAATTTATATAACTTTGATGTCATGATCTATATTTAAAAAACACCACAAAATACTGCATTTTCACACTCAGCAATAAGCATAGTAATATATTGATAATTCCAGTTTTGAAGAGAAAACTTCAGCAGTCATCTCATTATCATCACAGGCAGGATTATAGTGAAAGGTAACACCTCTATATAGATGATATAGGATCTACCATTCACAATAGGTGATAACAAAGGTTATCTGCTCATCTTCCCTACACAATGACCTTTGCTCATGTCACACTGTGTCTAAAGCACTCTCACATAGAAGTTAATAGGTCCCCTACTGTCCATTGTGTAAATGGCCCATGATTTTTAATGTAAAGCATATCTCTAATAGCCCATGTAAACACAATGATTATCGCTCAAAATTCGCTCAAAAGATGGCTTTTGAGCGATAATCGTTGTGTGTAAATGTGCGCTCATCATTAAAATCAGCGATGAGCCTTATCAGCGCCGCACACTGAGTACTCAGCGGGATACCGTTGATAGTATTCTTTCAGCTGGTGTCCCGCTGGGAGCTCTCAGCTGGACACCAGCTGACAGCTCTGAGAACAAAGCAGCTGTTTGCAGATAACAGCGCTCCTGCTGCCATCTGCATACAGCAGGAGCCTTCATTTGCATGCTAATAAACTGTTAAGTAGCTAATTAGCTACTTAATAGTTATGCAAAGTCATCGCTTAGAACTGTCACTCAAACTGCCATTTGAGCGGATTTTGAGCGATTATCTTTCAGTGTAAATGGGCCTTAAAGCTGATGTAAAGCATATCTCCACAGAAAAGGCAATATGGTAGCCCACATAGTCATGTACAGACAATAGAATATAAAATTTACAATCAGAAAATAAAAAAAAAATAGAAAAAATGGAAAACATTTCACTTTGTGATTTTAATTAGTAAAAATATATAGGTGACACATTCCCTTTAAGTAAGTGAATAACTGACTGTGTGGCCTGTAATGAGAATCTGGGTTAGAAAAGAAAAATATAAACTTGACTTTAACAAAGAAGAATTAAGATCCCACCAAATACAATAGACATATGCCTATAGCCAAATGCAAATAAGAAGTCATGCAGTGTTTATTGAGGATGGTAATGTATGCTGTCATCCAGGGGCTGATATGTTTGATAATTCAAATACAGAAACATGATATCTATTGAGTAAAAGAAGCAATTGGTAATATTATTTGCCCAGGAACAAATTAATCAGTACATTCATAGTGGCAGAAAAGGAGGCGGCTCATATTGCAAACACTCAATAGCTGTGTTCTGAAATGTGCTATATAACTGTGCTTAGAACATAAAACCTGGCAAGCTCTAATTTCTTAATATATAGTATATCGCATAACAACATTGTCTGATAACCTACACCAAAACGTCTTTGCATGTTCGTAAAATACAAAAAAAATGACATAATAGCAGAATATAAAATAATATAGGAACACCAACTTTATAATTCTAGTTTCACAAGTAATAATGTAATACTTTTGATTCCAGAGAAAGAACTCAACTGAATCACTTAATTCAAGTAAGGCCGTCTGCACACGGGCGAATTTACATTGAGGAATCCGGAGCAGGCGCCTGCCTCCGGATTCTGCAGGAAATGCCGCCCATAGCATGCTTTAGCAAATCGCGATTTCCTGCCTTTGAGCAGAAATAGATTGCGATTTTCCACTCGCGGAGAAGAAATTGCAGCATGCTACGATTCTATGCGGCTCCCGTGCGAACGCTTCCATTGAAGTCAATGGAAGGCAACTGCCCTGCGACCCTTCCACAGTCATAATTGCGGAAAGGTCACGGATCCGCGTCATAACGTAGTGACGATGCTGCATAATCCGTGCTGCGCATGTGCACTGGTGCGCCGGCCGCACATCTGTGATACAGATCCGGCACGTACACGGGGGTCACCGGCTGGGCAGAGGGTTGGATTCTGCTGCAGGATCCAGCATGCGGAATCTGCCCCAGCTGGCCTAAGGCATCTTTTTCCTATGAACTCTTTTTGGGTTTTGGCACCCTGTTGTCACACATCTTTGGTGCTGGTACTTGTCAGACAGTTAAAGAGGTTGTTACATCTCAGCGTTTCCTGGGCTGAGCGCCGCCTCAGCTGATTCTGTATTGCCTCGCATGGTGGTCGGGAAACCGTCCGTGGGTGCCTTATCTCAGTGAGGAGACACTGAGATGGGACAACCCCATTAATCAAGAGGTAGGAATGAAGATAAACTAATAGTAAGGAAAATAATCAAGGTATGAGCAGCATGTAGAAAATAGGTGGGAAATGCACAGTTCGAAAACTTCAGAATCCACCAGACCTTATATCCCCTAAAATGTACATGACAACATAGCAGATGCAACAAGATATGGTGTTTTATCCTTTTACCAAGCATAAAGACCATTAGGCTGCTCTCACACAGGCGCTAGACAAAATACTTTCGATCGCGGCAGATTCCTGTGTCCGACAGCAGGTCTTAGCCCCCACAATCATTGTGATGAAGGATGAAATGCCCAAAACGCGAAAAAATAGAGCAGACAGCGTCCAAAAATTTCCAACATCGAGCGCATGTCTGCGAGGCCCCATTGAAATCAATGGGAGTGATTACCGCAATGTTCAAAACACCGTGGTAATCGCGGTAAAAAACGGACGTGTGAGAGTGGCCTTACTGTTTTTGCTACATTAGGATTAGAGATGAGCGAACGTACTCGTTTCGAGTACTTACGCACCCGAGTACCGCCATTTTCGAGTACTTCAGTACTCGGGTGAAAAGATTCGGGGGGCGCCGGGGGGTGGGGAGAGGCGTGGCGGTGGGGGGGGGTAGCAGCGGGGAACAGGGGGGAGCCCTCTCTCTCTCCCTCTTTCCCCCACTCCCCACTGCTACCCCCCGTGCCGCCACGGCGCCCCCCGAATTTTTTCGCCCGAGTACGGAAGTACTCGGAAATCGCGGTATTCGGGTGAAAAAGGGGCGTGGCCGAGCACGTTCGCTCATCTCTAATTAGGATCAATACGGTTGAAACATTGCTGCTTGTGTGATGAATAAATAAAACTCTGTATCTTTTTGCACCTGCTAAACTGTCACGTATATTTTTAATAGAATGATCTAACATTCATTAGAACATGTGGTTGATGGTGACAACAGGACAACATTTTAGTCATGTACCTCGGTTCCCAATAGCAGTTGACATGAACACAGCAAAGTAGCCAGACAAGCAAAGATTGAGAATAATTCAATGCAAGGTTCAAGAAAAACCTGGAAGTTAGGATCAAATCGATTTTCTGGATAGAATTCATCCGAATTCATCCAAGTGCAGTTCCAGAAGGCTGGACAAACAATGGTCACGTCACGAACAATTAATGTAAGAATTCATAATTCAAGGATTAAACTTGGATACGGAGAATTGAAGATGGGGATTAACTTTTATAACTGGTACCAGACAGGATTTAGTAGTAAGCTGAAATAATGCAGGCTTGGTTTTGAGTGGTCAAGTGGACATGTACAGTAAGGACCTACTGCCTGGTATCATGGCCAGCCCTACTTACTGACAGTGGAGCAGCTGTGGCTATAGGGAAGCACCAGAATTTGATAAAGTTACTTGCAAAAATGGCTATTATCAAAAACTTGCTATTGTCTTACAAACCGGACTCAGTGTTGACCATTTCAGCTTGTAGCTTTACTCAATGAGATTGAGACAAGTCAAATTTTAACAAGGAATTACAAATTCTCAGAGTTTCTGATGAACAAGTAAACAAATGGAAAGGGCACTGGAGGACCCGCCATTATACTAGTACTCAATACTTGCATTAGAAATGGATGGTATAAGTCACACTTATTGTAGGGGGAGAATAGAGAACAACAATCTCTCACCCCTGACTACTCCCCCAGTGTTCAGGAACACTAAAACAATGACAGGTGGCACTAATCTTCTTAAATCCTCATGGGACCTTTATTAAATATACACTAAGGCTCAATGTATTTCAGAGAGCAAATACAATTAGTCCCCTTCCTCAATAGAAACTGAAAACAGAACAAAGATTCTTTATAACATTTATATAGGAACCTCCTCTTCATCTGTCCTCAGCTTCCCACCAAACTCCAAACATTTATACTGTAGATTTTCTCCTTTTACAATGCATAGTGTGAAATCTGTGTGAGTCCGCACCAAAATCCATGGCAAATGCTCCAGGAACACGTAATTTTGATACACATTCATTGCGGACTCTTCACTGCCTAAAAATGAAATGGCTCATCAAGGCCTTTGCATCATGGATAGAGATGAGCGAGCACCAAAATGCTCGGGTGCTCGTTACTCAGGACGAAAATTTCGTGATGCTCGAGGGTTCGTTTCGAATAACGAACCCCATTGAAGTCAATGGGCGACCCGAGCATTTTTGTATATCGCCGATGCTCGCTAAGGTTTCCATTTGTGAAAATCTGGGCAATTCAAGAAAGTGATGGGAACGACACAGCAACGGATAGGGCAGGCGAGGGGCTACATGTTGGGCTGCATCTCAAGTTCCCAGGTCCCACTATTAAGCCACAATAGCGGCAAGAGTGGGCCCCCCACCCAACAATTTTTACTTCTGAAAAGCCCTCATTAGCAATGCATACCTTAGCTAAGCACCACACTACCTCCAACAAAGCACAATCACTGCCTGCATGACACTCAGCTGCCACTTCTCCTGGGTTACATGCTGCCCAACCCCCCTGCACGACCCAGTGTCCACAGCGCACACCAAATTGTCCCTGCGCAGCCTTCAGCTGCCCTCATGCCACGCCACACTCATGTCTATTTATAAGTGCGTCTGCCATGAGGAGGAACCGCAGGCATACACTGCAGAGGGTTGGCACGGCTAGGCAGCGACCCTCTTTAAAAGGGGCGGGGCGATAGCCCACAATACTGTACAGAAGCAATGAGAAATATAATCCTGTGCCACCGCCATCAGGAGCTGCACACGTGGGCATAGCAATGGGGAACCTATGTGCCACACACTATTCATTCTGTCAAGGTGTCTGCATGCCCCAGTCAGACCGCGTTTTTTTTATAAATAGTCACAGGCAGGTACAACTCCGCAATGGGAATTCCGTGTGCACCCACAGCATGGGTGGCTCCCTGGAACCCACCGGCTGTACATAAATGTATCCCATTGCAGTGCCCTGGACAGCAGAGCGAACGTCAGATTAAATGCAGGTGGGCTTCGGCCCACACTGCATGCCCCAACCTGACCGGGCTTTTTAATTCATAGACACAGGCAGGTACAACTCCCTATTGTGAAGTCCCTGTGGACCGACAGCATGGGTGGGTGCCAGGAAGCCACCGGCGGCACATAAATATATCCCATAGCATTGCCCATCACAGCTGAGGTAATGTCATGTTTAATGCAGGTGGGCTTCGGCCCACACTGCATGCCCCAGTCAGACTGGGGTTCTTTAGAAGTGGACACATGTAGTTACAACTCCGTGTGGACCGACAGCATGGGTGGCTCCCTGGAACCCACCGGCAGTACATAAATATATCCCATTGCAGTGCCCAGCACAGCTGATGTAACGTCAGCTGTAATACAGGTGGGCAAAAAATTAATAGGATTACACTGTAGTGATAGAGAACGATGCTTCCATCCGCGGGTGCAGCCTACGTATTGCTTAGGTATCGCTGCTGTCCGCTGGTGGAGAAGAGAAGTCTGGGGAAATCCAGGCTTTGTTCATCTTGATGAGTGTAAGCCTGTCGGCACTGTCGGTTGACAGGCGCGTACGCTTATCTGTGATGATTCCCCCAGCCGCACTAAACACCCTCTCTGACAAGACGCTAGCCACAGGACAAGCAAGCACCTCCAGGGCATACAGCGTGAGTTCAGGCCACGTGTCCAGCTTCGACACCCAGTAGTTGTAGGGGGCAGAGGCGTCACGGAGGACGGTCGTGCGATCGGCTACGTACTCCCTCACCATCCTTTTACAGTGCTCCCGCCGACTCAGCCTTGACTGGGGAGCAGTGACACAGTCTTGCTGGGGAGCCAGAAAGCTGTCAAAGGCCTTAGAGAGTGTTCCCCTGCCTGTGCTGTACCTGCTGAATGGGAATTTTAACATCAACTTGTCCGCCAGGGTCCTGTGGTATAGCATCACTCTCGAACCCCTTTCCTCTTCGGGTATCAGAGTGGAAAAGTTCTCCTTATACCGTGGGTCGAGCAATGTGTACACCAAGTAATCCGTTGTGGCCAGAATGCGTGTAACGCGAGGGTCACGAGAAAGGCATACTAACATGAAGTCCGCTATGTGTGCCAGAGTACCTGTACGCAACACATGGCTGTCCTCACTAGGAAGATCACTTTCAGGATCCTCCTCCTCCTCAGGCCATACACGCTGAAAGGATGACAGGCAAGCAGCATGGGTACCCTCAGCAGTGGGCCAAGCTGTCTCTTCCCCCTCCTCCTCATCCTCCTCATGCTCCTCCTCCTCAACGCACTGAGATATAGACAGGAGGGTGCTCTGACTATCCAGCGACATACTGTCTTCCCCCGGCTCTGTTTCCGAGCGCAAAGCGTCTGCCTTTATGCTTTGCAGGGAACTTCTCAAGAGGCATAGCAGAGGAATGGTGACGCTAATGATTGCAGCATCGCCGCTCACCATCTGGGTAGACTCCTCAAAGTTTCCAAGGACCTGGCAGATGTCTGCCAACCAGGCCCACTCTTCTGTAAAGAATTGAGGAGGCTGACTCCCACTGCGCCGCCCATGATGGAGTTGCTATTCCACTATAGCTCTACGCTGCTCATAGAGCCTGGCCAACATGTGGAGCGTAGAGTTCCACCGTGTGGGCACGTCGCACAGCAGTCGGTGCACTGGCAGATGAAACCGATGTTGCAGGGTGCGCAGGGTGGCAGTATCCGTGTGGGACTTGCGGAAATGTGCGCAGAGCCGGCGCACCTGTCAGAGCAGGTCTGACAAGCATGGGTAGCTTTTCAGAAAGTGCTGAACCACCAAATTAAAGACGTGGGCCAGGCATGGCACGTGCGTGAGGCTGCCGAGCTGCAGAGCCGCCACCAGGTAACGGCCGTTGTCACACACGACCATGCCCGGTTGGAGGCTCAGCGGCGCAAGCCAGCGGTCGGTCTGCTCTGTCAGACCCTGCAGCAGTTCGTGGGCCGTGTGCCTCTTATCTCCTAAGCTGAGTAGTTTCAGCATGGCCTGCTGACGCTTGCCCACCGCTGTGCTGCCACGCCGCGCGACACAGACTGCTGCCGACGTGCTGCTGCTGACACATCTTGATTGCGAGACAGAGGTTGTGAAGGAGGAGGAGGGTGGTTTAGTGGAGGAAGCATACACCGCCGCAGATACCACCACCGAGCTGGGGCCCGCAATTCTGGGGGTGGGTAGGACGTGAGCGGTCCCAGGCTCTGAATCTGTCCCAGCCTCCACTAAATTCACCCAATGTGCCGTCAGGGAGATATAGTGGCCCTGCCCGCCTGTGCTTGTCCACGTGTCTGTTGTTAAGTGGACCTTGGCAGTAACCGCGTTGGTGAGGGCGCGTACAATGTTGCGGGAGACGTGGTCGTGCAGGGCTGGGACGGCACATCGGGAAAAGTAGTGGCGACTGGGAACTGAGTAGCGCGGGGCCGCCGCCGCCATCATACTTTTGAAAGCCTCCGTTTCCACAACCCTATACGGCAGCATCTCCAGGCTGATAAATTTGGCTATGTGCACGTTTAACGCTTGAGCGTGCAGGTGCGTGGCGGCGTACTTGCGCTTTCACTCCAACACTTGCGCTAGCGACGGCTGGACGGTGCGCTGACAGACATTGGTGGATGGGGCCGAGGACAGCGGAGGTGAGGGTGTGGGTGCAGGCCAGGAGACGGTAGTGCCTGTGTCCTGAGAGTGGGGTTGGATCTTAGTGGCAGGTTGGGGCACAGGGGGAGAGGCAGCGGTGCAAACCGGAGGCGGTGAACGGCCTTCGTCCCACCTTGTGGGGTGCTTGGCCATCATATGTCTGCGCATGCTGGTGGTGGTGAGGCTGGTGGTGGTGGCTCCCCGGCTGATCTTGGCGCGACACAGGTTGCACACCACTGTTCGTCGGTCGTCTGCACTCTTAGTGAAAAACTGCCAGACCTTTGAGCACCTCGGCCTCTGCAGGGTGGCATGGCGCGAGGGGGCGCTTTGGGAAACAGTTGGTGGATTATTCGGTCTGGCCCTGCCTCTACCCCTGGCCACCGCACTGCCTCTTGCAACCTGCCCTGCTGCTGCCCTTTCCTCCCCCCTCTGAAGACCTGTCCTCAGTAGGCGTAGCAAACCAGGTGGGGTCAGTCACCTCATCGTCCTGCTGCTCTTCCTCCGAATCCTCTGTGCGCTCCTCCCTCGGACTTACTGCCCTTACTACTACCTCACTGATAGACAACTGTGTCTCATCGTCATCGTCCTCCTCACCCACTGAAAGGTCTTGAGACAGTTGCCGGAAGTCCCCTGCCTCATCCCCCGGATCCCGGGAACTTTCAAAAGGTTGGGCATTGGTCACGACAAACTCCTCCAGTGGGAGAGGATTCGGAACCCCTTGCTGCCCATTCTGGGCAGGGGCCCGAGAACTGTTCCTGGGAGTCTGCCTGCTCCTCAGAATGTGTCATTGTAATGGAGTGAGGAGGCTGGGAGGAAGGAGGAGCAGCAGCCAGAGGATTCAGAGTTGCAGCAGTGGACGGCGCAGAACTCTGGGTGTTCGATAGATTGCTGGATGCACTTTCTGCCATCCATGACAGGACCTGCTCACACTGCTCATTTTCTAATAAAGGTCTACCGCGTGGACCCATTAATTGTGAGATGAATGTGGGGACACCAGAAACGTGCCTCTCTCCTAATCCCGCAGCAGTCGGCTGCGATACACCTGGATCAGGAGCTCGGCCTGTGCCCACACCCTGACTTGGGCCTCCACGTCCTCGCCCGCGTCCACGTCCACGTCCTCTAGGCCTACCCCTACCCCTCAGCATGGTGTATTACCAGTAGTGCAGAAACAGAACGCTGTAATTAAATGTGCCGCTTATTGGCCTGTGATTGGAGGCTGACTTCGCTTACGGAACGCACAGCAGAGCCAGGAAAGAATTTTGCGCAAGCCTGCTGTAACACTTAGCTGGCTGCGTATGAATTAGGACAACTACCCCCAGCACAGACACAGTACACTGAGGACGGTCACAGGCAGCCCAAATAGATTTTTTTTCCCAAATGTTTTTGGAAAGGCCCACTGCCTATAAACACTGTATATGTCTTCTCTCTCTGCGTCACCACTACTGGCCCTGGAGTATGTAAAATAACTGCAGACTGTTGCACTGTGGACTGGAATACAGCGGTGATGTAACAGCCAACACAGAGCCAGGAAATAATTTTGCGCCAGCCTGCTGTAACACTTAGCTGGCTGCGTATGAATTAGGACAACTACCCCCAGCACAGACCCAGTACACTGAGGACAGTCACAGGCAGCCCAAATAGATTTTTTTTCCCAAATGTTTTTGGAAAGGCCCACTGCCTATATTCAATAAATATGTCTTCTGTCCCTGCCTCACCACTACTGGCCCTGGACTATGTATAATTACTGCAGGGCGCAATGCTCTGCACGGCTGATGTACAAAAAAAAAAATGTGCAACACTGCAAAAAGCAGCCTCCACACTACTGCACACGGTTAGATGTGGCCCTAAGAAGGACCGTTGGGGTTCTTGAAGCCTAAAATACTCCTAACACTCTCCCTATAGCAACTCCAGCAAGACAGCACTTTACCTGATCTCTGTCAGAACGCATCTGAGGCGAGCCGCGGGAGGGGCCGATTTTTATACTTGGGTGACACCTGATCTCGCCAGCCACTCACTGCAGGGGGGTGGTATAGGGCTTGAACGTCGCAGGGGGAAGTTGTAATGCCTTCCCTGTCTTTCTATTGGCCAGAAAAGCGCGCTAACGTCTCAGAGATGAAAGTGAAAGTAACTCGAACATCGCGTGGTACTCGTCTCGAGTAACGAGCATCTCGAACACGCTAATACTCAAACGAGTATCAAGCTCGGACGAGTACGTTCGCTCATCTCTAATCATGGATAAAGATTTATCTTTCTTGTGCAAGTCTTTCCAAATAGTTGTCAAGATCTTGTCTGAAGAGTTTCACTGACTTATATTACATACTCTCCAAATTACTTTTGAAACATATCTGCTAAATCTATTGGTAGATACACTGACTTCCACACTTATGAAAACATAACTCGAAAATTTGCAGTGGCAGCACAATAATGTATTGATGCTTTCCTGGGGCAGAACAGATTTCCAGTTTACTGTTTGGTGCAGATTTTGACGCGGTTTATGTTGCGCATCAACAGCAGATTTCACCCTTAGCCACAGACACATAAAAATTTAATTCTGGACATGCAATTAACATAATATCTGAGAACAGAGACAAGAATAAAATAATTCTGAAGAACTTGTGATGTGTAACTCAATTGTCATTAAGCATATTGTTTGAAAAAGTATCAGATGCTTTGTTCCTTGACATCCCTGAGGCTTGATAAATAGAAGAGCTCTGTCCCTGGAAAAGTCCTAATAACAATGAAAGCAGCATAGAATTGTCAGAAGCACTATGTGTGAATCATGGGAATTACAGTGGAAATGTATAATGATGTATTAAGACTTAGATAGCTATTTTCTGTAACGTCAATGACGAGACTCAGCAGACAACCCATGGGACTGAAAAAAATCTTGAATCAAGCATGTTACACAATGCAAACATAAAACCAAAAGTTTTCTTATTACTAAAAGTACTGCACTACTCTGTGCTATTAAGGCCCCTTGTCCATGGCCGAGGCAGAATATCGCTAGCAATATTCCGCCGTGGGAGAGGAAGGGGAAGAACTGACAGGACTCTGAGATGAGCCTATCCAATAAATAGACTCACTGCGGAGAATCGCAGCAATCACAGCATGCCGCGATTTTAAATCACGCGAGTGGAGAATCGCTATGATTCTCTGCTCGTGGACACCGGCGCTGCGCTTTCCATAGCAAACCTATGGAGAGCTATACAGGGCGTGATCCGCGAGCGATAAATCGCCCACGGATCATCGCCCATGGACAGGCAGCCTAAATATGTAAAAACAGCTCATCCAATCATTAACCTATCTGTCCACGGCAACATATGCTCAGCATGTACATTGGCGAAATGTTGGTTGAAACCACCATACTAGGCAGGCAATCTGCCAACGTGATGTATTTGGGTGCTTTCTGACTTTCCTGACATTACGTTTCTTGTCAGGACATCTTCTGTTGGGTATTGGATGAGAAGGATGGGGTATGCTGGATTTCATCACCCAATCCATTTGTTCTATCTGGATGTAAACTGCCGCCAGAATTGTCTGAAAACAGCTTTCTCCTCTCTTCCAGATTGAAAAACATGCTAAACCAAGTGGAAAAAAATTAAATAAGTTGTGAAAATACAGTGTGTGCCTGAGTTTGCAACTTTTTTCCCCCATAAAACTGGCACAAAGCTTCTGTTAAAGTCCCCCATTTTTCAAAAGTGGTGTCATTTTAGGTAGTATCTACGCTAACCCCATTCACATCTACACCCTGCAATCCCGGACTATTTATATTGTAAGGCTCAGAGCTCAAGAATGAAAATACTGGAGTCATTGGATGGGGCACATACCAGACCACAACAGCACTGAACAGACCTTAACTATAATGGGATCCATTCAGATTCCAGTATTCTGACCAGCATTTACCTAGACGAAATAACCCAGCATGCTGCGTTATTTCATTCGTGGTTTTGTGCCTTATCTACGCTGAAGGCTCCAAGCTGAATCTTCAAAGCAAATATGAATAGACCATTATAGCTGGTTTAATTCATTTACTTCATGTTGTCACAAACTTAGTTGCATTAGTTTTCATTGAAAAATATGTCACACACCGCTGACATTAAGAGCTCATTCACATAAGCGTAAAAAAAACTGCCAGTAGGCAGAAACACGCAAGGTATCAGAGTATTTTGGCCCATGAATACGCAACATATTCATGGGCTGCAATATGCATATGGCTGTGTGAATGCACCCTAACTTTCCCACTGACTAAAAGTATTGTACATCACTTTTTCTACACCAGGGTCTGTGTGCCGTAGAGGTGCAACCTTTTTATCATTTGTAACTTTTTAAAAATGTTTTAATAATGTCTAATTTCATAAATATGTCTTAATCCTGACCAAACAGTAAGCCATGCATTCTTTCACTACACTTTAACAAATGGGTGTGCATGGCACAAGTGGCTCTATGTTTTTGGACAAATGCAAATTGGCATAGAAGATAAGATACTATTTTGGGGTGAATGAGGTTAAAAAACAGTAGAAAATTGAAAAATATGGGCCATAATATACCTATTTTTTATATACAGTAAAATTAAAAAAATGCTTCAAAGGACGTTTAATTTTTACATGGTTGATAAGAATGTTGAGTAATGTATTAAGGATTGAATCAAGTTTTCTTTGCCTAATATTACATTATAGCTTGATTCATAATCAGACACGATTCAGTGCTAAAAACATATGCAATAGTGGTTAACATCTGTGTATTAATTGCAAAAGGTGAAATACTATTCAATTACATTATATTGCATTTTGCAGTGGACTCTTAGTGCTAATTCTGCACTGAAATTTTACAACCATTGTGGCAAGAGTAATCATGGCCTAAATACAAACCTTATACTGTTCAAAGCAACTGCAACAACATTATCACTATACTGTTACCTTCATCATCAGTCAGAGCTTAAAAAAATGAAGGAAAAATGCATCAATGATTTTTATTAAGTTTTTCAAAACAAATCATATGTCTTGACAACTCCTACACTCAGAAATGACATAAGTGGTATCATTTTCAAGACATCATATAATATTTAGTATAGAAATAAAGATCTTTTGGAACAAACGAATATGGCAAAGGCCAACCATAAATATGGCCTTGAAAAACGAATTGACAAACAGTCTTCAGTCTCTAGAGCCAACTTAGACAAACAAGAGACAAAAGAGAGAAGACAGGACAAACCAAGAAAAGAAGGTGTAAAGGAGGAGAGATTGTGGTTACAACAAAAATAGGGGCCAGGACCTCATAAGATGCTACAAAGTTGCCAGAACGCATCAAATTTGAGCATTGAGTCATTGAGCATATTAAACAACCAGCCATTGACCATAATCCAGCCCAATTTGTTTTCAACTAATTCTAGAGAAATGGAGCCTGATTTCCAACTGCGTGGAATAGCTGTCTTAGGAGACAGAAAAATAAATTAGATCAATTTCCTAGTGTTTTGCAGAGTACCTGGGATTGGGCCATTCAGTAATGCCTGTGTGGGATCTTTACGAAGGTTAATGCTTGTGACAGAGTAACAAGCATTAGTGGGGATCATGTGGGGAGCTAGGTACCATTCTGGACCCACAGTGTTAGATGTGGGTCCAGAATGGTACCTAGCTCCCCACATTCCCGGAAACATTGAGGCGAAGTCTCCAAATAAGTTTGGAACAATCTCGTGGGCACCATATACCATCTCAGCAAAACCTTCCACCCTGTTTCCACCAATAATGTGTTAGTAGAGAGTTTGGCTGCGTTTTGAGCCATATATGCCTAACCCTCTAAGTCTACTTTTTTCCAATGTCCAATTTCAACATAATCATGTATGGTATAATTATTTCGGGTACCAGATATAACGCTTTATAGAAATAAATACCAGACTTACTTATCGATTTGAAAGGAGTTCTTCTTAATGTTGACACCCCTAGTCTTTAAGCTATTAATAAAATGTCTTATTTAATAAAACCAAAAAGGTTCTGAGTCTAGCATAAATGAATGAGATTCTTGACACCTAACCGATCTGTGAAATTGCCTAGTCTCAAAAAACCTTTATTAATGCACCATCTGAAATGTGAAGGCAAAAGACCTGCTATGAAATTTGGATTCCAAAAAACTTTGCAAGGGAAACTTAGCCAACGAATGTTACAGTGCTGGACACAGAATGGCTGGCCTGCTCCCAGAGGGAAGCCAGGAAAAAGGGTAAATGAGGTAATTTCGATGAGCCAAGGCCTGTATTTCCACCCATAATAAAACCTGAGTACTTGAGAAGATTTTGAATATCTCAGCTAAACTGACAGCTTAGTAATAACAAACCATTTCAGGCATACACAAAGCTCCTTGAGTGCATAAAGCATATATTTTCTTGGCTCCCACCCACCGCCCCTGCGAACCCCAAACAAACTTTAAAAGCTCTCGCTGACTATATTTTGAAGCAACAATAGGGACCTGAATAGAGAGGGTAGAGAAGGCGTAAAGTATTAGCAACAAAACACTTATTTTTATCGAAGCTATAAGCCCCAACCATGAAACCTCTGCATAAATCCCCTCATATCGCTTTAAATAAGAGAGGGTAATTAGCTCCATGAAGAGTTGATATGGAGAGATTTAATTTCACTCAGAAATAAGGTAAAACTTTGACTGTAAATAGCAGTCAGATAGTTAACTGAACATGTTTACTACAGTTTGATGTAGGTTTATATTAAGGGCTTCCAACTTTGTAGCATTGAGCTCTAAATCCGAACCTCAGCATCAAATAGAATAGGTTTGTACGGGGTCATTAAAGGTGAAGAATCCATTAAAAGCAAATCATCTGCAAATAAAGCGCACTTATATTCCCTGATGGCGTTAAACAGATAAGGAAGCAGGTGGTTGGGGGCAATTTTTTAAAATACAAAGCACCAAATCCATCCAGACTAGGAGCACTGAAAGATTTTGCCTTCTTAATAGCTTTTTAACTTCCCCTGTCATTATCTCCTTTTCTGAAAGATCGCATACAGAGGGAGAAATTGTAGGTAGTCTGGCCTATTCTAAAATGAAAGTGCCGTTTGAGTGGTCTAATTGTCCAACCAGCAGTAGCATATAAATTTTGAAAAAAGTGCCAAAATGCGTTCAAAACCTCTGTAGGGTTCTGGGATATCCTTCCATGCCTCAACTACAATTTCGGGATTGCACTTAGATCAGTGTTTCTCAACTCCAGTCCTCAGGACCCCTCAACAGGTCATGTTTTCAGGATATCCTATAGTAAGAACGCCTGTGGTAATGTCTGAGGCACAGACAATAATTACATCACCTGTGCCATCCTGAGGAAATCCTGAAAACATGACCTGTTGGGGGTCCCTGAGGACTGGAGTTGAGAAACACTGACTTAGATGCTGGCAAGATCATAACATTTGAGTGCGTGGCTTGGCCCCTACCTAACAATATCATCTTATGGTTTTCTCAGCTCAAATTGTGAGAACTAGATTAAGCTCTGATCTGGTCTCCTCTATTTTATCCCTAAAATCTTTCTCAGGGTGGGCCTTGTACCATGTCAGACATGTTCTCACAGCCTGTGGAGTCCACTGAGGAACCAAAACAACAGTCCTTCACTTATTCTGGGGCAAGGACCTTATCACTCATTTTTCACAACTACTGCAATTTCGGTTCCCCATGTGTCCCCTTCCCCAAACGCTTATCCCCTTTTTTGGAAAAAGCCTAAGGAACCCTGCTCGGCTCCTCCCTTTGGGACTGGCTAAGACTAGCTCAACCTTTAGATATGCATTGCGTCTCAAGGATTATCTCAAATTACTGCTTTTTCGATCTGTTGTAATTGATGTAATGTTTTGAGGGTCTGTCATACTGTTCACATAATGAGACATTTTTTCCTGTTCTTGCCCCCTTTCTTCCCTGCCTCTCCCTTATTCTCCTTTTTTCTCTCCTTTTCCCCCCTATCCTTTTTCTGTCCCTCGTAATCTATCTTTTTAATCAAAGAGTAAAGAACCCCATTGACTACAATGGGAGACTCGAGCATTTTTGTATGTGGGACGCCAGGTGCCAAGCTTTTTCTTCTTTTTTTTCTTGGTTCGCGTTCTCTCTCTCCCCCTCTCTCTCTTTCTCTCTCCCCTGCCTGCCAGACAAAAAATTTGCCATTGACGCGCTGCATCGCAGCGGGGAGGCGC
Source organism: Eleutherodactylus coqui (assembly GCF_035609145.1). Lineage (NCBI taxonomy): Eukaryota > Metazoa > Chordata > Amphibia > Anura > Eleutherodactylidae > Eleutherodactylus > Eleutherodactylus coqui. Next base: position 414,234,521 of record NC_089837.1, on the reverse strand, counting down.
CAAAACAGGCATGTCACAGCAGCGAGGGGCCAAAAACTGGGGCGGGGTCGAACTCATCTTTATGCTCGTTCGAGTAACGAGCGCCATCGAGTACGCTAATACTCAAATGAGCATCAAGCTCGGCAGAGTATGTTCACTCAACTCTATTTGAGACCAATTGCTCAGACTCCCTACATCCAGCAATCATATAGGCAGCCTATTAGGCAACGATAATTCAAATATCATCTTGGTTAAAATGGACTTATCAAGACACTCTTTTTAAAAAGTAACAAATTAAAGGAATATGTCATCTGAGAGAAAAATCACATTGAGTAAGTATTTTGCATGTTGCAACTTTAATGTGATATTTACCCACGGGGGGTCTTCATCTGAAATAAAGAGCAGCATGTACATACATGCAACTGGCTCTGTGAGAATTATATAAAAATACAAAATAATTTATGAACTTATCATTTGATCATGATTTCGTTGGTTACAATATCCAACATGCACAATAATTTTCAAACTATAACTTTAGCTTAAAGCTATTTTTTAATAAATTACATTTTATATGTATTTATATGTACATTTAATTAGCAGAGATGCCCCAGTAAGATTGCTTTGGATACATCAACATTCTCATCAAAAATCAAGTTGCCGCTCATTTCTTACACAGATTTTATTAGAGCTGTAGATCCACATGCAGATTTAGCAGAGTCAATGGGAAAAATCAGTGTGATTTTCCAAAGCAGAATCTATATTAGGTAGTGACATGTCACAACATTTTCTTCTGCATGTAGATTTCAAGTTCACATGCATAAAAAATAAACGTTTCCACTACCGCATGGATTCTAATTAAAACTAATTCAAATGCGGCTATCGCTGCAGATTAGATGTAGATTTGGCACAAATTTGACTTCAAAAAACATGATGTGAACATGGTCTTAAGTGACCCATCGGTGCAGTACCAGCACCCACGAGTGTTGCTGGGGTCTTAAGAGATCAAGGGCACAAACCTGAAGATTTATGTTCCTCCCTCCTTCTCCCACATATTAATAATCTCTCTTTGTGCCTCCCCCCTCCACAGTGATAGTGTCCTCCTAGCTGTCCCCACAATGTTAGCTCTTTCTTGCCTGCTCATAAAAATCTTCATTTCCTGCATTGTAGAAAAAACTGCAAGAAACTTCCCAGACAGCACAGCCTGGAGCCTGACTCCTCCCACACATGCAATCATATCCTCATGGCATCAAAGTTCCTTCAGTTTCTTCAGCAGGCCGCCTATCAGATCAGATGACTATACACCTTTCCATTTGTGGAAGAATTAAAACATGGCTGTGCAGAAGGCTCTGGCCAGTACTGAATGTAAGTGCGGATATTGAGGATACCTATGATAAATTTCAGACTAGTTACAGCACAGTTTTACATACTTTAAAATTGACATTTAAATGATAACTATTGATGTTTGGTTTTGAAATAATTTATTAAGTAAGGGGCCAGAACAACTGAATTCCAATGTCATGCTGACTGTAATGGAGTGTACCCCTATTGCAGGGTGTAGCTGGTGGGGCATGTGCCCTGAGTGCAATAAGGAGGGGATTGCCAGACCAGCTGACAGTCAAAGGAGACAAACATCTTATTGCTACAGGAAAGCAGAGAAAGAGATACCTTTATGGCTGGAAGACTTTTGATCAGCTGATCATCACATCATACAGTCATCTGATATATATATGTGTATATATATATATAGCATGCTTTCATTTTAATCGATATATGCAATATATTTTCATTTAGCAAATGGATCAGGGGAGTATTGAGCGCAGACTCAGAAGCTGAAGTCGATTATACAGCTGAAATTCTCCAGCAATAGACAGGATCCTGTACATACCACAGTTAACAGCGGGAGCTCCCTCTGTCACGATATTGGTCCCCTATAACACAAATGCAGAGTGCTGATGGGCTATCATGGCAGACAGGGGACTAACAGTGAGCTACAAGTCTGCAATCTTTGGATTCCTATTAGGTCTAACAGCCACAATACACTACAATACTTCTGTATTAAGCAAGCGATCATGTCATCCCATGATAAAGTTCCTTGGTGGGTCTATGGCATTAAATGAGCCCTGATTGACATGCTTTGCCAATCGGCACTTGTTGACCCTTTGGGACAAGCATGTGATCAGCTGTGAAGTGGCAATCATACTGCATATCATTTTCTTTGGTACGCATTTACAGTTAACAATAATTAGGTAGTTTCCCTCATTAAAGGGGTTGTCTCGCGAAATCAAGTGGGGTTATACACTTCTGTAGGGCCATATTAATGCACTTTGTAATATACATTGTGCATTAAATATGAGCCATACAGAAGTTATTCACTTACCTGCTCCGTTGCTAGCGTCCTCGTCTCCATGGTTCCGTCTAATTTCGCTGGCGGCTTGCTTTTTTAGACGCGCTTGCGCAGTCCGGTCTTCTGCTCTGAGCATGAGCCGCTTCAGTGTGCTCGCCGCTACAGCTCTTCTGCGCATGCGCAGACGAGCTGTAACTTCTCGGGAGCGCGCTGGAGCGGTCATTCTGCTACCATCCTCTGTTAGAGGAAGGTGCAGAAACTTGAGCCGCCCAGCCAAGAAGCCCAGCCCAGCAGCCCAGCCGAGAAGCCGCCCAGCAGTGCCTAGAAGCCGCCCAGCCGCCCAGGTAAGTGATGGGTGACGGGGATGACAAGTGACGGACTGCCACTGTGGCCCCGGAGCCTACCGCTGTGGCCCCGGAGCCTACCGCTGGGCCCCAGGGCCTACCGCTGTGGCCCCGGAGCCTACCGCTGGGCCCCGGGGCCTACCGCTGGGCCCCGGAGCCTACCGCTGGGCCCCAGGGCCTACCGCTGGGGCGCTGGGGAGCCGGGGCCTAGCGCTGGGGAGCCGGGGCCTAGCGCCGGTTACCTGCTGCCTGGCAGTGGGTGACTGTGGCCCAAGAGCGTGTGCCGTGGTCGGCGGCCGCGGTGGGTCCGGTCGGCGGCTGCGGTGGGTCCGGTCGGCGGCTGTGGGGCGTCTGGTTGTCAGGGAGACACAGCTGGTAGCGTCTCGGGAGCGCGCACGTCGGGCTACAGCAAGCGACGGGAAAAGAGCCGGCGGCCATCTTGGGGAAACTTTTTATAAGTTGCTGAAACGCTGGAACTGTAAGTAGAAACCGGCTAGAAAAGTCATTTACAGGGGGGCTTAGTAATGTATGCTTAATAAGGGGGACTGGGCAAAAAAAAAATTTCACTGCTTCCTCGAGACAACCCCTTTAAGTGAATCATAACCACGCCACTAATAAACCCTTCTACCACTGCTTTTCTATTCAGCTAATCATTATGTCACCTTTTTGTGTATCACCTATAGTTGTTATTTTCTGCTGTCCCAACGATCCATCAGTTTTGGATCCTATGTACAAATCCCATAATCAGCCAATCAGAGAGTAGTTCACAGTATGCTTTAAGTGGTTACAAAATTGTGTTTGCTATCTTGGACAGCTGAAAACACAGCCTGGAATCTGAGGGACTCTTGGTCCCCTGAGAGAATTTTGTCCTGAAACTAGAGGGTCATTTTAAGTTATGGAGCTGTAATAATTATGTTTTAAGTAACATGACCCTGATTGTAATGTTTTGCAATACTTGATAAGTTCCTGACAGCAGCGGGACTGCAACAGAGAACAAACAGATGTGATCAAGAAACCTATTGTTGACCAGAGGGAATAACGCAGATGCTTTTTGAACCTGCTGTACAGCCACTCTTTCCAGCATCAACTAAATTTATGATTCCCTTCTGACATTTGGTGTTGCACACATCTCATGCTCTGCAGTAAAACCTATATTATTGTGTTGATCTAGGTCATCTCTAGCTGCTTGTGGCTACATAGTGGTCACATATGGTAGTTAGTTGTATTAAATAAGTAGTAAAATTCCTGCGAATGTAACTAATTTTCTCTGATATTTTGTCATCAATATAGAAAAGTTATATTCTAAAACACCAAGGCACCAGTTAAACTTCTCTGCCAGACTAGAGTCAGCTGATAACCGGACATAGTTTGTACTTGTTTGTCCAGAAGAATGTCCAAAGTTGAAGATGTGTTCATCTTCCGATTGGTATGAAAGGGGGCATTAAGCCCTACTGGAATGTCCAAAGAGGAAATATTTATTGTCACACACTTGGTGATGACTATAGACATTTGTAATGCTTACAGTTTCTAGAAGAGGCACAGTAGCTTTGTGGTTTCTTTCACAATTGGTGAGCAACTTGCTTTTGAAAAGAACACTAGAACAGTTGAAGACGTTTACCCAGTCTTTTACTAGTTCTGAAGGACTATGTGCCACACCACCTCTAAGACCACTAAATCTCTACACTTTTCATAATCACCCTGACTACTCACAGCTGCTTGCATATAACGTTTACACTTGCTTGTTTACACACAAGAACAGGCCCTTTGTCATAGTAGAAGACCACAGTTCACACAGTCTATAAACAGGATTACCACCTCAGTAAAGGTGCCACTTCAATTTAATCTTAGATTAACAGCACACAGTTCAATTCGACAGTAACTGTACTATTTACTCTTTTTTACCTCTTGGCGCCTTTTGCACTGTTCTTTACTTGCAGGAGGAGAGTAATTACAAATGCTGAGCCTGTAGTGGTAACTCACTGATGCACTCACCTGTAGATACATTCACTGACGTCCTTCAGGCATAGCACACCCTCTTTCTATGGGTAGTTTTTAGAGTGTGCACTGTGCATGCTGGGACCTGTGGTTCTACAGGTTTCCAGGAGCACACCTTCACAGGTGTGGAATAATTGTGCTGCATAAGGAAGCTGGTATCCCTTTACTCAGAACTGTGTGTTATGCTTGTTGTCTGAAGTGTTTCTCTATCCTTCCCTGAGGACGGTCTGGACACCTGTTGTTCCCGTCTGCATCTTATGCAGACCTCCTCTCCCTTCCCCTTTCACTGGTGTGGCTTCCAGACGTTAGATGTCTCGTATGGTCAGATGGGTGATTCCCTTTATGTCAGCACGGTGGCTGACTCTTTCCCCTTGGTGTGAGGACACTTGGGTTAGCTATGGTTTGATATCTGTATGCATTAAAGTTCTGAGTGGAGTCTGGTTGTGTTGTGTGACCAGCGATGTGTTTTGTGTCTGTGCAGGTGGCTGGACATGTGGTGTGAACAGTCCTGTTCAGTGTGCATTGGTGTGAACAGCGATTTTGTTCTGTGTGTCTGTGCAGGTGGCTGGACATATGGTGTGAACTGTTCTGTTCTGGATTGCATACAATTCCTGGTGTGTTAGTGGGAACTGTGTCATGTCCTGCTGTGGATCATTTACCATGTCTGGGCGAGTTAGGTCCTTAGGTGCCAGTGCAGGGCGACTGCCCTGCTTGCAGGCAAGTTTCCTGGGGGTAGTTGTCTCATTAGAGTAAAGACCTGTGAGATAATGAGGACCCTTTAAGTGGACTTGTGGGCTTAAAGGGGTTGTCCCGCGAAAGCAAGTGGGTCTATACACTTCTGTATGGCCATATTAATGCACTTTGTAATGTACATTGTGCATTAATTATGAGCCATACAGAAGTTATAAAAGTTATTCACTTACCTGTTCCGTTGCTGGCGTCCTCGTCTCCATGGTTGCCGTCTAATTTTCGCCGTCTAATGGCCAAATTAGACGCGCTTGCGCAGTCTGGGTCTTCTCCTGTTCTCAATGGGGCTCCGTGTAGCTCCGTGTAGCTCCGCCCCGTCACGTGCCGATTCCAGCCAATCAGGAGGCTGGAATCGGCAATGGACCGCACAGAAGCCCTGCGGTCCACCGAGGGAGAAGATGCCGGCGGTCATCTTCAGCAGGTAAGTAAGAAGTCACCGGAGCGCGGGGATTCAGGTAAGCGCTGTCCGGTGTTCTTTTTTAACCCCTGCATCGGGGTTGTCTCGCGCCGAACGGGGGGGGGGGTTGAAAAAAAACAAAAAACGTTTCGGCGCGGGACAACCCCTGTAAGTGACCTGGCCAATCCACAATCTAATACCTCGTATGTATTATAGTAATTCTATCTAGTTATGCGTGCGGGTGTGATGGGTTCATGTTTTGAGTGTGGAAGGAAGGATGGATGTAACAGCAGTGTCTATGTGGCTTCTGACCAGGGTATGGGGCAAACAGTCCTAATATGATGCTGAAGTTGTTGGAGCTCAAACAATGCTCCTAGGCAATACACAGCCACTTCTGAAGGCCTCCAGTTCCATAACCCATCTTACTCTCCCTCTCTCCCTCCTCACATCATGGTTTTACAGGCCTCACTCCTGCTCAGGCTTCAGTCTGTTACGGCACTCTGCCCCCCGAGCGCCAGTTGGGGTGCCCTGATCTCCCGCACCCCCACTGTCCCTGCCTACTTGCCTCGGCCCTGGCTAACCCCAGGCGGACAACTGGACGGCGGTCCCTGCCCTGGCTAGGGATCTGGCGACTGACAAGCAGGAACCTACCTAATGGGGGGAACAGAGTGCCGACAGAGGAGGCAGATGAATCAGACCAACCAAACTGACAAGGCTGGAGATGGAACTCACAGGCAAACTGGCAGGGTGCTGGATAGCAACTAGTGCTGACTGGGCCAGACTAGATTAGAGGCAAACAGAACCAACTAAAACAGACTGAGTAACAGGGGACCAGAGGGAGCTGACCGACAACTAGGGACTGACTGAGGAGAACCGCAGACAGACTGGCTAGGTGCATGCAGAACCAATAACTGGCAATGAGCTCAGTTCACTGCCAGTCTTTTAACCACAAGGTTCCGCCCAGGGGCGGAGAGTGGGAGGAGGCAACTCCACCCACTGCTGTATAAGAAGCACAGAGGAGTGCGGGCGGCACCCTACGGGCGGGCACGCCCACGCCGCCGCCCACTGGCCAACCCAAGCTGCTGGGATGACCTCGACACAGGGCTCCAGGCTGCTGGAGCCGACGCCGGAGCGACGCGCGCCGACCGCGGGACCCCATGCCACACTGTATGGTAACATTACCCCCCCTCTGACGGGGGACCTCCGGGCCCCCGGAAACTCGACCAGGCTTATCCAGGCAAAGGCTGTGAAAACGCTGTACCAACCCAAGAATGTGACCCTCCTGAGCGGACACCATGGACTGATCCTCAGGTCCATGACTTCGGTAGTCTGTGGCTGCCCCATTTCCTTCAGGGCCAACCGTTGACATATTGTCATGTTTCAGGTCGTCTTCCGAGTCAATGTCCAACCATTCGCCACTGTCTTTTGACCCATCTTCGCTACCAATGACGCTGCCTTCAAAATCTGAGGCATCTCTAACTTTAAAATCACTGTCATCTGAGCTATCATACTCCAAAAAGCTCTTCCGGGCCCCCAAATATTGTACGGTTCCTGGACCCCGGCAAGAATCCAGGACCACCTGGGCCTTGTGTTCAACTTCATCACAGACCAGGGTGGGCGGCGGGGGACCGGAGGTGGGCATCACCGAAGAGACAACAGGTTTCGACAAAGACTTATGGCACCCCGTGCGACCCCTCCTTTTGCGATTTCCAGAGGACCGGTACCTCTTCTGTTCGACTGAGCAGGGGGGAGGGGGAGCGCGATGGCTATGGCAGGACGGCCCCCACTGGGTTAGCTCCCCAGTGGCCCAATCGAATTGGGGGTTGTGCAACGCCAGCCACGGCATCCCTAGTACCATGTCTACCGACATTTTCTCCATCACCAGGAATGATAGATCTTCCGAATGGCGACCCCCCACCATGAGTTGTAACACTGGGGTCCTCCATCGAACCAAGCCCGAAGCAAGAGGAGTAGCATCAATGCTAGCAAAACGAATTGGCGTCTTCAGCGCCACAAATTCAGCCCTCAGGGGCTCAACGAGACGCATGCTTATCAGGTTAGCAGCTGCTCCGGAATCAATAAACGCCTGCCCTAGGCGGGAGAAGTTCCGGAATCTAACCTGGCAGGGTATCAGAAGTCTAGGACGTACCTGAGGTCCTAGGCGACCCTCCCTGCAGTCGCCTAGGACTGGAAGTCTTTCTGCCGATTCAGACTGTGGACGCTGAGGCCTCCAGGGGCAAGTTATCACCCGATGTCCAGCTTTCCCGCAGTAGAGACAGAGATTATGTAATAACCGAATCCGGCGTCGCTCCTTGGGGTCCAGCGGGTCCAGTTCCATAGGTTCGGGAACAGAGACTGGTACGGACGGGGAGGGAACAGGACAAATGACCTCCCTGACTCTATGGGTCGGTCTATCTTGCTTCCCAGCCCTGAGCCTCCTATCTGCCTTCACTGCTAACTCCATAGCCTCCTTTAAGGACCCGGGAACGGGATGGGAGATCAACAGTTCTTTGACCGCGTCTGAGAGACCTTGCATAAAAACGTCTTTCAGGGCACTATCGTTCCATGCAGTATCACCCGCATAGCGTCTGAAATTGGAGCAATAATCCTCCACACAAAGCGACCCCTGATGCAGCGCCAGCAACCGAGAAACCGCCAACCCCACTCTGTCCGGTTCATCGAAGATGCCCCCAAGTTCCTGAAAAAAGGAGTCCACCGAATGCAGGGAGGGGGAACCCTCGGGAATGGAAAAGGCCCAAGTCTGGGCAGAGCCCCGCAGCAGGGACATTATGAGCCCGACCCTCTGGACCTCCGAGCCGGAAGAGCGGGGACGCATCCGAAAAAACAGGCGACACGCCTGTTGAAAAACAAAAAACTTGTTCCTCTCCCCAGAGAACACCTCGGGAAGAGGGCACTTGGGTTCGGGACTGGTAACGGCATTCTGCTCCTGCGACAACGCCCACTGCTCCTGGGCCACCATGCGGGCTGACAAATCCTGGATCACAGGCACCAGGGCCTGCAGCTGGTTTGTGAGGGAACTGATCGCCTCCATGACAAACGGTTTTTAAGGGCCAGTTATTATGTTACGGCACTCTGCCCCCCGAGCGCCAGTTGGGGTGCCCTGATCTCCCGCACCCCCACTGTTCCTGCCTACTTGCCTCGGCCCTGGCTAACCCCAGGCGGACAACTGGACGGCGGTCCCTGCCCTGGCTAGGGACCTGGCGACTGACAAGCAGGAACCTACCTAATGGGGGGAACAGAGTGCTGACAGAGGAGGCAGATGAATCAGACCAACCAAACTGACAAGGCTGGAGATGGAACTCACAGGCAAACTGGCAGGGTGCTGGATAGCAACTAGTGCTGACTGGGCCAGACTAGATTAGAGGCAAACAGAACCAACTAAAACAGACTGAGTAACAGGGGACCAGAGGGAGCTGACCGACAACTAGGGACTGACTGAGGAGAACCGCAGACAGACTGGCTAGGTGCATGCAGAACCAATAACTGGCAATGAGCTCAGTTCACTGCCAGTCTTTTAACCACAAGGTTCCGCCCAGGGGCGGAGAGTGGGAGGAGGCAACTCCACCCACTGCTGTATAAGAAGCACAGAGGAGTGCGGGCGGCACCCTACGGGCGGGCACGCCCACGCCGCCGCCCACTGGCCAACCCAAGCTGCTGGGATGACCTCGACACAGGGCTCCAGGCTGCTGGAGCCGACGCCGGAGCGACGCGCGCCGACCGCGGGACCCCATGCCGCACTGTATGGTAACACAGTCACTCTGTGGGCTTCTCTTTTTCTCTTTCAGCCCACCGACATGGTTCTTAGTAGCCAACTAGGCCCAGACCTTCACTCTCTCTCGCTGGTCTTCAAGTCTCTGCATTTAATGTGCACACAGTAACCAAAGGCACCAAATATACAAGGTCATATGGACACACCTCATTTGCACCTACAGATACTGTGGTGCACCACTTTTTGTACTGCAATGTCCACCCTAAATCAACAGGGCACCCAAAGGATGACTTCTCTAACACATCCTCCTCTGCAGAATAACATCCAGTTTCATCAACTAATGTTGAATGGCAAAATCATTGACTCAACTGTTTGCCTTTGCCAGCTCTTACTGTAAGCACCAAGGGTTGCCTGATGTCTGTCGGTAAATTGCATTAAACACTACAGTACAACGTCAACAGCATGACATGACCATACATTAACATATGGCACAATACTTTACACTGCAAATACATTATAGTGTAACTTGCTAAGGCGGCATTTGTAAGACACTTGCAGTTCACCTCTATTACAAGTATAATTATAAGTTTATAAAGCACTCTCATGTTTTGAAGCACTTTGCAAGTAAGGCAAACAGTTTACATCTAAAATTACCAGACTGTTATGGACCGAGGGAGAAGCTTCCAAGTATTTATAATGATATGAAAATATGAAAAATGTAGTAGTCCAATGAATATTCCTTGGATTGTTAAAGATAACCCCATTTATAGATTAAAGCCAGGCCAGCATTCAGTTGATTGCTATGCATCAATCTTCAGAAACCCTTTCTGGTAAGCTATAGTCACTAGGGTATTTTGTACCTTGTCGTACATTTGCCCTGCCGTGGTTGTAGTGCCTAAAACCTAACTTTATTGCAGGTTTATATATAAATAAAAATATGCTTGAATCTGAAATATTGTGCAGTGAATCAAAGTAGTATGCCCTAGAAGGGCGGTTAGTAAGAATAAAGGAGTGGATAATTGCAATATAGGATGAAAAAACCTTCATAATTCCAATCTTATAATTAATTTAGCCCGTATTGCAAGAATTGGGGGGGTGCACCCTAAAATTGAACTTCTGTGTCTACTGCAGTGTATTTAGGCTTTTAAACCTGGCTTGTGCTACATTCACCCTGAGCATAAGACGCACTACATCCGGGGTGAACGCAAATAGACGGTTTTTAATTACACCCAGTGGACAGCTGAATATGGCTCATCATGGAGACATTTCAAACGGTTTCTTCCAAATATTATAATCTAGTAACTGCTATCTCATATGATCTGGTAAACTATAATTCAACAAAGCCCATCATAAACAGTAATTTATGACTTGATATAATCCACAGTGAACTTGTAGTACGCATGACCGGTAGGAGACAAAAATTACATATTAGAAAAAACTTTCTGGCAGTGAAGGTGATCAATGAGTGGAACAGGTTACCACGGGAGGTGGCGAGTTCTCCTTCCATGGAAGTCTTCAAACAAAGGCTGGACAGACATCTGTCTAGGATGATTTAGTGATCCTGCACTGAGCAGGTGGTTGGACAAGATGGCCCTGAAGGTCCCTTCCAACTCTACGTGAATTAGCCAACAATGGTTTTTATGCCTGAATAAAATGAACGTCTCATGAAAAGCTAACAATTCTTGTTTGTCATTCAGTCGTTTGCTGGCTTTTAGACTAAACGACTTATCGTTCCCTTTTGGTCATTTGAACAATGTTTTGAACGATAATCGTTTTGTTAAAAGGCTCCATGCCTTTTTATGCTCTCTCGTCCGCGACGCAAATCCGCATGAATGGATGATTTTCCATGATTGCAGCCACAGATAATAAGCATTATCCCGCCCAGTCACACTACTGTAAGCAGCATTCTTAGGGAAAAAATACGTTGCACCATGGAAATCCCTCGCTCAGCATAAGTCCACGGGATGCCTTCAAATGCCTAAATAGAGGCACCTGTAAGCTTTTTGCAGCATTGGATGCTGCTAAAATGTCTCCCCCTCCCTTTTTTCCCCAGCTCCCATAGGAGTCTATGGGAGCTGCCGCCTTATATCGGTCAAAAGATAGAACCAGAACTATCGTTTTAACCACCGTATAAGCGTTGGCGTATATTTTGGTCGCATATGTTCCATTTTTTATGGTGCAACGTTTTTACGTGCCGTTTTTTCGCCTTTTTGAACTAATGCATTGGAAACCAATGCCTCAGATGGTCGAGTATACTGGTCGGGCGTGAAAATTCAGCAACATAGGCATGTATATACACTCATGTGAATAAAGCCTTAGTGTGTATCTTTAAAAAATAATCACACACTCTCAATGCTGGCTTGTAACATTAACCCACTTCTTAAGTTTGAGAACCACAAACTTTCTAATAAATAAACAAAGCTGTATGGAAGATTTTTCCTATAACTTGCTTTACGGTGAGGGTGTCAGTACTGCACAAAGAGTGGTATAAATATTTGACTTGCATTCCTCATGAGAAATAAATGTTATGTCTTGCAAATAGTAGCAAACAACAATCTATTTTATAAGAAAAAACATGTCCAAGCCAGGTCTACAGCAGTTAAAACTAAAATCCCTAATGAATATTTAAAACAGTAATTGCAGCTGTCAGTGGAATCTTCTGTAGCCAGATGTTATAGTTAGAAAGCATTTCTCAAATCTGAGGAGTTCATAAACTTTTCACTTTTTATCCCTATCTGAAATAGTGGATCAATAACACCGAAGCCATAACTTATCCCAGCAAGACTTTACGCCAAGTTATACAAAGCAAAGGAATCCTTTAGAAACCTTACTCAAATAGATGATCTGCTCAGAAGAACCCATGTCCTCAAATGCTAACAGACCATATATATGTGTTAAAAAGGGGTCCCCCCTTTGCTTAGCTAGAGCACCAGGGCCTAACACCCAAGTGTGGCTCTCCTTAGAAGACTAGGTAATGTCCAAATACAATGTATATCACTGCATTAAGAACAGCTGACTCATGGCATCTTGTGATTAGTATTGCGGTAGCACATGATGGCCGTGTTATAATGTGCTGACCTCTTTTCTCTGCAGCAGGAGGCAACACTTGGAAGTGTAAATGTGGTAACTTGAGTGACTATGACCGCAGGCAGAGTGTTGGTGTCCAGAGGTGTGGTGCCAGCATTTATGAAACAGTCGTACTTGTTGGCTGCTCCCAAATCATAGTATCAAGAGTGTACCAAGACTGATTGATGCATTGATAGACATCTGACAGAAGATCACACAGCGCCAAACCATGTGAGGTGGATCCTAGACAAGCATTGGGTGACACATCTGGTATCTCAGCAATGATCCACCATAGTGCACCAACTGACCCAACAGTACAACAGCAGAGAATTCAGACAAATTTCCACCTAGCAGCATACCTTACACTGGCTGGGGTTCAATAGCTGCAGACTAGAGATGAGTGAGCGTACTCGGAAAAGCACTACTCGCTCGAGTAATTTGCTTTATCCGAGTATCGCTGTGCTCGTCCCTGAAGATTCGGGTGCCGGCACGGAGCGGGGAGCTGCAGGGGAGAGCAGGGAGGAACGGAGGGGAGATCTTTCTCTCCCTCTCTCCCGCCCGCTCTCCCCTGCTCCCCGCTGCGACTCACCTGTCAGCCGCAGCGGCACCCGAATCTTCAGGGACGAGCACAGCGATACTCGGATAAAGCAAATTACTCGAGCGAGTAGTGCTTTTCCGAGTATGCTCGCTCATCTCTACTGCAGACCAATAAGGGTGCCCCTGATTATCCTGCATCATAACCTGCAACATTTTATATGGGTCCAGTAAAGACTTTGGACACATGATAGAAGGTCATCTGGAGTGACGAGTCCCATTTCCTTCTGAATCATATGGAAGGCCAGGTCCATATCTGGCATGGAAAGTATGAAGCTATATCCCATGGGTGCACTGTTGGAGTTCAGCAGGCCAGTGGAGGAAGTGTCATGGTCTCGGGAGTATTTTCCTGTTATGGCCTAGGACCATTGGTCATTATGCCACAATCCTTGAATGGTGAATGCCAAAGGGAACTGTTAGCTGACTATCTGCACCTATATCTTCAGGAAGCCTTTCCCAACCACAATGCCATCTTTCAACAGGACAACACTCTGTGTCATCAAGCTCGGATCACTAGGGAGTTGTTGGAGGAACACAATAATGAATTCTCCACACTGTCATTGGCAAAATGTGCACCGACTGGCGGACCTTTTCCAGCAGGCATGGGTTGAGTTGAGTATGGAGGATGTTCACCACCTTGTGGCATCTGTTTCCTGACATTTGAAAGCTGTGATCACCCAAAAAGGTAAACCAACCTGTTATTGTTATTGGGTAGGTGTTCCTAATGCAGTGATCGTTCAGTGTAAAACAATTGCTAGTTTACACTATTAGACCTGTCAGAATGTCTTTTAATGTTTAATATCTGAAAAAATGACAGTTATAATTTTACTGAAGTTTTTGTGATTGTAATAAATATAAACAAAAACTTGACAGACCACATGAGAATGTAATTACACAGAGAACAAAACACTGATGTTAATTTTATTATTTTGGGACAGCTCCAGAATATGTCTCTGTGTTCTTTATGTGAACCTTGGGACATCATAACTCTTTCATTGAGACCTCCCATGGTTATTTTTGTTACAACTCACTTAAAATGTCTATTGTCATAAACCTAACAGTCAAATAGTTTCTACCTATTTAAAATGCCGACCTAAATAGTGTCTCGCGGTGGGAACAAAACAAATGTGAATCACCTGTAACATCATAGAGACCCCGAGTAATCCAGTTGTAAGCCCAGGGTTTATAAAGCTTTCTATACTCTTCTTAGATCAACTCAAGTGAGATTTAAGGTTTCCTTTAAGATACTTTCAGTGGCACTAAAAACCCCATAAACTGTTCATATGGAGGATATTTAGAAGCAAAGGATGGGGGGCTAGAAGAAACTTGCATTGTGCAATAATTGCATAATAGTATTACCATTTTACTCTCTCACAGGTGACTTATCAATAATTCTACCAAAACTCACCTTAGGCAAAATTCATTGTTGTTGTCTAGTAAAGCTGAAAAAATAGAGGACGGTTAGACGCGCCCTGCATAGGCTATGCATGCTACCTAAAACTTGATTAACTTGTATAACTGAACCGGTTCTGATCAGAATTAGTGCTGTTTTTGTCTTTAGTAATGTATAAATGTTGACATTTCTGTTCAAATGAACTGAACTGTCATTTCTGACTTATCTCCGAGACATTCAGAACTGTTTGCTTAGAATGTGCAGTTATGTTTGCCTCTAGCAGGATTAATATATCTCATTTAAGCTTTGTGCGTGGGACTTCAGACTCCAGACTCGGATAATTCATACTTTAGTTTGACAGGCGTTTCCTATTTTGTCCAAACTATTACAGCATACCTGTCATTTGGAAACATGAGAACATTGTCCTAGGTGAAAATATGTGAGAGGTACTGAGATGCATTTTAGTTCAGCTCAGGTAGTTGGTGGTGTTGGGAAATTGTCAACCATGATTAAACCTGATTAAGATCCTTTTACATGGGAAGATCTTCTGCCAGTGCCACAAGAACTAACCAACAATGTGGACGTCGGTCAACACTCATTCATTATGTTTACACGGTAAGAAGATCTGTTGTTTAGGGAGGAACAATCATTAATATGATAGCTTGGCCCTATACTGCTATCATTGGTCAGCCACACCTATACCTGTACACATACAGGGGTGATGATTTGGGCTTGTTTTGCAGCCACAGCACCTGGGCTCTTTTCAGGCATTGAGTTGACCATCAACTACTCCGTATACCAAAATATTCTAGAAATAAATATGAGGCCATCTATGTAAAAGCCTGACCAAAACTGGATCATGCAACATGACAATTACAATGATTCGAAGAGCACAAGCAAATCTACAACAGATTGGCTGAAAAAGAGAATCAAGATGTTGCAAAGGCCTGGTCAAAGTTCGGACCTCAACCCAATTATAATGCTGTGGCATGTCCCCATAACTTAGTGTATAGTGCTTTGGTAATGTGATGGGTTCCCTTTAAATATGTAAGATATATGTATTAAGCTCCATCCAGGTTTCCATCATCAGAACATACTCTCATAGTAGTTAGAAAGACACTGGGAATACAAGTCTACCATTACCTGAGCTACAATACATGTGATTGTTCTGCAATACATGTGATTGTTTCATGCTTTGTTCTAAAAAAGCAGATAGTTTCTTCAGTCATAGATATCCTCAATAACACGTCAAACTAAAATGTTTTCTTTAATATCTTCTCAACTAGGGCTACTTTTTATAATGTACATTTCAGCCAACCAAAAATACCAATTTAAATATTTATGTTTTGTTCATTAGTTCTAGAAAAGATGTTGTCAGATATTTATACTATATATAACCCCAACAGACTTTAAAATAACATCCGTAAATTACACCAGTGGTTACCAAAGGAAAAATAACTTAAAACCATCTTTGAGTGACAAAGTCCAAAAAAATGTCAGCAAATAATGCAGTAAAAGAAGAATCTGCGGTTGAATCACCCTCCGCTTCATCGCCGATGCTCCCATTGTCTTTGTGTACATGCAAGCAGTGATGATCACTAACCTCATTGCTCACCTGCCATACTTACTGGCACCATTGCTCTGGCCAGTGATGAACTGCATGGTCATGGTATGGCACGTCAGAGATAATAGATGGTGATGAACATTTGTATTCAAGTGTGGATCATGTGCTCCATTAACCTTTTTTAGTAATGAAAAACGATAAGCAAAACACTGAAAATTCTCTTCACTGGCTATTCACTAATGGGCAGAATATCTGTTAAATATCTGTGTTTACTGCTTATAAGGCAATGGAGGCTGAATGTGGATCTGTAGTTTACACTTCATTGTCTTTTTGTGGCACTTGTGGTTCTGTAATCGAACATTCTTTCTCTTCTTTTCAGAAGCCAAGTTGTAATTACTTTTTAGTTTCCTTTTTTTTCTTTTTTAGAATGACATGCTTTAGTTAGTGTGGCTATTAGTTCATTCTGTAGGAGACAACACAAGGAGCAATGGACAGGATCCGACAGTATAGCCTTTAATGCGATCATTGACTAGGGATTATATGTGGAAAGGACTGAAGATCTGCTCACCATTATGTTCTTAAGAAAATATAACATTAATGTGTCTACTACAGTACAAAAGATCAATGGTTTCCAGCCAGCAAAATGTTCCCTACAAAGATTTAAAAACCCGTCAAGTGTAGTCAGCAACGTACTTTATGTGGTAATATCAATATTAACCAATTACATAATTCAAAACCTATAGTTAGTTTAGTAATAGACATCATTCCTATTAAAAATGTTTAAAATGCTGACTATCACTAAGATAAGCACCTAAACAAAAGTTAAAAAAAGCCCTGTAGTAAAAGATATGTTCTGGCTTATTTGTTTGGTCTATTTATATGCAACTCAGAAAACATAATAATTATAATCATATTAATATACCGTATATACTCGAGTATTAGCCAACCCGAGTATAAGCCAAGTCAATAAGTTTTACCACAAAAAACTGGTTAAACTTATTGACTCGAGTATTAGTCTAGCTATACTCGAATATATACTGAGTAAACCCCCCCCCCCCCATACTCACCTCCCAGCCGGGATCTGTGTCTGTGCAGCAAGCTGCTTGAATTCTCCCCGCTGTCCTCTCTGCTCGGCTCTGTCATCTGTCAGTACTGTGTAAGTTAGCACTGTGATTGGATCGAGTGCCAGCCAATCACAACCAGCGCTCGATCATTCACAGCCAATCAGTGAATGTCATTCACTGATTGGCTGTAAATGATCGAGCTCCAGCTGTGATTGGCTGGCGCTCAATCCAATCACAGCGTTGGCAGCGGGGGATGACAGAGCCGAGCAGAGAGTACAGCGGGGGATGACAGCAGGGAGAATTCAAGCAGCTTACAGCATCGCCGCCGGGAACACAGAGGCTGGCTGGGAGGTGAGTATGGTGGGGTTTTTTTTAACCCTTCCCTGACTCGAGTATAAGCCGAGGGGGGCTTTTTCAGCACAAAAATGGTATATTATTTCATTTGTGCTAAGGAGAATACTTTTTTTTCCAAGTCTGCCCATTCTACCTTAATTTTATCTCTTGGTATTAAATATATAGGATGAGGCAACATGAATGACATTTGTCTGTCAGTTTTCTCATTTTTTTCTAAATAAGATATTGCCATATGATACTATGATGAACAGCATGTGACTTCTGAACCCAAATGTGATTGTTCTCAGTAAGAGAAACCAAGTAATCTTGTCTATATGATAAATTTTCATTCAAATAGTTTTTATTGGGACAGAGAGAGCAGGATACATAATGCATTCCGAGCTGTTTTACATCAATAATACATATGCATCTTACAATGCACTGACTTTCACAATCCTCCGGCTCTTGACCATGGAGCCTACTGCTCGTAAATCTCTGCCCAATTTTACTCTGAAAAGAAAGAAAACAAAAATCTAACCAGCCATAAAATAAAAGACAAAATTAGAACAGAGAGACAAACAGAAAGAGTTCATAAAGGGGGTACTCATTAGAGTATGGATAGGGTAATTAGGGGCTGGAATTGGGGGACACGTGGACAGGGGATAAGTCTTTGGCGTAGCCATATAATCCTGCATGCATACAGCAAAAACCATACCGGGAAAGAAAAAACCTGCAATTCAAGTGTGTCAAGGGAGATGGTCCTACCGCACGGCTCCAGCCAAAGGGAGGGTTGGCACACCCCCCTAGCTTCCGAGGAGATGAGGGAGGACAACGAACCTATGTCCTGATTGACCTCTGATCTACCCACTCATTAACTCTGGGGGAAATCCTGAAATCCAGCCAGGGCTGCCAAATTGCATAGAACCCCTCAATGGCTATGTCTTTCTCCGCCCTCATCTCCTCGAATCTTGCAAGCGTATTGACCGCTTCCACCCAGGTGGAACGTCAGAATCTTGGGATGACCTGCCTGGCCGCTTGGACGATATGATACCTTTTAATAGCTAACAAAATACATGATGTTATAGCACCCTTTCCAACCTACTAAGGGTTCTTCCACAGGCTTAATGAGGATTGACTTAAACCTGAGGAAGAGCCACAAGTAGGTTTGAAAGCTTGATATAACATCATGTCTACAAAATTACTTGGTTTCTCTTACTGAGAAAAATCACATGTTGCTCTACTGGCTAACATGGTATCAAACTGTTTACTTCTGAAGCCAGGAATTGGCTACGGTGCTCATGCAATCAATGCAGGAGCTTCTGGCATTGGAAAGGTGAGGACAAGGACAGCTGTTGAACACTGGGGAACGGGTGTGTAGTGCTTATTTTTTATTTTAGCCCTTTCTCTACCTATATTTTTTTAGTCAAGGAAACACCCTTTAAGCTTCTTTTGCCTGTTATGGTTGCCTACAACACAACTTAGCTACTAGCAATAGTAAGGGACCAAGTTGAAGTTGATGCACACCTGGTCCCATACTTATTTTGGGCAAATTGAGAAAACTGGTGAACAAATCCCACTCATGTATGTCCCAAGCTAGGACATTTCATGGGCAAGTAGTGCTTATTTTTTATGATAACTCATGTTTTGTTTTTAAGTCTCAGAAAACCACTTTGATATTAATGTGTCTATTGTGAATTATTGCTTACAGCTGGGTAAATAGGCAGTCAGTTTGAAGTTTTTCCCACTTTATCCAACATGGGTGAGATCAGGCAAAAACAAAATCATTTTCCTGATTTGCAGGTGGTGTGCCTTGATAAGAGCAATAAATACATGAAGCCATGAGCAGTATCCCCTCCTACTCTCCAATCCATGTGATTGTGTCATCTCCCATTTATATTGTTTTATTGAAGCTATTTGCTAATCTGCATTTCATCTCTACTAGATTGGAACACTTCTTGTTTAAGATTAAACATCATTGGCTGGCTGTTTTCTTGCAAAAACATTGCAATAACTGTCCATAGCTTGTGTGTTATGCACCACGCACTTCAGTGGAGCAGACCTGCAGTACCATACAACCCATGAATGTATGTGGTCCTGTTTCTGGGAGAAAACAGGCATATTTTGGTAATTCTCTACATGATTGTCCAACCCCTTTTCATTTCATATGCCTCCATGGAGGAAACATTCAGCAGCACAGACAGTGTCTACTGGTCTGTATTACTTGTACATACAAAAGGGGCCATTTGAGACAATTTCTGCTCAAAGATTCATATATCCATAAATCAGTGTCTCAACTATTTGGCTTCTTAGCATATCTGCTCTAGGCATTCATAGTCTTGCAGTATTAGACTACAGAGGAATCAATCTAGTACTTTAAGACTTTTGAATACCTATTTGGTCAGATATTTAATTAGTAAGAAGTCAACCCAAAATATGAATCATCTAGATATATTACATTCTAAAGCAGCTTTGTAGTGTTCCCTGTCTATATATAAGCATCATAGTTAGAAACGATAAGTGTCAGAACTCATATCACCGTCAAGCGTCAAGATCACCGCACAAAGGTACTTTACTGAGTTACGCCCACGCACCTGCCATGCAGTATATTTACTGTTTAAACCTTCCTGTCAATAATTGTCTGCCAGAGAGTCTGCGGAGTGACCATTACCCCCTTCCTCCTCTGGAGTGCTCCCAGTCCAGGAGCAGTGTCATACAGATAATGTGGGCTGTAGGACCGGTTTTCATCCTGTGTATCCTGCCTAACTCTGTGCTCTAACCTCCTGTGACTTAAGAGAACTGTACCTGCATTGCTTTGAATACCTGTTGTACAAGTTTATTATTCAGTAAAAGTTATACCGGGCTCTAACCATTCCTGGGGACCCTAGGTACTATACACAAGTCTCTGTGTTCTTTTCTCCACCGCGTAGCATGCTGGTGTGTGGGAACAGTGGCGTCATAAGTGATAAGTACTACTGCCCCCATCAACCTGTTAATTGGCATTCCCCATCATAGGGGTGTCGAAGCTGGCCTGAGATCCTACTCTGGCCTTGGCTGCGTGTCATCCCTCCGGGACCAGAGCCTCGTAAGTGCTGCCATGACAAGCCAACACTCATCCCTCCTAGCTCTTCATGTTAGCCAGGTGCCCAGGGTCATCCCTCTGGGATGTTACACTGATATGCTGTGTTTTGTGGTCAGATATCTCCACTTTGGTCTCATCTGCCCAATGGGCATTGTTCCAGAAGTCTTTTGGTTTGTTCAGATGCAACATTGCAAACTTGAGCTGTGCTGCCCTGTTTTTTTTTTTTAGAAAGAAGAGTATTTCTCTTGTCAACACTTTCAAACCATCTATACTTGTTCAGTAATTTTTTTATTCTATTGTCAAGAACTAGAACTTTTAAAATGATAACTGAGGCCTTTGGAGTCTGAGATGTAGCTTTTGGGTTTTTTGCAATTTCTCTGAGCATTGCACGGTCTGACTTTGGAATGAATTTGCTGGGATGTTCACTCCTGGAAAGATTGTCAACTATCCTGAATGGTTTTCACTTGTGAATAATCTTTCTCACTGATGAATGATGGACTACAAATTCTTTCAAATAGCCTTATAACCCTTCTTAGATTGATAGACACTAATAATTGCTTCTTTCAGATCATTGCTATTGTCTTTCCTCCTTGGCATTGTGTTAACACACGCCTGAATGCTCCAGATCAGCAAACTTCTCCTTTTATAGAGGTGATCACACTTGCTAATGATCAATTGATTAAGGAAATTTGATTTGCAGTACCTGGCTACTGACTACCCTCTTCATGCCTATGGAGGCAGAAAGGGTCTACTTAATTTCTCACACCGCGCTTCTGAATTTTGGCCTAGATTTGGTCAAATAACAACACAAAGGCATATATCAAGTTTTGTTCATCTGAGGTTGTATTTACATAATTTTAAGACCTTCTAAGGACCAGAATTTTTTTAAAATTATGTCCTAATACGTAAAACCATAGGCTTCAAAGAGGGTGTACTTAGTTTTCCTTATGCCTGTATATATAAATTGAAGCCAATAGCCAGATCTGAGACACCTGCAAAGAGACTTGTTGGATTAGTTGATGGCTAATAAAATACATACTTCTTACCTCTTAAATCACATGCTACATTAATTGTAAAGCATGGTGCTCAATCATAGGTGGACTGTCTGCAGGGTACAATATGCCACTGACAGAACTTCACTTTGAACTCTGACAAAAAGTTACACAAACAACCAACTGGTTTTTGAACATCGGCCCCTGAATCTCTCTGGGATTATCTCTTAAACCACCCGCTGGTGTGAACAAAACATTGGGAGCAATTCCAAAAATAGTTTCAAACGCTGAAAGGGTTGCACCACATGTGCTTTTTCACCTTGGATGCTCCCTGGGTTCTTTTGACTTGTGACTGCCCTTTAATTTAACCCTTGTCAACTTAACAACATTTCCAAGACATTGCCTTTGTGGAGCACTGGCTGTTCTGACAGCAGAGAGTGGGGTTAATATGTTTTGTTTTGAGAAATGTCTTAGAGCGCTTCCATTAGCCATTTTTTTAGTTTACCTTTTATTCTCTAGGCAGTGTCCAAAAAAACATGTTTCTGCACATCAAGGATGTTTTGATTCGAGAACATTAATTTAGTCCAGGCTTGAGACACAATCATAGTGCAAGGCAGGAGACTTGAATAAACAAACATGAGGGTGGAAGAATCAGATGTACATTGCATACACATCTCATAGAAGCTGGATGAAAGACAACAATGGTAATGTCTGAAATATTCATATGATATTGTGATTGGCTCGCTACACCTTACCGAGATCTGCAAATTAAAGACAAAAGTACCTTATTAGCCTAAAACTATTAAGTATACGATGTTACGTTATGTGGCAATCTGCTTTTTTATAGAAAAACAAACTGAATGAGCAAGTAGAAAAACACTAAAGAGATAGTTTCAATACGAACGAATGAATAAAAGCCAAAGAATCTGCAAAATTATTTACATTTCATTTACTAAAAACATACGGAGAGATAAAAGCTTTGAAAAGGATTCACACAATCAATAAATAGAACATGAAACACATTGTGAGAAAATACAGGTGCAGCCTTGAAAGATCAGAGAAATGATGAATATTTTATGTCTTAGTTTTTCCTCCGCGGTCTTGCAATACCAGTCATATGTGGCTGGACCGCAGTTTTACTGAACCCTAGTGTTCTATCATGATCTACAGTAAGTTCAGTAGAACCCCGGGAGGTCTGTGTATTGTGGCTGTCTTATGGCTGTGCGAATCCAGTCTTGGATGATATAAAGCTCCAATCACACTTTTCTTGCTTCTTTTTGCTCTCCTCAAGAAAATCTGATGAATCCATAGTAGGTCAATAGGATCCATTAGGACCTGTTAGAAATGGATCATTTGTTAAAAACAATGGCTCCTGAACAAGTGATGCAATGAAAGCAATGTAAACTGTAATGTATACTGTATATACAGGACAACATCTAGCAGTTGTCGCTAATTAGATGGAGGTACTGACATGCTCTGAGCAGCTAACAGGAAGGGTTCATCGATTCATGCTGCTTGTGCCAATTTTTGACCTTCCCATTAACATGGTGCAACAATGGATTTATCCGAACATGCAATATTTTTACCGCTCAGGGATCCAATTTTTGTGTACTTTTGCTCATTGGAGTCTTGTCTTTCTGTTTCTCTTAAACACCAATGCCACTTGAACTGATTGTCTGCTGTTAAAAGGCCATTTGTGCTAAGGAATTAGTTGTAGCACCAGCATCGTGTTTGGCTGCAATTTGCTTGACTATGCACTGCCTGTTCATCAGAACGATTCTTGGCATCCTCCTCTGACCCCTTTTGTTGACGAGTTGTTTACATGCTAGGATCCCCTTTCCTTTAATGTTTTTCCTTCATCATACCATTCTTAGTATACTCTCAATACTGTTGCATGAGAAAACCCTACAATTTTGGCAGTCCACGACATACTTGTCCTGGCTAGTCTAGCACAGATGACCATGCCAAATTTGAAGTCAGTAAGTTCACTTGATTTTCCAATTCTGATGTGGAATCACACTGAAACTGATCCACAGAAAACTTGATTTGATGCTGCACTCTGGGATGGCATGTCTAATCTCCATATAGAGGAGCTCTAATTATGAAAGGGAAGGTGTCTGTAATAATGTAGCCATTCAGTGTAATTAATATTTGCCAGCAATGCATATGGATTTGTATTCTATTGCATTAACATTAAAATGTTATTATATATGACATAAGTCAAGGGCCAAATGCAGTAAAGGGCTCTGAAGTTTCCTAAACACAAGCCATAGCAGCCACGTTGTTGATAAGCACATGTGCCATTGCATAAAATGTATCAAACGTTAGCTCTAGATTTACAAAATGTATATCAGCAGATCATTACATCTTCCTGGGTTATGAGATTAATCATCCATTTGTACACAACTGTTCAGTTACACCAAAACCACTGGCACCTGGGGTTAGATAGACCAAGGAAACATCTCTATGAAGTTTGTATGTGATCTTTGTGCTTGTTTGGGTTTCCTCTAGCTCTGCTCTCTTGCCATATTCTATTAGTTTGACTTCCACTTAAATTGAACCTGATGAATGAGAGAGATCGGAAAGTTAGATTGTGAGCAACACTGGGAACACTGACCGATGTGAGGGATTGTCTTCTGTCTACATTGTTACAAAAGTAATGAGATATATGAATAAATGTCCATCACTTCCATGTATTTTCTGCTGATCTACCTTTAGAGCAGTGGTTCCCAAACTTTTTCAGCCATGGAGCCCTTTTTGAAGCAAACGTTTCTCGTGGAGCCCCAAAGCGAGACCCCACAGTAGCCCGGTAGTAATATTAAGCCCACAATAGACTTAGTAATATTAACCCCACAGTAGCCCCAGTAATACTATTAACCCCACAGTAGGTAGCCCCAGTAATAATAGCCCCCTAACCCATATACTTACCTCCTCCTTGTACTCAGCGATGCTCCTCCTCTTCTCGGCGCTGTTCCCGGGTGCGCACTGATGTGTGAGCCTGTAACGTTTCCACCCTTGTCCTCTCCTGCGGAACTAAGGAAGAGAGAGGGCTCAGGGGAGGAGGACCCCAGGTGCACAGTGATGTCAGACCATGCATCAGGATCAGCGTCGCTGCATGATTATCGGCCATGGAGCTGCCGGTAATGACAACCATGGTGAGCGGCTGTCGGCACATATGCCAGCAAAGAGGCCTCTGTGTGCTCTCCCCGGTATGCATGCCATAGGTTCACCACCACGGCTCAGTCATAAACCCCTGACTGTCGCTCGCAGAGCCCCAAGGGCACCATGGAGTACAGTTTGGGAACCGCTGTTATAGAGGGTTAAACATAAACCAGTTCATAAGCACACAGTCTTTTGATCAATAAAAAATGTTTTCACGTATCTGACTAACTTCTCAGCCAGGGGGACGTTTGAAGGTCTTTCCTTTCTTACTACTCACTGTACGCGAGGATACTAAATGCCTATTGTGATGACAGTTGTGGGTAAAGCTTTTCTTTTTATGTTTAATTACTACGCTTTCCCAGGTTGGGAATCTTGGGATCTGTTCTTTGGGGGAAAGGGAAAGGGAGGAGGAAATAAATAAAAGGGTATATCTAACCATAAAGTACAAAAAGAATTTAAAAGTTCTGCTGACTGTAATTTACAAAATACTGCTGATGTCTCTTCCTTTGTATTATATATTCCATATTTGTATTATATTGTATGAGAATACCCAATAAACGTTCCTTTAAAAAACTGTTTTCAAATACAAATTTGACCTAATTATTATTCATCAGAACACGAATAAGGTAGAAATCTTTCCATAAGGGCCCATATCCACGGGCAGGTTTGAATTGTGGAAGCATCCGCAGTTCAAGCCACCCGTACGGAGACATGGATGTCTGCATCTACCTTCTCCTTTTTGAAGATAGGGACAACATTTGCCTCTTCCAATCTTCTGGGACTTTTCTTCTCCAGGAATTTCCCAATTTTATGGTGAGTGGTTCAGCAATTACCTCCACTGCTTCCTTTAGTATCCTAGGATGTAATTTGTCTGGACCTTGAGACTTGAATTCATTTAAGTTAGCTAAGTGTTCCCTCACCATCTCTCTGCTTATAGAAAGCCTGCATTCTTTTATTCCCCCAATAGCACAGTAAAGATCAGCTGATGTTCCATCTACTTTCTGGGAGAAAACAGACACAAAATAGGAATTTAAAAGTTCAGCCTTCTCAACATCATTCTTAACCAATTCCCAATTTTCATCTTTGACTATCCTTTTGATTTTGACACACCTCCAAATCCTTTTGTATCGATTTGCCCTCTATTGCAAGTCTCAATTCATTATTAGCTTTACCTTTTCTGACACTTGCCTTACAGCTTCTGCAGACCGCATTATATTTTTCTATAGATATTACCCCCTCTTTCCATTTGATAAACATATTTTTCTTCCCTTTTAACATGTCTACAAGTTCTGTGTTCATCCATCCTGGTCTCTTCAAATGCTTCCCATTCTTCCTTCTTTTAGGGATTGTTAATGATTGTGCTTTGAGAATCTAATTTTGCAAAATTCCCCATCCTTCCTTAACAACATCCATCCATTGGATTCTTCCTACCCTCCTTCTGAGTCCATTAAAATTTTACTTTCTGAAATCCCGCTTTGAAGTCTGAGTCCACCCAGGTCTTCCCCACCCCCTGTTATTTAAAATATACAAAGAAAGATATTAAAATTATGTTGTTTATATATTCATTTAGGTAGAGAACTTACTTTCAGAAATGCAATTGAACATAAGTCATAGATACAAGTGCTTATACTCACTATGAAATTCTGTGGAACATATGGCAGGCGGTTATTTTACTACTTGTTATTGTTCTTAGCTTGAGGTTGTATTTGTTCAGCACTGAAGGGATACCGTATGGTGAGCAATGAGTACAGGGGGCACCACTCAGTGTTTTGGGTCTTGTTATCATTTTTCAGAGTATGTATAAACCAAAAGTGGTGGAAATTATTTATTATGTCTTGTCACTGGAATATCAATAATAAATGCCTTGCATTTGTACAAAGTAGAAAAGAGGAAAAATTAAAGATCTGCTTTGTCTCTGATCCACTAAAGAGGACACTAAGATTCATTCCATAGTAGTTCACAAATAAGCAACCTACTATTTTGCCATTTTAATATGAGTCCATTGGAAGTGGAACATATGATACACTGTGTGATGGCTAGTGCAAATAGTATTGGGACTCAAACCTGGGAATTCCCATGCTCCGGACAGTGGCTCTCCCCAGTGAGCTATCCAGCTTGCTGAGAAAGCATCATAGCCGAACTTGGCCTTGTTCTATGTTCCTGTTAGCCTAGTTCCTGCCTCCCTGTCCTGGCTCTACCTTGTTTCCTATTAGGACTTTCTGTAAAAACCTGGCCCTTCCGCCAGCTACTTGGGTGATTATTGTGCTTCAGCCGTGATCAAGCTCCTCCCCTCCATTGTACTGCCGACCTGAGACCACCTAATACTGACCTCTGGCTTTCCTCCCAACAATAATACCTGCCTCTTTCATTGTACTGTGAACCTGAGACCACCTGATACCGACCTCTGGCTTCCCCCTGACTACTCTCTGGCCCTGTATGGTAACTACACTTGTAGCTTCATTGCTATCCAGTGCTGGAAGACATTACAGCAAAACTAGAAGGGGTGGTGCATGACACAGTGATTTAAACTGCATTACAAAGAACCCCTGTGTCATACTGTAAGAAGGGTGTAATGTAAAACATGTACCACAAATTGCACCAAAAATTTTGGGCCCAATGGAACTGATTATGCTCATTAGACACTTGTTGATTGGTTGATGGTCTGACTATAAAAATGACAATCTTCTGCTGCGTAGTGATCTGAGCTGACACAGAAACAAGGACTGAGCAAGCTGGGGATTTTGCTGCCTGGGTGGCGGTTAGTGGTGCTATACAGGTTCAAGATGGCGCTGCAGTGACACATAGAGACGAAGACAGAATTATTTTTTTATAAAAATATGCTTTACTAAGCAAACTGGTAATTAGGTGCTTACACTCCATAGGAAGGCATGCATGCTTTAATATGTAAATAGCGAAGCCAAGTCTCACTGAGCTGCGACTCTTTACAGCAGTAACCCACTAACTTGAGATGCGTTAGTGGTGTTACAGCAGTACACTGTCTCCTCAGGCCAGAGGCGTAACTTGAAGCTCCCGGGCCCCGATGCAAAACTTGGAACAGGGCCCCCAACTATAATGCTTTACTTATAGTACTGGGTTCCCATATGGAGAAGAGAGGCCTTATGGGCCCCCTAAGGCTCCTGGGCCCGGGTGCAACCGCATCCTCTATAGTTACGCCCCTGCCTCAGGCTCTGCAGTAGAAAGAGCATTTGACCAAAGTAAGTGAAGTAGTGAAGCAGAAAAGGGCAAAAAGCCTAACCTTACATTTACAAAAACCATTTCTAACAGTGGAAGTGTTTCATGAAGTGACTGAGGAAAGAAATTCAGCAAAACCCTGGCTAAATCTAAATCTAATCCATTGTAAAACTTTGTGCAATTTTATCATTTGTTGGTTTAAGTGCATTTCCTTCTCTTTATGGACACCATAATAGTTCCTTTACATAATCTGCTGACTTTGTTCTCAACTGAAGGTGCGATTCCTAGACTTCTGACTTCCTGTTGTGATCCCTCTTCTTCTAATGATGCTTCTGATCTTATCTTTTCCTAATTCACCTGTCTGTTGCACTTGAAAGTACTCTGCCTGCCCTGACCTAGTTTTTAATTGTGTCTGCTTCGTAAGAACACAATATACAATTGGGAGTGGCAATCAACAAGCTGGAAACCCAGGACACTGGGCAGAAAACATGGGGCATGTGCGCAGGCATACAAGTGACATTGTTGTATGAGTGGCCTGTCTGCTACTGTTGGCATGTAGTTTTTGCTTCCTGTGGCAGTCATCTACAGAGGAAGAGGAATACTTCAGAGGAGTAATCTTCAACAGATTACTTCTGCTGGTTTATCTAAGGTCTTGACAACATGATGGACTTCATCCTGTAGGATTTCATTTTAGATCTGGCTTCGCAATAGACATCAAAATTGGCAAGATCAGCCTGTTTCCGAAAACAGGTGTTTCATACCAAACAGTGACAGTTTTGTCAGAATTTTCCTGAATCTACACACATTGGGAGAAATCCTAAGAATTGAACAGTATGGTATTCAGCATTCTACTTATGAATTGTCACTTTACTTTCCCATTTAAAAATCTTAATAAGTTTCTTGGAAATGACAATATGTTTTGTATCAGATTCTTATGCAATAATAAGCATCCAACATTGTCCAGTAATTGAGACTGTATTGTAAAGTTACCCCTCCTGAAATGTATGTGGGGCAAGTCAAGTACTTGGTTGGAATTAGGTTGGAGAGTTGATCAAACTGAGATTTTTATTAGCATGAACAGTGGGCCGGTCTATTATGTTTAGTCCTTGTTAAGAAAGCAAGTATTCACATATAATGCTCTACAAGAAAGGAAAGGACCCCTGATGTAGAAGTTTTGGTGACCAACGGAATACGCTCCTATAGATAGATGGGGTTTTGTTGTCCCAATCAATGTGTCACAAAAGTGTGTCTGGCAAAACCAATTTCCCCTGGGCTCTCTTATGTATAAACTGAGTATGTGTCAAGCAAGGCTTATTTTCATCTAAGTGGAATTGGGTGAAGAAGCTTCGAATCTGTTTGAAAAGGTATCCTGGCCATATTTTTATGGGCTGCTTGCATTGAAAATAGCACTTTAGATAAGTTCTATGTCTTGAAGATTATGCAACCCAAGCATTATGTGTATGGTATACTTGAGTTTAAGAGGTGGGATGTGATTTCCTTGACCAGGAGAGCACAATTTATTAAGAACAATTGTTTTAAATGTAGCTGTGATCGTGGTGTTTAGGTCCAGGATGTAATGCTTTTTAGAAGGGGCAATTGACTTTATGGATTCTATTTGCCGTGGGGAGACAGATGTTCAATGCCTCCAATTTACTGAGAGTTATCTTAAAATTTAAGCTTCAGCAAAACTCCTAAAAACATTCAGAATGCTAAATCATTGGGGTTAGTGAAGGGTCTGCAATTCATTGGCAAACACATGTGTACTGTTTGTTTGTAAAGTTTCCCACTTTCAGGCTTTCAATATCAGTTATTCCCATCTTTTGGTGATGACATATTACAAGGATATGCAAGCTAGGAATTTGACCCCTGGGCCAATGCAAGTTACATGGCTGATTCAGTCTTTCTCTGCACAGCAGTGCCATGCTATTCAATTGAATGGGGCTGCTTGCAGTTCCATGCACAGCTGTACAGTCTAGAGAGGTGGTGGATGTTGGGGGTTTCAGATGTCTTACCCCCAGTGATACATTCTAGTGATATGTCATCACTTTATGAGATAGGAATGGCCCCTTAACAGTTTTTTCATATACAGGTTTCCATTACTAAAATGAAATGGGTGGGGTAAAGTGGTCAGTGTGCCATAACTCCACCATCGTTGCCCACCTGAGAGTAGAGGGGTATGCACTAAAGAAAATCTGGGAAGGAAGGTATTTTGAAGTTTTTTTCATTAGGAAATAGGCTGTCCAACTGGAACTGGGCTCTTCTCATTGAGGATGGAGGTTAAGATTTCTAGATATTCATCTTAAGTAAAGAGGGCAATCACTCTATTTCTCTCAATTAAGTTGCATGTAGGAGGGAGACCGACGAAAAAGGAGAAAATAACTTTAGAGCTTCCATGTTATGCAATATGTCACATAAATAACAGAAGTTTTGTAAGATTTTCTCTGTAACTTGTATGAAGGATCTTTTCTTCTTTATCTTGAATAATAATTATGTTTTGGATTTCCTGCCTCCTTGTACTTGCATAATTGCAAAGCCTTGGATGCAGATTCAGGAACGAAGGTCCACGCCATTGTATTAGAAAGTTATTATTCTAGTAAGAGATATGTGTGGAGGCAGGGACGTATCTAAAGGCTCATGGGCCCGGGTGCAGAAGCTTATCTTGGGGCCCCCAACGTCTCTTGAAGCTTGATGCTCGTGGACCCCAATGCAAAACCTGTAACAGGGGCCGCAACTATAATGCTTTATTCATAGTACTGGGCTCCCTATATGAAGAAGAGAGGCCTTATGGGCCCCCTAAGGCTCCTGGACCCGGGTACAACTGCATCCCTTGCATCCCCTATAGTTATGCCAGTGTGTGGAGGGGTAAGTGACCAACAGCGACAGTAGTACCATACCTCCTGCATACTCCTCATGATAAATGTGTGATGACAAGTGCCCCTAAGGAGGCACACCTGTATCACTAGTAATTTGCAGTAATGAATTACAATCTAGGAAGCTGCAGTGATATAACCTGCATACCTGCATCATTATCCATATACATATCTCTATCAACATGCTATATTCATTGTTTGCACTGCACCATGCATTTAGAAAACTAAGCGGCTTTATGTAAATGTTATTGCGTTCACCCACTAATATCTAAATGGTAATTTGTTACCATATTACTTGTATAAGTATTACCCTCAGGGCCAGGACGAGGGGTAGGCACCTATCAAGGACACCACCTTGCCACAGCTGGGGTGAGGTGGTGCCCTAGGCAGGCGCCTACCCTTTCTCCCAGCCATGAGGGTAATACTTATACAAGTTACCATTTGGGTATTAGTTTTATTGAAAAAAAAATCTTGCACTACTTATCTTTCTAGGCAATGGTCGATTCCATCAGTGAGAGAAGAACTCATTGCTAGAGGAGACTTGGGGAGCGGTGACAGGAGACCTGATAAACATACTTTACATTGCTACTCCCTGTTCCTCCAGGTCCCAACACTGCGACTGCATTCTGACACTGGTGCTGGACCTCGTACTGACGCTGTGCAGCATCAGGGCACCGTGTGCGCCAGTGCCTAGTGCGCTACAGGACCCCGTGTGGTGGCTGCAAGTATGACTTCCCCTGATACTATTGAATTAGGACCGGTGTGGTGGTGCCAAGAACAGGAGAAGAACAGAGAGGTGAGGACATTTTTTTAGTTTCTAGTCTGAAGTCTCAACAGAGGATGGGCTGCAGGATCAATGAGCCAATGTCAGAGATGTAAAATAAATCTCCTGGTACTCAATGCAAAATCTGAAGCAGGGTGCTCCAACTGCCATTTATAATACTGATGTCTTCTCCAGGCTCCCAGAGTTAAGTGCGACTACTACCTTTTTACTCCTTTCAGCTGTGCTCCTGGTCAAAGATGTCTGAGCAAAATTAGGCAGTCCCTGGGAGAAATGTGAAAATGACCACAGGCCCAATTTCCAAGAGTATCAGTGTTCATTCAAACCCTGAAAATATCAGCGTAGTAGAAAAGCAGTTCAGTTATATGTCAGGTGAAAGAATGCACATTTTGAATATGTGAGAATCCTTATTAGTGCCACCTCTATTTGTATCACGGGTGTATTCGCACACACGATACGTAGAGAATAGAATCGCTTGATTTCAATGGGTTCGCTCACATGTGTGCATTTTTCCTGCATTTCAGGTCTTGTTCACATGGGCGTATAAGTAAAGCACCGCAAGTCTCACAGTGTTGTACTTATCGCAGCCCCTATGCTCTGCTAACAGAAGAGCCATCAGAGATTGCGTAGGGCTGCAATAGACACTGCGTATTCCCGAGATTATGTCGTTGCGGACAAGCGCTGTGTAACTTTTTTTTTTTCAAATCCTTCAAGGGCTCCATATGAAACGCAGAGATATAGAGCATGCTGCGATTTATATGTCCTGCCTTTTATACGTATGTCCCCTCGCAGCTCCAACGCAGGTGTGAATGGAAGAATGAAAGTCCATAGACTTTCATTGCCTCCATTCACCATGTGTTACACACGGGAAATACACTGCGTGATACGCGGCGACAATATGCTGGTGTGAATGAGCCCGCAGTCACGCAAAAAAACATACAGCATGCTCTATTTTCCTGTGCACATACGTGCCCAAAGTCCTCATAGAAATCAATGGGGATGCACAAATGTGTGCACAATATGCTAGGAGATGCGTGAAATACTGCGTAATTGCACAGGAAAAAGAAGACCAATTAGTCATTTCAATCGGTGTCTTTGTTTGCCATTTGCAAAAGAACGTGCCTTGTGGGTGCAAAAAGTACAGTAAAATATGGTGATGTGCACACAGAAAAGCATAGTTCATTCTGCAAATATGCAGGCACTTATGGTGTATCACAGACATGCAATACTGTCACAGCAGATGGTCCTCTAGTGACATCTAGACAGGTTATGGCTGAATCTTGCCAGAGAATCAGCAAAAAGTCTTTAATGGCATTCAAATTGTTTTGCGCAGTACCCGTATGGGAACGACTTGCTGGTTGGCCTAGACCCAAAGATCTATAGAAAATGATTTTCCCTTCATTTTGCTATATGCTTTTATTTCCTTTACTGTTACAATGGAAGATCCACATTATGTCAATTACTGTAATTCTCTCCTTTATGCTGTGCTCTTGCGGCACAAAGAGCTGCATTAACAATAGTCAGCAATGGCCTCCTTGTTTACTTTGATCTGTAAGTAAATCTATTGTCGATGGCTAACAGTGATGTCATCCCACCAAACACATAAAATATTTCTCAGCATTGTTCCCACAGTAGAGACATTCACTCGCTATAGTTACAAAGGACAGCAATTTATTTCATTAATACATTCAATAAAGAGGGAATTGTTTTCGCATCTCCCCTAATAATAATGGAAATACAACCGTTACAGAGTGAAGTGGTTGATCTTCACCTGGTTTCAGGAATTCCTTCCTTGAAATTACTTCTTAATAAGTTTGTGAAGGTTAAGTGGTTTCCATTCTGTAAGTGATGTGGTTACAAATATTTATAACCCTGACGATAGTTGCTTCAACTACAAAGGTGCCTGTCTTTCAAAGAATATTTATGCTGGAACTATTACAAGGTTGTAGAGTCACACAGTGCAGACAGCGCAGACAGTGGTTGAGAGGATGCATTTAGTTGCATCAGTATACCAATGCTAGTAAACCATTTTTAAAATCTTTCATTTAGTCTTAGATGGAATGCCTCACATTAATTAGATACAAATCGGTAGAAGATACTTGATATGTTTATTTTTTTTTAAATGTTGTAGCTATTTATTTTTCACTTATTGGAGACACACATTTCCTTTTTGTATTGTGTATATATATATATATATATATATATAGATGGTGTCACAGTTAGAGGTATAGTGACGCAGGATTCAGAATATGATGCAACAGATGGAGTAACCAAAGTGTACAATATTTATGTAAGAATGCAAAAATAAAACGTAAAAATAAAATAAGAATCATTATGCAATTGAATTTTCACCTTCAAGTTCCTAGGTGCTATGGGTATTATTGTATCTTGTCACCACCCGGAAGCTAGGCGTTTGACAGGGCTTGCATGGAGGAACACCCCTGTCTCACCCCTAGCTCCCGATAGGCTGACTTCTGTAAGGTCCTAGCAGCAGCGTATATATAGACTTTTGGCTACCCTGGAGAGTTAGGTTTAGGGATTATTTTCGTGTTAGACTTACATTACTAGTTGTAAATACTTCCATGTCACACCTGTAACATGGAAGTATTTACAGTTAATAATCTAAGACTAACAGCAAAACAATCCCTAACCCTTCAGGGCAGGCAAAAATCAATACACACAATACAGCTATCAGTTTCCCCATAGCAGCCGTTCCCCTTCCATCTCCCCTTGCCAACCGGTAGCCGCCACCTCCGCTGATTGTGTGATGCTGGCAGTGCTGCAGGAATCCCCCTGCAGTGAGGCACTGTTATGTGTGCTGCTGAGACATGTTGCACTATTGTGATTCCAGCAGCACAGCACTCTTAGGGTTAATGATTGAGCTGGCTGGGTGTGGTACTTTCTGCTAGCCAATCCCCTGGGTCTGTGCTCACATATAAACCCAGCTCCTGGTCAGTCTGTATGGCCACTAAGGTGAGCAGTCATGAATGCTTGTCTGGTGAGGTTTGCAGTGTGATCTGGTTCATGTCTGTTTGTACGTTTAAATTCTGTCAGTTTTGTGTTAGTTTGCTGTGTGACCTGCAATCTGTGTTGTGTCCTGTTGCAGCGTGCGGTGTGAACGGTGTACGGTTCTGCTGGACTCCTGGTTAGTGTAGGGACTAGCAGTATAACCAAGAGCCGTGAAGTGACCTGCTAGCTTTCAACATCTTGTACAAAATGTCAACCAATACCTGGTATTTATATTCAGCTTCCTATCTGTTACTAGTGGTTGCATGTTGTATGCGGTGTATTCTGGGTCTGTCATGTGGCATGTGAATGCATCCTGTTCTGGTGCGTGGCTCCCAGGATCAGCTAGGGCCCAGATCCGAAGACCGCTGGGCTGCCCTTATTGGGGCAATGTCCCCGCTTAGGTAGGGCCATGCCAACCTCCCGGTAGCCAGGGCCAGTTGCATGAAACCCGTGTGTGTCCCCCTTTGGTCACGATCGTGTGGGTCCCGTGCTTTGCCTGCCCACACGATCGTAACATAATGCCCCTCCACTTACAAAAGGGGGTGCACGCTATGTTCAGGTGTGGAGTATGTTGTATGTTATATGTTGTATGCATTAAATGTTGTGTGTGAACAGTGACTAGTCCAGTGTCTGTGCTGGTGGCCAGGCATCAGGTGTGGATAGTCATGTTCTGAGGATGTTGGTGTTCATATGTATGGTAGACACATTGTGTTGTAGTGTCTGTTGCATGCGGTTGTTGGAGCAAGTTTCCCCGTACTTCCCCGCAGATAGTTTGGACACCTGCTGTTCCTTCCCTTCCTGGCGTTCTGGGGTGGTGCACTCAGTAGGTGCGGTACGGTGACCGCGCAAGTGTAGCCACTCGCAGGTTTCTCCTTTCCCTTGGCAGGTGCGGCCTCCGAACATCTGATTTTTGTGTGTGCGTGGTGCGAGCTGGTGACGCCGTCCACGATTTTCCTTATAGCCAGATAGGTGTTCTGGTGGTCCTACCCCTTGTACGGTGGGTGTGGTGGCTCCATACAGCTTTGGTGGCATGCATGTTGTGTCTGAGTTCCATCTCAGTCTGTATTCCTGTTCCGGTGTCCGTTTTGTGGCGAGGTGCGCCCTGCGGACGTAATTTGTTGTAGACCCCTGTGCGGGAGGTACCAGGGTGTACTTCCTTCTCCTGCTGACAGGCTGGCGTCCGTATCAGGCCCGTAGTGATAAGTCCTGTTCACGCTATGTCAGTAGGGAGGGTAGCCATCTTTCCCTCTGGATTGTGCATATTCTATGCAGGCTACTGTTCGGTGGCCTTTTGGTATAAGGTGCAGTGGTCCTGCTTAGTTATTCCCTTACTCTCTCCCATTTTGTCATCTTTGCCTTGGTGTCAGGTCCTTTTTAGATAAATCCTGTACACGTGCGCGGTTTGGAGGAGTTGCATAATTTTTTTTGGTTATGCTTAAAGGGTCCAGAGGCCCCTTTTTTAAAGGGGAGGTACTGTTATGTGTGCTACTGAGACATGTTGTACTATTGTGATTCCAGCAGCACAGCACTCTCAGGGTTAATGATTGAGCTGGCTGGGTGTGGTACTTTCTGCTAGCCAATCCCCTGGATCTGTGCTCCCATATAAACCCAGCTCCTGGTCAGTCACTGCATGGCCCCTAAGGTGAGCAGTCATAAATGCTTGTCTGGTGAGGTTTGCAGTGTGATCTGGTTCAAGTCCGTTTGTACGTTTAAATTCTGTTAGTTCTGTGTTAGTTTGCTGTGTGACCTGCAATCTGTGTTGTGTCCTGTTGCAGCGTGCGGTGTGAAAGGTGTCCGATTCTGCTGAACTCCTGGTTAGTGTAGGGACTAGCAGTATAACCAGGAGCCGTGAAGTGGCCTGCTAGCTTTCAACATCTTGTACAAAATGTCAACCAATACCTGGTATTTATATTCAGCTTCCTATCTGTTACTAGTGGTTGCATGTTGTATGCGGTGTATTCTGGGTCTGTCATGTGGTATGTGAATGCATCCTGTTCTGGTGCGTGGCTCCCAGGATCAGCTAGGGCCCAGATCCGAAGACCGCTGGGCTGCCCTTATTGGGGCAATGTCCCCGCTTAGGTAGGGCCATGCCAACCTCCCGGTAGCCAGGGCCAGTTGCATGAAACCCGTGTGTATGGTCACGATCGTGTGGGTTCCGTGCTTTGCCTGCCCACACGATCGTAACAGGCAGTCCCTCCACTCCCTGACTGCTCTGGCTGTGTGTTTGCTGCCGCCACTAGAGCTCCAAACCTTCCCACTGTGGTCCTCGATGGACGTCACTCTCCTGATGCTGCTGCTTCACCATAATGTGGATCTCCTGCCATCGCCGCTCAGTAAAGAATGGAGATTGACAGCAGGGAGCAACAGCAGCGGGGAGGTATCATTATGGCCAGGGAAGAAACAGCAGCAGCGGGGAGCTAACATAACAGCCGGAGAATAGACGAGGAAAACACGCACAGCGGGTAGCCAGGGAGAGTGACACCAGCAGCGGGAAGGTTAAAACTGGCCCGGGAGCCAAGACAGGAGAATAATACTGGCCTGCCAATACCTGCAGGGGAGGCATCTCTGCAGCCAATCAGGAATAGGGGGTGTCACTGGTCTGTCACTCTTGTCTCCACAACTACTTCCTGGTGGTGACAAGATACAACAATACCGGTGCTATGTACTGCTAGCTAAAAGATAGGAATATGAACAGTAATACTCTGTAATCAATCCATAGCAATAGTAATACCTTGCAAACTATATCAATAACACTCAGTTAACACCAGTGCCATCTCAAAGAAATACAGATTGCAAAATATAATGTGCAGCTTCTCTTTTCAGGTAAACACCTTTTCACCTCTGTCATTTCTATTTACCCTTACCAAATGTCTCAACATTAAATGTCTCTCACAGACCTGTTTCATTGGTACAATCCATGTATGTGGCAGCAGGCCTGCTGGGTATTTAGTACTTGTCCCTAATGGTGTGCACACCTAGAATCCTTACTGAGGCCGGCCTCACTTACGAGTTGATGTGCAAGGATCACAGCTTCCACCGACCCCACTAATACTACAGCATGTCTGAGGAGTTAGAAGTGCACCTCTCCACGCCTCTCCCTGCCTCTCCCTCTGTGGTTCTGGTTGTAGTCACAGCATTCTACTCACTCCTGGATTGTGCAGTGACTACTTCTCTCCCTCTCAGGAAACACCATCCCCAATGTGCTCAGGCTCGTTTTGCAGCAGTTGAGCTCCATCAGTCCTCCTTACAGTATCTTCACAGCCACTTACACAGCAAAAATTGTCCATTTTATGTTAGGAAATCATCCAATCAGCCAAATTCCAGTTACCATTCTCAGCTCTGCTGTGTCAAAATTTGGTGCATGCAGCAATTTTGGTGAATTTTTCCAGTTCATCCCCATGGCAACATTAACCCTTTTCAGTTAGTTCCTTACAACAGTACAGCAGGGTGTGTGTGTGTGTGTGCACACGCATATGCTTTTTGACCTTTGTAATGAAAGGAAGTTAAAGGTTTTTTGATGAATACACCTTCATGGCTTATTCTAAGGGCCGGCATGAATATTTGATCAGTTAGGGTATGACATCTAGGACCCCTGCCAATCTATAGCCTAAGGGCTGCAGTTCTGCAGTAAGTGCCACAGTTACTTAAGTGACTTTCCAGGCTCGGTGGCATGTTGGCAGATGTGACTGTGTTTCATGCTGCAACTCAGCCCTCTTTGTTCTTCTGATGGGTCAGACTTCCACAATTCACAAATTGATGACCTAACCTAAGAATAAGTCATCTATATGTAGTCATAGAAAACCCATTTAATGGACAACAAAATGTGTCTATAGACAATATTTCCAAATGTATAATAATGCACTTGGTGATAACGAATCCTCCGAATGAGTATCTTATTGGCTGTTCTATATTACCCAGAACTTCAGAAGAGAAGGATTTAGGGCTTCTGATTTCTGACAACCTCATAATGAGTTCACATTGCGGTCAGGCAGCAGAGAAAGCAAGTAGGATGATCAGCTACATAGCTAGAGGCAGGGGCGTAACTATAGAGGGTGCAGGTGATGCGGTTGCACCCGGGCCCAGAAGCCTTAGGGGGCCCATAAGACCTCTCTTCTCCATATAGGGAGCCCAGTGCTATGAATAAAGCATTATAGTTGGGGGCCCCGTTACAGGTTTTCCATTGGGGCCCAGAAGCTTCAAGTTATGCCTCTGCATGGTTTAGGTATGGGTACGGGTACAGATACAGATAGAAGGGGGGGGGGGCCCAGTTCACCTTTTGCATCAGGGCCCCTGAGCCTTTAGTTACGCCCCTGGCTAGAGGTATTACCCGTAGAAAGAGGGAGATTGTGATCTTGCTGTATACGATCACATATTGAATATTGTGTTCAGTTTTGGAGATCTTATCTACAGAAAGACATTGATAAAATAGAACAAGTCCAAAGTTGGGCTACAAAAATGGTGGAAGGCCTCAAGAACAAAACTTATCAGGAAAGACTTAAAGAACTTAGTCTGCATAGCCTGGAGGAGAGAAGGGAAAGTTTTGGAAACTCTTACATATGTTAAAGGTATAAATAAGGTTCAGCAAAGAAGTATATTTATTAGTAAACCAAACACTAGAACAAGAGGGCGCAATCTGAGATTATTTGGGGGAAGATTAGAAGCAATGTCCGGAAATATTATTTTACTGCAAGAGTAGTAGATACCCGGAACAAACTTCCAGCAGACGTGGTTGGAAAATCAACAATAAATGAATTCACGCATGCTGGCGATAAGCATAGATCTGTCCTAAGAGAGAAATATAAGGGTGGACTAGGTGAACCATGGGGTCTTTTTCTGCTATCAATTTTCTATATTTGTATGACAAGTTTTTAATTTATTTATTGGAGTGCCGTGTATCCTTGTAGAATCTTTTGTTTTTCAATTAAAAAGAGAGAGAAAACCACAAAAAAATGTTTTATGATAAAAACCTGCATTTAAATAATATGTCATTTTTCAATGACACATAACTAGGACTTGTCTCCTAACGTTTCCTGTGCTGGGTGCACAGACTCCCATAAAGTGTTATGTTTCTACATAGTTTACAGTTATCTTGATGTATAAAACCTCTACATGCAGAGACATGCAAATTAGCAACAGAACAAGTTTTTTGTCTAGTCTCTACCAGTTTAATAAGAAACCCCCTGGGCATAAAGTAAGAACAGAACTACCTATGCCATTACTCACTTCATTGGAATTTTAATTTATCTGATTTTTTCGAGATCCCACTCAGTGCTGTGAAGTGATTCTGAAAGGAAATCATGCAAACACGCATTACATAAAGATACATATAAGTGGAAGCAAAGCATTTCTGAAATCTTGTACCTATGTGAATTGCTTCTCTGGTCATTTAATTGGCCACTAACAAAAGATATCTATCATTTCATCATTTGACTGTATGCTCTTCAGTTCCTCCATTACAAACCTACTCAGTTCGTACAATCAGGCATGTTCATAGTAACATAGTATGTAAGGCTGGGTTCTCACAGGGTGGATTCTCGGCGGAAATCTCGCGGTTTGGCTGCAGCGAAAAACTGCAAGATTTCCGCCGTGAGAACGGCTGCTGCAAAACCCGCAGCGGCTTTGAAGCGGCCTGGCCGCTCGCTCTTCCGCTGCGGCCGGTGCTCCTAAAGAGGAGAGCGCGGCCGCAGCGGGAAAAAAAAATTAAAATGCATACGCTGTGGTCGGCAACTCCGCAGCGGTGGCTTCTGCCGGCTTAGCCGCAGCGGATTTGCCATTCCGTGTGGACGAGATTTCTGAGAAATCTCGTCCACGTGGCTGGCTAATCCTGG
The DNA here is from genome assembly GCF_035609145.1 of Eleutherodactylus coqui. Classification (NCBI taxonomy): domain Eukaryota; kingdom Metazoa; phylum Chordata; class Amphibia; order Anura; family Eleutherodactylidae; genus Eleutherodactylus; species Eleutherodactylus coqui. The sequence continues at coordinate 414,194,058 of NC_089837.1, read as the reverse complement.
GATTAGCGGCCGCATGCGGATTTGCTGCGGCGAAATTCCGCACGGAATTTCCACTGCAAATCAGCCCCGTGTGAACCCAGCCTAAGGCCGAAAAAAGAAAGGTGTGCATCCAGTTAAACCTATTAGCCTGCCATGTTGATTCAGAGGAATGTTGTTTCTCTAAATTACTGAATGGCCACCAATAATGCTTAACCTTTATTCATAACTAGAGATGAGCGAACGTACTCGTCCAAGCTTGATACTCGTTTGAGTATTAGCGTGTTCGAGATGCTCGTTACTCGAGACGAGTACCACGCGATGTTCGAGTTACTTTCACTTTCATCTCTGAGACGTTAGCGCGCTTTTCTGGCCAATAGAAAGACAGGGAAGGCATTACAACTTCCCCCTGCGACGTTCAAGCCCTATACCACCCCCCTGCAGTGAGTGGCTGGCGAGATCAGGTGTCACCCGAGTATATAAATCGGCCCCTCCCGCGGCTCGCCACAGATGCATTCTGACAGAGATCAGGGAAAGTGCTGCTGGTGCCGGAGCTGCTATAGGGAGAGCGTTAGGAGTTATTTTAGGCTTCAAGAACCCCAACGGTCCTTCTTAGGGCCACATCTGACCGTGTGCAGTACTGTTGAGGCTGCTTTTAGCAGTGTTGCACTTTTTTTTTTTTTTGTATATCGGCCGTGCAGAGCATTGCATCCGCAGTCTGCAGTCATTGTACAGAGTATAGGGCCAGTACTGGTGAGGCAGGGAAAGAGATATTCAGGCTATATAGGCAGTGGGCTTTTTCCAAAAAAATTGATCGCCGTCATCCTGCCAGAGGGAAAGAGTATACATAATATTATACGCTGCCTACAGTATCTATCTGCTGGGGGTAGTAGTCCTAATTAATACGCAGCTAAGCGTTACAGCAGGCTTGCGCAAAATTGTTTCCTGGATCTGCTGTCTCTGTTACATGATCGCCGTCATCCCGCCAGAGGGAAAGAGTATACATAATATTATACGCTGCCTACAGTATCTATCTGCTGGGGGTAGTAGTCCTAATTAATACGCAGCTAAGCGTTACAGCAGGCTTGCGCAAAATTGTTTCCTGGATCTGCTGTCTCTGTTACATGATCGCCGTCATCCCGCCAGAGGGAAAGAGTATACATAATATTATACGCTGCCTACAGTATCTATCTGCTGGGGGTAGTAGTCCTAATTAATACGCAGCTAAGCGTTACAGCAGGCTTGCGCAAAATTGTTTCCTGGATCTGCTGTCTCTGTTACATGATCGCCGTCATCCCGCCAGAGGGAAAGAGTATACATAATATTATACGCTGCCTACAGTATCTATCTGCTGGGGGTAGTAGTCCTAATTAATACGCAGCTAAGCGTTACAGCAGGCTTGCGCAAAATTGTTTCCTGGATCTGCTGTCTCTGTTACATCAGCGCTGTCATCCCGCCAGAGGTAAACAGTGTACATAATATTATACGCTGCCTACAGTATCTGTCTGCTGTATCAGCTCAGCATTTTAAAAAAATAGAAGGAAAATACTTAAGGCCTACTACTGGCCTTTGGCCACTTGTTTCCTGGATCTGCTGTCTCTGTTACATGATCGCCGTCATCCCGCCAGAGGGAAAGAGTATACATAATATTATACGCTGCCTACAGTATCTATCTGCTGGGGGTAGTAGTCCTAATTAATACGCAGCTAAGCGTTACAGCAGGCTTGCGCAAAATTGTTTCCTGGATCTGCTGTCTCTGTTACATGATCGCCGTCATCCCGCCAGAGGGAAAGAGTATACATAATATTATACGCTGCCTACAGTATCTATCTGCTGGGGGTAGTAGTCCTAATTAATACGCAGCTAAGCGTTACAGCAGGCTTGCGCAAAATTGTTTCCTGGATCTGCTGTCTCTGTTACATCAGCGCTGTCATCCCGCCAGAGGTAAACAGTATACATAATATTATACGCTGCCTACAGTATCTGTCTGCTGTATCAGCTCAGCATTTTAAAAAAATAGAAGGAAAATACTTAAGGCCTACTACTGGCCTTTGGCCACTTGACTGCTTCTGCGCTGTGAATTCCACTAGCTCAGTCATACGCACCTACGTCTCACTACTGGTGTGCGCAAAATTGTTTCCTGGCTCTGCTGTGCGTTCTGTAAGGTAGGTCAGCCTCCAACCACAGGCCAATAAGCGGCACATTTAATTACAGCGTTCTGTTTCTGCACTACTGGTAATACAGCATGCTGAGGGGTAGGGGTAGGCCTAGAGGACGTGGATGCGGCCGAGGACGCGGAGGCCCAAGTCAGGGTGTGGGCACAGGCCGAGCTCCTGATCCAGGTGTATCGCAGCCGACTGCTGCGGGATTAAGAGAGAGGCACGTTTCTGTCGTCCCCACATTCATCTCACAATTAATGGGTCCACGCGGTAGACCTTTATTAGAAAATGAGCAGTGTGAGCAGGTCCTGTCGTGGATGGCAGAAAGTGCATCCAGCAATCTATCGACCACCTAAAATTCTGCGCCGTCCACTGCTGCAACTCTGAATCCTCTGGCTGCTGCTCCTCCTTCCTCCCAGCCTCCTCACTCCATTACAATGACACATTCTGAGGAGCAGGCAGACTCCCAGGAACTGTTCCCGGGCCACTGCCCAGAATGGCCAGCAATGGTTCCTCTCCTACCGGAGGAGTTAGTCGTGACCGATGCCCAACCTTTGGAAAGTTCCCGGGGTCCGGGGGATGAGGCTGGGGACTTCCGGCAACTGTCTCAAGAGCTTTCAGTGGGTGAGGAGGACGATGACGATGAGACACAGTTGTCTATCACTCAGGTAGTAGTAATTGGAGTAAGTCCGAGGAAGGAGCTCACAGAGGATTCGGAGGAAGAGCAGCAGGACGATGAGGTGACTGACCCCACCTGGTTTGCTACGCCTACTGAGGACAGGTCTTCGGAAGGGGAGGCAAGTGCAGCAGCAGGGCAGGTTGGAAGAGGCAGTGCGGTGGCCAGGGGTAGAGGCAGGGCCAGACCGAATAATCCACCAACTGTTTCCCAAAGCGCCCCCTCGCGCCATGCCACCCTGCAGAGGCTGAGGTGCTCAAAGGTCTGGCAGTTTTTCACTGAGAGTGCAGATGACCGACGAACAGTGGTGTGCAACCTTAGTCACGCCAAGATCAGCCGGGGAGCCACCACCACCAGCATGCGCAGACATATGATGACCAAGCACCCCACAAGGTGGGACGAATGCTGTTCACCGCCTCCGGTTTGCACCACTGCCTCTCCCCCTGTGCCCCAACCTGCCACTGAGATCCAACCCCCCTCTCAGGACACAGGCACTACCGTCTCCTGGCCTGCACCCACACCCTCACCTCCGCTGTGCTCGGCCCCATCCACCAATGTCTCTCAGCGCACCGTCCAGCCGTCGCTAGCGCAAGTGTTGGAGCGCAAGCGCAAGTACGCCGCCACGCACCCGCACGCTCAAGCGTTAAACGTGCACATAGCCAAATTTATCAGCCTGGAGATGCTGCCGTATAGGGTTGTGGAAACGGAGGCTTTCAAAGGTATGATGGCGGCGGCGGCTACTCAGTTCCCAGTCACCACTATTTTTCCCGATGTGCCATCCCAGCCCTGCATGACCACATCTCCCGCAACATTGTACGCGCCCTCACCAACGCGGTTACTGGCAAGGTCCACTTAACAACAGACACGTGGACAAGCACAGGCGGGCAGGGCCACTATATCTCCCTGACGGCACATTGGGTGAATTTAGTGGAGGCTGGGACCGCTCACGTCCTACCCACCCCCAGAATTGCAGGCCCCAGCTCGGTGGTGGTATCTGTGGCGGTGTATGCTTCCTCCACTCAACCACCCTCCTCCTCCTACGCAACCTCTGTCTCGCAATCAAGATGTGTCAGCAGCAGCACGTCGCCAGCAGTCGGTGTCGCGCGTCGTGGCAGCACAGCGGTGGGCAAGCGTCAGCAGGCCGTGCTGAAACTACTCAGCTTAGGAGAGAAGAGGCACACGGCCCACGAACTGCTGTAGGGTCTGACAGAGCAGACCGACCGCTGGCTTGCGCCGCTGAACCTCCAACCGGGCATGGTCGTGTGTGACAACGGCCATAACCTGATGGCGGCTCTGCAGCTCGGCAGCCTCACGCACGTGCCATGCCTGGCCCACGTCTTTAATTTGGTGGTTCAGCGCTTTCTGAAAAGCTACCCACGCTTGTCAGACCTGCTCGGAAAGGTGCGCCGGCTCTGTGCACATTTCCGCAAGTCCCACACGGACGCTGCCACCCTGCGCACCCTGCAACATCGATTTAATCTGCCAGTGTACCGACTGCTGTGCGACGTGCCCACACGGTGGAACTCTACGCTCCACATGTTGGCCAGGCTCTATGAGCAGTGTAGAGCTATAGTGGAATACCAACTCCAACATGGGCGGCGCAGTGGGAGTCAGCCTCCTCAATTCTTTACAGAAGAGTGGGCCTGGTTGGCAGACATCTGCCATGTCCTTGGAAACTTTGAGGAGTCTACCCAGATGCTGAGCGGCGATGCTGCAATCATTAGCGTCACCATTCCTCTGCTATGCCTCTTGAGAAGTTCCCTGCAAACCATAAAGGCAGACGCTTTGCACTCGGAAACGGAGGCGGGGGAAGACAGTATGTCGCTGGATAGTCAGAGCACCCTCATGTCTATATCTCAGCGCGTTGAGGAGGAGGAGGGGGAGGGGGAGGAGCATGAGGAGGAGGGGGAAGAGACAGCTTGGGCCACTGCTGAGGGTACCCATGCTGCTTGCCTGTCATCCTTTCAGCGTGTATGGCCTGAGGAGGAGGAGGATCCTGAAAGTGATCTTCCTAGTGAGGACAGCCATGTGTTGCGTACAGGTACCCTGGCACACATGGCTGACTTCATGTTAGGATGCCTTTCTCGTGACCCTCGCGTTACACGCATTCTGGCAACTATGGATTACTGGGTGTACACACTGCTCGACCCATGGTATAAGGAGAACCTTTCCACTCTCATACCCGAAGAGGAAAGGGGTTCGAGAGTGATGCTATACCACAGGACCCTGGCGGACAAGCTGATGGTAAAATTCCCATCCGACAGCGCTAGTGGCAGAAGGCGCAGTTCCGAGGGCCAGGTAGCAGGGGAGGCGCGGAGATCAGGCAGCATGTATAGCACAGGCAGGGGAACACTCTCTAAGGCCTTTGACAGCTTTCTGGCTCCCCAGCAAGACTGTGTCACCGCTCCCCAGCCAAGGCTGAGTCGGCAGGAGCACTGTAAAAGGATGGTGAGGGAGTACGTAGCCGATCGCACGACCGTCCTCCGTGACGCCTCTGCCCCCTACAACTACTGGGTGTCGAAGCTGGACACGTGGCCTGAACTCGCGCTGTATGCCCTGGAGGTGCTTGCTTGTCCTGCGGCTAGCGTCTTGTCAGAGAGGGTGTTTAGTGCGGCTGGGGGAATCATCACAGATAAGCGTACCCGCCTGTCAACCGACAGTGCCGACAGGCTTACACTCATCAAGATGAACAAAGCCTGGATTTCCCCAGACTTCTCTTCTCCACCAGCGGACAGCAGCGATACCTAAACAATACGTAGGCTGCACCCGCGGATGGAAGCATTGTTCTCTATCACCATCAAAAACGTGGACCTTTTAGCTTCATCAATCTGTGTATAATATTCATCCTCCTCCTCCTGCTCCTCCTCCTGAAACCTGACGTAATCACGCCGAACGGGCAATTTTTCTTAGGCCCACAAGGCTCAGTCATATAATTTTTGTAAACAATTTTTATACGTTTCAATGCTCATTAAAGCGTTGAAACTTTCACCTGAACCAATTTTTATTTTAACTGGGCTGCCTCCAGGCCTAGTTACAAATTAAGCCACATTAACCAAAGCGATTAATGGGTTTCACCTGCCCTCTTGGTTGGGCATGGACAATTTTTCTGACGTACATTAGTACTGTTGGTACACCAATTTTTTGGGGCCCTCGCCTACAGTGTAATCCAATTAATTTTTTGCCCACCTGCATTAAAGCTGACATTACATCAGCTGTGCTGGGCACTGCAATGGGATATATTTATATACCGCCGGTGGGTTCCAGGGAGCCACCCATGCTGTGGGTCCACAGGGAGTTGTAACTGCATGTGTCTACTTCTAAAGAACCCCAGTCTGACTGGGGCATGCAGTGTGGGCCGAAGCCCACCTGCATTAAACATGACATTACCTCAGCTGTGATGGGCAATGCAATGGGATATATTTATGTACCGCCGGTGGCTTCCTGGCACCCACCCATGCTGTCGGTCCACACGGAGTTGTAACTGCATGTGTCCACTTCTAAAGAACCCCAGTCTGACTGGGGCATGCGGTGTGGGCCGAAGCCCACCTGCATTTAATCGGACGTTACCTCAGCTGTGATGGGCACTGCAGTGGGATACATTTGTGTACCGCCGGTGGGTTCCAGGGAGCCACCCATGCTGTGGGTGCACACGGAATTCCCATTGCGGAGTTGTACCTGCCTGTGACTATTTATAAAAAAACGCGGTCTGACTGGGGCATGCAGACACCTTGACAGAATGAATAGTGTGTGGCACATAGGTTCCCCATTGCTATGCCCACGTGTGCAGCTCCTGATGGCGGTGGCACAGGATTATATTTCTCATTGCTTCTGTACAGCATTGTGGGCTATCGCCCCGCCCCTTTTAAAGAGGGTCACTGCCTAGCCATGCCAACCCTCTGCAGTGTGTGCCTGCGGTACCTCCTCATGGCAGACGCACTTATAAATAGACATGAGGGTGGTGTGGCATGAGTGCAGCTGAAGGCTGCGCGGGGACACTTTGGTGGGCGCTGTGGACACTGCGTCGTGCGGGGGGGGGGGGGGGTTGGGCAGCATGTAACCCAGGAGAAGTGGCAGCGGAGTGTCATGCAGGCAGTGATTGTGCTTTGTTGGAGGTAGTGTGGTGCTTAGCTAAGGTATGCATTGCTAATGAGGGCTTTTCAGAAGTAAAAGTTGTTGGGAGGGGGGGGGGGGCACTCTTGCCGCTATTGTGGCTTAATAGTGGGACCTGGGAACTTGAGATGCAGCCCAACATGTAGCCTCTCGCCTGCCCTGTCCGTTGCTGTGTCGTTCCCATCACTTTCTTGAATTGCCCAGATTTTCACAAATGGAAACCTTAGCGAGCATCGGCGATATACAAAAATGCTCGAGTCGCCTTCAATGGGGTTCGTTACTCGAAATGAACCCTCGAGCATCGCGAAAATTTCGTCCCGAGTAACGAGCACCCGAGCATTTTGGTGCTCGCTCATCTCTATTCATAACCTCTAAAAATCACATAAGTAATATCTAGTAGACGGAGCAATAATCCAAAACAAGGATGGGAAAGGGGTGGGGGGCACAATTCTCACCCAATAATATCTTATCCTTCCTACCCTGCCTCACAGTCAGGATATTCACCTGGATAAGGGTCACGGGGAGCAGGGCAGGTGGGTATGGCTTTTGTTATGTTTCTACAGTATATTTGGCAACTTTATAAAGTAATACATGGCCCCCAGATAACCTTTAATGCATTATAAAGTAGTATTGAATGAGTTGGCGTCATAACAATGCAATGACAGTGACACTTTAAAGGCCAAAGTGATTCTGGGATGACCAACATGTGGAAGTATGAAGTGTGTTTTCTCTGTCTTACAGCTAGCTGCATGCAAATATTTAAATACTTATATTTGTGGTTCTCCATAAAAGACATTCAACAACCATTTCCCAAGCCTGCTGTAAAATACTGTTAAAAACAGTGTATATTTAACACAAGTACTTAGAATGCTGGAAACCATAAGACAAGCTACAAGTGTCTAGCCCTTTTACTGTATTACTAATATTTTCGTGTTTTACAGCACTCCACACTCTTTACACATGCGATATCACAATAGCCTTAAGGGCACCAACGTTTGTTTGCCTGATCATCTGCAAATACTCATTCATTGGCTGATGAAAAGAAGGTTCTTGTTGAATAACTATAAGAACTGATCTTAAAAACATGTGGAATTGGTATAGAACATAGTAACATAGTATGTAAGGCCGAAAAAAAGAAACATGTCCATCCAGCTCAGTCTATTATCCCCCAATGTTGATCCAGAGGAAGGCAAAAAAGCCCAATCAGGTAGAAGCCAATTTTCCCCATTTAAGTAAAAAAATTCTAGAGTCTAATCTGGAAATCGCAATAATCCCTGGATCAACAAACCTTCTGAAGTTATTAATGATTATAACATACAATATTGTAATGCTTAAGAAAGGCATTCAGGCCCCTCCTGGACTCTGTTAGTGACTTCACCATCACCACATCCTTAGGTAGAGAGTTCCATAGTCTCACTGCTCTTACAGTAAAGAACCCCCTTCTATGTCAGTGTAGAAACCTTCTTTCCTCTAGACCAGGGTTTCCCAAACTGTGCTCAGTGGAGCCCCAAGGGCTTCGCAAGCCATTTTCAGGGGCTCTGATGAGGGTCTAGGGCCACGCTATACTCACCACTGTAGTGGGGTCCCGACAGGCTATGCTAAAGAAAGCAATATCGAGGACCTGGGGTCGGCATAGCAATGTGGATCATATGAGCCGGCTCCGGTCATGTGATCTGCGTTGCTATGCCGACCCCAGGTTCTGGACGTTCATTTGCTCATAACAGTGGTGAGTAGAGCGGAGACCAATGGCTCCTTCACACTGGCGTAGACAATATCTGGCCATGATTCACGGACCTATAATGCCTTCGCCATCCATCTGAGCCCCCTGGATCTGAGGTGTTTTCATGTGAGATGCACAAATATGAACTCCATTCTTTTGAATGGGGTCATACACATGAGCGATGTTTTCTTGCATGGCACCACGATGTGATGCGGGAAACAAATCGCAGCACTTTCTATCTTCCTGTCATATCACCCAATATTTACAAAGGGGCCAGCAGCAGCGCCAGCCACAGTGAAACCAATGGAAGAACTCTGTGATCCTCTGATGTGGCTATGACAGCCATGGCAGGGGTTTGGATCATCCCCACAGTGGGCCACCAATATAGGAGGTCACTATTACTACTGGGGCCAATATAGTGAGCGCTATTACTACTGGGGTCACTATTACTACATGAGGCGGAATTTGCTGTGGCAGCAAAGTGGTTGACATTTTGAAAATCTCATCCACACTGTGGAAAAAATCTGCACAAAACCCGTGCGGATATTGACATGTGGTGCGGGATTTAATTCTGTAGCATGTTAATTTTAAATAGAATGTGTATGAATAGACCATCCAGTGCTTCAGCCTTCCTCCCTGTTTTTCTTTTTAAATGGCCCTGTTCTTTTTTATAATGACGGTAAAAATCATATGTTGTGATAAGCCACACTCCTAACCCCCCCTTGACCACACCCTCTGTCCCATTTTGGGGCTCCATGAGAAAATTTTGCTTCAAAAGGGGCGCTATGGCTGAATAAGTTTGGGAACCACTGCTGTAGACGTATATTGGAAATTGTATAACTTTTTCACTAGACAAAAAGTAATCCATATTTACTCTAACCATAATACTCATTTGACCCATCACTGGGATTATGCTGTCATAAATGTGTAAAAGTGGCGTATCTTTTCTGGGTTCATGCTGCCCGTAGTTTTGGCAGCATGAACCTGCTGGCGAGTTTCCTTTACTACAGCACTACACTCTTTTTAAGCACAGGGTAGTATGTGGACAGGTTTGTTGCCCTATTAGCCCACATTTCACAGAAATTGCTGCTGTTTGGCTAATAGCAGCTATCAAAGAATACAGTAGACTGATAGTTATGAGTCCTCTCTATTAATGAGCGGAATGATCCCTCCACCCCTCCCTGGCACATTTTGCCTCTATCAGTAATGACTGATAACTACTGTGTGCTTATTTTTGCATTTAGCTGTAAAGGGGGCTATAAACTATATGGCCATACTTGTGTTTTAATATTTACTTTTGATTTATTATGACTTGAACTTAATAAAGAGATTTATAATACACCAAGCAGAAAACTGCAAGAACAAAGAAAATACTACTGGACATAACAGAACTTCTCTTTTGTGGAACATCACCTGGACTAAATTAAAAGGCAGTTATTTTGACAGAAGCAGCAAAGATTCAGGATAAATAATCTGATCAAATTCCTGGGTGACTGCCCAATAAGAGCAAGAAGAATTCTGAGCCTACAAGACCCTTATCACATTTTTTTCATCGCAAGCAACTTCTCTGGAGGTCTGTTTATTGTTATGAATGTAGCACGGAAAGAATCTTTGCAGGTGTAGATTGCATGGAAGTGTGTTTCCAAGTAATGTTTGTTGTGTTGAGATATATGCCAAATTAGGCTTAATCTCCTTGTGTCTAATCTTAAGAAAAGAATTACAAGGTCTAACACTTAAATAATACATCCAACCAAGACAGGGCCGGCTCCAAGTTTTTGTGGGCTTTTGGGCGACAGTGTCTCAGTGGGCCCCTTTGCAGTGTATTACAACAGTAAATCTACAGTGACCATATAATGGTAGATACCAGCTCTACAAAGGTGCTTTGCAGACTATATAAGTGATTACAGTACCGTTTTATACATAGATTACAGGTTATGTTCTCTCTGGCTGGACTTGTTCAGTTCCCCCTTTCTCCTGCATCTGGCCTAGACCGCCATGACAAGTTCTTCCAACCAAAACTTGTCTCTGTGGAATTTGACATCTTTGGCTCCTTGATTTTCCAACACCCTCCCTTTGTTATCTACACCTTTACACAGTCCCCCTTCTATAGTACCCAAGATATTAATAATACCACATGTGCTATCACACACAGTAGCACTGTTCCCATTTTTGTGCCATGTGTAGGCCCCACACAGTAAGTGCTGCTTATAGTGACGCTCACACAGTAAAAGTGCCCCTACTTTGCAGTAATGACTTCTTTATGCCCCCACTCAGTAATAATAACTGTTTGCTCCCCTCAGTAATACTGTCCCTTTTGTCTCCATTCACTAACACCCTTTTTTTTTAGAAATAATGCTTCCATTTGCACTCTTTTGAAAATAATGTCCCCAATGCCCCCTTTCAACAATGTCCCCATCTTCTCCTTTTAGAAATAATGTCCCCCTTTGCCCCTTTAAAGAAATAATACCACTGTTTGCCCCCTTTTAAAATAATGCCCCTGCTCCCCCTCACCAACTAAATTTCAAACCCAGTTTCTTTACTATATCCTTGTTTCACAGTTACTACTTTAGGCACAAATCTTGAGGTATGCTACAGTTAGGGCCAGAAATATTTGGACAGTAACACAATTTTCGCGAGTTGGGCTCTGCATGCCACCGCATTGGATTTGAAATGAAGCCTCTACAACAGAATTCAAGTGCAGATTGTAACGTTTAATTTAAAGGGTTGAACAAAAATATCTGATAGAAAATGTAGGAATTGTACACATTTCTTTACAAACACTCCACATTTTAGGAGCTCAAAAGTAATTGGACAAATAAACATAACCCAAACAAAATATTTTTTTTTCAATATTTTGTTGCGAATCCTTTGGAGGCAATCACTGCCTTAAGTCTGGAACCCATGGACATCACCAAACGCTGGGTTTCCTCCTTCTTAATGCTTTGCCAGGCCTTTACAGCCGCAGCCTTCAGGTCTTGCTTGTTTGTGGGTCTTTCCGTCTGAAGTCTGGATTTGAGCAAGTGAAATGCATGCTCAATTGGGTTAAGATCTGGTGATTGACTTGGCCATTGCAGAATGTTCCACTTTTTTGCACTCATGAACTCCTGGGTAGCTTTGGCTGTATGCTTGGGGTCATTGTCCATCTGTACTGTGAAGCGCCGTCCAATCAACTTTGCAGCATTTGGCTGAATCTGGGCTGAAAGTATATCCCGGTACACTTCAGAATTCATCCGGCTACTCTTGTCTGCTGTTATGTCATCAATAAACACAAGTGACCCAGTGCCATTGAAAGCCATGCATGCCCATGCCATCACGTTGCCTCCACCATGTTTTACAGAGGATGTGGTGTGCCTTGGATCATGTGCCGTTCCCTTTCTTCTCCAAACTTTTTTCTTCCCATCATTCTGGTACAGGTTGATCTTTGTCTCATCTGTCCATAGAATACTTTTCCAGAACTGGGCTGGCTTCTTGAGGTGTTTTTCGGCAAATTTAACTCTGGCCTGTCTATTTTTGGAATTGATGAATGGTTTGCATCTAGATGTGAACCCTTTGTATTTACTTTCATGGAGTCTTCTCTTTACTGTTGACTTAGAGACCGATACACCTACTTCCCTGAGAGTGTTCTGGACTTCAGTTGATGTTGTGAACGGGTTCTTCTTCACCAAAGAAAGTATGCGGCGATCATCCACCACCGTTGTCTTCCGTGGACGCCCAGGCCTTTTTGAGTTCCCAAGCTCACCAGTGAATTCCTTTTTTCTCAGAATGTACCCGACTGTTGATTTTGCTACTCCAAGCATGTCTGCTATCTCTCTGATGGATTTTTTCTTTTTTTTCAGCCTCGGGATGTTCTGCTTCACCTCAATTGAGAGTTCCTTTGACCGCACGTTGTCTGGTCACAGCAACAGCTTCCAAATCCAAAACCACACACCTGGAATCAACCCCAGACCTTTTAACTACTTAATTGATTACAGGTTAACGAGGGAGACGCCTTCTGAATTAATTGCAGCCCTTAGAGTCCATTGTCCAATTACTTTTGGTCCCTTGAAAAAGAGGAGGCTATGCATTACAGAGCTATGATTCCTAAACCCTTTCTCCGATTTGGATGTGGAAACTCTCATATTGCAGCTGGGAGTGTGCACTTTCAGCCCATATTATATATATAATTGTATTTCTGAACATGTTTTTGTAAACAGCTAAAATAACAAAACTTGTGTCACTGTCCAAATATTTCTGGCCCTAACTGTATAACTATAAAACGGCATAGTAAACTAGGGAGGCTTGAACAATCCCGCTGTTGGGAATTACAAGTGTTCTACAATGGGTAGTATGTGATATGTATGCTATTGTTTGATATCTACTAATACCTTCAGTAAAAATGATCGAACAAGAACATAATGCGCCTGCTTCCCCCCTTTTGGAAACAACGCCCATTTATGTCCTTTTGGAAATAATACCCCCATTTGCCTTATTAAAAAATACCACCCCCAACATCCCCTTGTATATTGTTAAAAAAAAAAGTATGTAGATCCTGTATTGCTCCTTGACAGCTGTAATGGGCGCTGCTGTCCACCGCTGACTTCTGCATTGTGCAATCATGTAACAAACACATGATCACTGCGAGCATTCCCTGGCCTTACTAATGCTGAGGTCAGAAATTTACTACAGCGATCACATGACCGCACAACATGGAAGTCAGTGGTAGACAGAGGCACCCATTACAGCTGCCGGGGTGTGATACAAGAGGGGAGTATGTATGTTTTTTTCCCTTAATTAAACACACTGAAAATTAAAATTATGGGATCTAACTGCTATGCCTGATCCAACAGCCTGGGCACCCCTCTGACTCATCCATGAGACCAGTAAGTTAAGTATGCCCCCTTGGCTCACAGGGCCAAGGCTTAAAGAAGGTCACAATAATGTCTTAAAGAGGACAAAGACTGCAATTAAAATGACTTTAAGGACAGCTTCACATGCCCACAGTAATATCTACATTATAGGTTCCCTATCATGGCTCAAATACCCAGGGCTTTACTGAACGAAAACCTAGATAATCACCAGAGACATAGGTGGTTTTGATTATCTTAATTTTGATTGGGTAGAAATTTGGGAATCCAAGGGTTGCTGCTAAAACAAGAGCCTGTTACAGCTGTGATACTGACCCTAATTTGCAATTACAACAACTAATTTGACTAATATTAGTATGATAAAATCTGTGTGTGGAAACCCATGTAGTTTGAAACCATGTACAAGAATGTGAAAGGGAAACTTTAAAGTACATCTTTGATCAGGTCCCTGGACATATTTTATTTGCTATAGTATATAACTATTACAATATGTAGAAAAAGCCTGTTTCACACAGCTCTTTTCACCCATAAGACAAAGAGACATGCACAATCCGGGTCCGACTGGCCCAATAGTGAACCAAAGGGTTCATGGTATAGCACAAAAGTAAGCCTTAAAATCTGACACAAACCAGTCCTACTTTGGAGCTAACTTTAAAGCCAATTACTTGCAGCTAGGGTCTATTTTTATGGATTGGTTTACTATTATTATTAATAATAATAATAATAATAATAATAATTAGACCTTATTGATGATATGACAAAGTGGTAAAGTAGGGTTGAAAGAAATGTTTCCATCAATTTCAAACCGAGGAATGGAAAGAATGTGGATGAATAGAGAAGGGGGGTTAAATATTAAAAACTTTTCCCCCTATATGGCCAAGGGAAAAAAATAAACCTAAGGCTAGAACCAATCTGCCCTAAGTGTGAAAAAAACCGCCCCTGATCACAAGTGGGAATGCAACTGGATGAACATTTATACAAGAATTCTATATATTAACATAAGATTCCATCTAATGTTCTTCTAATAAACCCACAGACCTACCTTGAAACCATCAAAGGTTTGCTAAAACTAGTAGCTGAGGTGACTATTCCTCAATGTCATAGTTCTTATGGTAAAGAAGCTTTATTGACTCCTTACGTGAAACCTTTTTATCTTCAGCCAGAGCAAGGGCCCCGTTTCATTGACTTTTGCATAGAACAGTTTTCACCATTTTTATTATTAATACTTATACGAATTAACCATGCCCCTCCCCCTTTGACATGTCTTCTCAAGACTAAGTACATTTAATATTAATTTTTATTTATATCTAACATCAATCATGCCATTTTTTGCTGCATTGTTTTTCTTTGTATCTTTTCTATTTCCAGAGCCTCCTGTCTATTAGTTGATCAGCTGGGGTCCGCTTTGTATTTGCAAGCACAGTGCTCATTAATTTTAATGGGAGTTACGCCTGCTATTACCAGTGCCGGCCACTACACAGGGGTCGTTGCTGTCTGCTTCTGCTCTGCACACTGTGTTGTGGTGCTTACAGCAGGCACCCGAACAGCTGATCTGCCAGGGTCCTGAGCAATGGACCCCAGCCAATCAACTTTTGATGACCTTTCTTGAGGATGGATCAATGAAAATTGTCTGCAAAACTCCTTTAACTTACATTTTTCCATTATCCATTTACGTTGCCAAAGTGAGTGCCCAAACACTCAATGCCTTCACATCATGAAAACAAATCGTATTTTGCCAGTAACACAACAGTGCTAGCTAGTAACTCTGTGCTAAACCCTTGTTGACTGTGTTCAGCAATACCATCAAAGTTTATGATGCAATTAAAACTGAATGTACACATGTTGTGTATGGATGGTGGGTGAACCCTCAGAATCATATTCCCTAGTGAACCCCAGGAACCTAGGTCCAATTCTCTGCAGAGAAACGTATATATATTTTAAATGATGGCCGCTTGGATATATGATAATTTAAAGTTTCATTTTAGTTTTTGCCAAAGTGTTTTATTCCTTTTTTGCAAATTACTGCATTCATTTAATTACACATTTATTTTTATAGGCTTATTGCTGCGAAACGTTGAAAAGTTTATAACCCAAAACAACTAGGAAAAAGAACAGGGCACTCGTAAATAGTGAAGCAAATATTAGTGAGTATTCTCATGTGCTTTCTTGTGTGTATCAGTATCCATAAAAGATCATTAAACCATAAGAGTTTAAGACATGTGAAGACCATTAAAATAAGACTGGATGAACACAGCGCAGTTCATAGAACACTGTAAAACCACACACAATCATACTCCTACAGGACTACATAATGTGGGAATCCTTCCCAACAGTTAATCAAGGAGGTGTTGAGAGTTTGGATGAAATACCGTACATTATTACATGGAATTACAGACGTTGTTTCTGCGCGTTAAAGAACTTCAAGTTAGAGAATTGGTTTATGATGATCATATATCTCTCCTTTCTTATTTTAGATAGATAGAAATGATATAGATAAATAGATGTGAGATAGATGAGATAGATAGATGTAAGAGATAGATATGTGAGAGAAATAGATAGATGAGAGAGAGATAGATATGAGAGAGAAATAGATAGATATGAGAGCGAAATAAATATGAGAGCGAGATAGAGAGATATGAGAGAAAGATAGAAAGGTTTGAGATAGATAGATAGTAGAGATCTCTCACTCTCCCCCCCGCTACCCATCCGCTATCCCCCCGTCGCCCCCAGCCCCCCCCCCCTCCCCTCCCCGAGCACACTTGGGCAAGAATGCAGTTACTCAAGAAGAGCGAGGCTCGCTCGAGTAACTGACATATCCGAGCGTGCTCGCTCATCTCTAATAGATAGATATGAGACAGATATGAGATAGAGAGATAGATAGATAGATAGATATGAGATAGATTGATTTGTGGAGTCTAAAATTAGAGAAAAATAACTAGTTTAAGCTAGCAGGAAGGTTTCACAGTGTTATGCATATGAGCATCTCTGAATGTAAAAAACATTTAAGGGGTTATCCAACTTTAGGGAAAAAAAACAAAAACTGTTGCCATTTGTAACAACAACAAAAACAATGCTCTTCAACTGGTATTATTGCTCTGGATGTGGGTCATAATGCCAGGAGTACGGCATGTGACTGCTGAGGCTACTAATTTTCTGCACTTCAGTGGCAAATGTTTCTACTCCCCATATATAAAACACAAACCAGCAGAGGAGAGCAAGTGCTGGATTACCAGAAGACATGAGAGACCAGTGCTTTTTTTATGCACAAATGGAAGCAGTTTAATTTAATTTTTTTCAAAGTTGGATAGCCCCTTTAAAAGTTGGATTGGGTGGGCTACAGCAGCATAGAACTGTACCACAATAGCCTTTACTCCTGTCAGCTAACACTGACTCTATGGCCGTCTCTAGTGCAAATAAAAGGTCACAGTCATCTCAGAATGACATTTAGGAAGTTTTTATCGTTGGAGATCGAGGTGCAGAGACCACCACTGATTTCTAGAATGAAGAAGCAGAAACATTTGACTGAGCAAAGTGTGTCTTTCGCTCTCATCATCAAAGTGCTAACGACCACTTGTCTGTAAGTCCGCGAGTGAGTTACATGCTCCGTCCCTGATCACATGGCTGTGATGTCATTGCAGGTCCTAAAGCATAAAAACATGCAGAGCCTGACAACAACGTGTGCTGACAGGACCTGTGATTATAAATAGTATAAAGAATGTGGCAGCAGAAATGGTGAATATTAGGTCAATAAATCTTTATTCCTCCATGTCTTTAAAGAAAAAGCTATGTTTCAACCTGCATTCGGTCTTTATCAAGCTTGATCAAGACCAAATGTAGGAAAATGCATTTGTATTTGCTGCGGGATCCGTGTGCATTTGGCCTTAGAGTGCAGGAAGCTTTTATTGCTGGAGGTCTATTGCCGATGTGGAGATCTCCACTGATTGCTGGAAAAAAGAGGCAGAAACATTTGACTGAGCAATGTGCTCCTTTGGCTCTGATCATCATTGTGGTATGAACCACAGAAAATGCATCCACATCTAATCCCAGAAAGTGTGGAAAAAATGGCCAAAAGAGCACCTCTGTGCTAAGCACCTCCTAGTAATTTTTCTTCCTAAGGCCTCAGTCACACGAGCACTGTTTTGGCGCATTAGAGGCACGTAAAAAGATCGCTTCTAAAAGAACCAATGGTTCCTATAGAACCGTTCAGATGAAGGAATTTTAGACATGCTAAACACTTGCACCTAACAAAGGTAGAACATGTGTGTGCAATGCACGCATCTAAGGTCTGTGGTGCATGAAAAGATAGGACCTGACTAGAGATGAGCGAACGTACTCGTTTAGGGCTATTTCGCAATCGAGCATCGCTTTTTTCGAGTAACTGCCTACTCGGGAGAAAATATTCAGGGGGCGCCGGGGGTTGCAGAGGGGAGTGGGGGGGGGGGAGAGCTCCCCCCTGTTCCCCACTGCTACCCCCCACTCCACCACGCTGCCCCCCACGCCCCCCGAATCTTTTCACCTGAGTAAGCAGTTACTCGAAAAAGCGATGCTCGATTGCGAAATAGCCCTAAACGAGTACGTTCACTCATCTCCAGACCTGTCCTATCTTTGGTGCATGCTTTCCATAGACTCCTATGGGAGATGGATAACACACGCCATGCACCTCCAATTGTGTGAACGGGCTAATTAAAATAGCTGGAAATCACCCGTCAACGCGATCTTTAGTGTAGTTTAGCCGCGATCTTTTCACTAGCCTATACTATGCTAAAACAGCGCTGATGTGAACGAGGCCTAAGATTAAATTTCTGTATTTTCATGTTGGTCAGAAATATTTGCAGACTTTTACAAACTTACTGCTGCTTGCGGCACTTTAACAACATCTTCATTGACATGAACCTCTGCTACACAAGGCACTCAAAGATCGCAGGTTGTAGGAGATGCACTATAAGGGAATTATTTTTGCACTGTAAATCACATCAGTGCGGCCAACTATAACTTGACTCTTCTCAATGCCTTCAGCTGTGTCAACTTAAAGTTTGCTTCGACCGTGTATTTAAAAGGGCTATCTGGGGGCAAAGTATTCTGTAAAATCTTGCTCAGTTTGCTGTAGTAAAATAACAGATTATTCACCCTTTCTCTCTCCGCTGCCACTGCCATCTCGCCAGCCCTCCGGTCCTTTATCAACCTAACTTCATTACTTTAGCACTGTAAATCACGCAGCAAGTACCTTCAGTGTTGTTGTCTTCACTTCTAAGTGTTTTTCAATTTTTTTTTCTTCCATCTTACTTTTTATTTTATTAAGGTTAGGTATGAAAGTAATATCACCACTTCCATCACTACTGATGAATCGGTCATGTAGCCTCAGGTCCCTACAGCCAACGCATACTGAATCTATGCACGATTAGGCCTCCTGTCCACCGCCGGGTCGGACCCCGCAGGTGGGATTCCAGCAGCGGAGTTCGACCTTATGCCCGGCCGATGACCCCTGCGTAGCCACATACACACGGGCGGGTCGGACACCGCATGCGGGATTCCCGCAGCAAAGTTCGACCTGGTGCCAGGCCTGCTTACCTGTCCGGCGTCTTCTCCTGAGTTGCAATGTGCCAGGCGGCACATGCGCAGTACAGGAGGGGACGCCTTGCCATCACTATCGCGATGACGTGGCCTCCTCTGCTGCAAATGTGCCGGCCAGACGCCAATGATGATTGCGGAATGGCTGTGGCATGGACGGCTTCCATTGACTTCAATGGAAGCCGGACGTGCGTAGCCCGCGGCAAATCGGAGCATGCTGTGATTTCTTTCCCGCGAGCAGGAAATTGCAATTGATTTCCACTCATGGGCAGGAGATCGCGTTTTTCCATAGCATGCTTTAGGTTCAATTTGCTGCAAAATCCGGAGGTGGAATCCCGCTCTGGATTTCGCTATACAAATCCGCCCGTGGACAGGGGGCTTTACTCTGTGCATCACAGTAAATACATAGAAACTATGGAATTAAAACTTGAAAAATGATATACAGTACTGTGTAAAACTTTTAGGAAGGTGTGGAAATAGTACTGCAAAGTAAGACTGCTTTCAAAAGTAGTATGGTTAATAGTTTATTTTTGTCAATTAATAAAATAAAAGAGAAATTTAAGAGAAATCTTAATCAAATCAATACAAATAAATATTTGGTGTGACCCTGATTTGCCTTCAAAACTGCATAATTTCTTCTATGTACACTTGCACACAGTTTTTCAAGGAACTCAGCAGGGAAGTTGGCAACATTTGGAGAACTAACCACAGATCTTCTCTGGATGTTGGCTTGCTCAAATCCTTCTGTCTCTTCATGTAATTCTAGACCGACTTAAAGGGGTTGTCCGGCCATAAACATTAGGTCTCATTACTTCTGTTTGCCCATTTCCATGCACTTTGTAATATACATTGTGCATGGAAAATGAAGCAAACAGAAGTTTTGGACTTACCTGAAGGGATGCCCCCCCCCCCCTGTGTTGCTCCTCCGTCGTCCCTGGTTACCACAAGAATCTTCTCTTCTTCTTGTCGGGCCGCAGCAGCTCTTGTCGGCGCGGGAACGAGCCCCTTCTCATCCGCGCATGCGCAGTTCTTCTCTCTGCAGCCGGGACCGATATACGATCTTCTTGTGTGCAGGGGGGGGGGAGGATGGAAGAGCCTCAGAGCAGGAACTGAGCTCCCGCCCTCTCTCTGCCTCCTCTCCGCCCCTCGGCACTATTTGCAATGGGGAGAGGCGGGACGGGGGCGGGGCTAAGGTTCGAGAATTAGCCCCGCCCCCATCGCGGCTCTCCCCATTGCAAATAGTGCAGAGGGGCGGAGAGGAGGCAGAGAGAGGGCGGGAGCTCAGTTCCTGCTCTGAGGCTCTTCCATCCTCCCCCCCCCTGCACACAAGAAGATCGTATATCGGTCCCGGCTGCAGAGAGAAGAACTGCGCATGCGCGGATGAGAAGGGGCTCGTTCCCGCGCCGACAAGAGCTGCTGCGGCCCGACAAGAAGAAGAGAAGATTCTTGTGGTAACCAGGGACGACAGAGGAGCAACACAGGGGGGGGGGGGGGGGCATCCCTTCAGGTAAGTCCAAAACTTCTGTTTGCTTCATTTTCCATGCACAATGTATATTACAAAGTGCATGGAAATGGGCAAACAGAAGTAATGAGACCTAATGTTTATGGCCGGACAACCCCTTTAATGATGTTAAGATCAGCACTCTGTGTGAGGCAAATCATCACCTCCTGGACTCCTTGTTCTTCATTATGCTGAAGATAGAGCCAATGTCATTAAGAACTACAGGAGGTAGATAACAATGTGGAAACATTGTACAAAATTCTTGCCTTAAATTACATGGGATTCTAAATCATATTTTAATAAGATATGTAGAGACCGGTTTTAAGTGGAGGTAATATGATACAGATGCTGCCGGGCAGAAGTGAACATCTGCCGGAGCAACAAGCTTCCATTGATCAGGAGTTTGGACCACTCAGCTGCTGTTACCAACTGGCTCCCAAAACTACCCAGAGCAAGGCAAGAGGTGAAGTAAACACAAATTTGTCAGGAAAGCTCCCTGATAATCAGGGGTCAAAAGAGTAGTTCAGTGCAAATGATTAAAATTCCACGCATTTCATACGGTATTTCCATATTTTTGTCCAACCTCTGTATGTTTATGGTCGTTGTCCTGCTGCATAATGAATTTGGACCCAATCAGATGCCTCCCTGATGACATTGCATGACGGTTAAGTATCTGCCTGCATTTCTCAGCATTGAGGACACCATTAATCCTGATCCAATCCTCAACTCCATTTACTGAAATGCAATTCCAAACTTGCAAGGAACCTCCAAGATGCTTTACTGTTGCCTGCAGACAATCATTATTGTACCGCTGTCATTTTTCTGTCCCCCAGTTTCTATGTTTTCGCGCATAGTTGAGTCACTTGGCCTTGTTTGCTTGTTGAAGGTATGGTTTTTGGCCGCAGTTCTTCCATGAAGACCACTTCTGACCAGACTTCTCCAAACAGTAGATGGTGTACTTGGGTCCAACTGTTTTTTGCCAGTTCTGAGTTGTTGGCACTGTTGGACATCTTCCAATTTTGAAGAAAAGTAAGCATGATTTGTCTTCCATCTGCTGCACTAACTTTCTTTGGCTGACCATTGCATATATGGTCCAAACTTTGCCTGTTTCTTTGCGATTCTTAAAAAGAGCTTGAACAGCCCATCTTGAAACCAGAGTTTTCTTTGAAATCTTTGCTGGGATAGACCTTGCTGATGCAGTATAACTACCTTGTGTCTTGCCATTGCTGGCTCAGTCTTGCCATGGTGTATGACATGACATGAAATTGTCTTCCATAACATCATCTTTTTCCAGAGTTTGGCTCTTCTGCCTGTTCCTCACCCAGTTTTAAGCCTCTTAGGGCTTTTTCACAAGAGTGCATATTGGCCGCCGTTTTCTTGGCCAGCCGATATACGCTACCATCTGATGCATTGGAATCCAATGCATCAGATGAGATGGGTGATTTTCTGCCGTGTAAAAGCGCCTGGCCAGCCAAAATAGCGAATTTTGGCTGGGCGCTTTCATGACAGCCAGAAAATATAGTCCTGGAACTATCTTTCTGGCTGGAATACGTCACCCGCTGCATAGACTCCTATGGAAGCCTATGACAGCTGCCAGAGAAAGGGGCTACCAGAGAGTTTAGCAGCTAAGCTCCTGCCCCATCCCACCCACTACCATAGCAGGCTGCTGACAAGGGGCGGGAGCTTAGCACACTAGCTTCCGCCCCGCTCCACCTCACTTCTTTACCTTGGCGAGACAGCTAAACTGTCTCCCCTCGCCTGATGGTACCGCAGGCTCGGCGTATATGTGGCGGGCCATTTGAACAGGTGCAGAAATGGCAGATTTGTGCAGCTGTTCACACAATTTTACGGCAGCGGCGGGCGCACGTAAAAACGCCTACACCCGTGTGAAAGAGCCCTTATGCAGTGTTTTCTAATTGATTCACCTTGAATTAAGTTAATTAAGTTACAAATATAAACTATTAACTTCTAATTTTGAAAGCGTTCTTACTTTACAGTATTTTTTCACACCTGCTTAAAACGTTTGCACAGTACTGCGTGTACATTATATATATATATATATATATATATATATATATATATAATCTATAAACACACACAACCACACAGGATGTAGTGTATAGCAAAATTTTACTTAACAGTTGTGTCTGCTTCAAATGTTTGTGTGCGTATGTATGTGTGTGTATATATATATATATATATATATATATATATATACACAGAGAGATCTGTGTGTATATATATATATATATATATATATATATATATATACAGAGAGAGAGAGAGAGCGCTATCTATATATCTAGACATATCTCAATCTCATATATATATATATATATATATATATATATATATATAAAATCGCAGATTATATATATTCCATATATACATGTGCAAATATTTGTATACACACACACTTTTGACTATACAAATTTTTGGAAAAGCGTGGGAAACAGAGTTGAGAGTGAAAAGAAAAAAAAGAAAAGAAAAGTGATATCACATGGAGTGGTGGGCGAGATTATTAAATCTGCACAAAATCCCTACAGTGCAAGAGATCTTAGAACATGAAGAGAGTAACTAATCATTTGAGGGCTGTTTAGCTTGCATCAAATGTGCACATGAGGAAAGCATTAAATATTTCACTTGGTTGCTGTTTCAGTCATATCTTTGCATGTCAGATAAGTGCCTAGAGATGTTTTCCACGTTTTGTGTGTAGGTTGGGATCCCACAACTTCTGAAATAAAAAGTAGGTTCACACAGTAAAAAGTATTTGGTAGCCAAAGATGAAAACCATACGTTCTGAAAGGTAGAAGAAAGTCCAAGGAGCCCCACACAGGCTGATATAGCTGAATGATATGCATTTATTGATTCTCGCAATATTTCATTATGGTTATTAGGATGTTTCAGTTTATAACTCAAGGGCGGCTGGCCTCAGGGGATAAAATGAGACCAAGCATGAAATCGTGCAAGGATAGCAAAATAGGTTATGAAGAAATTGAGAGCTCTTTGGATTAATTCCATATATAGATGGAGGATAGAAACATCTGTCTCTCCATCATCACACTAATGTAAATGAAGACCAAATAGGCTTGATAGGAACAGCATATCTGGAATGAAAAACTGCAAAGTAACAGATATTTGTATCCTTGCATCCATTCGTGTTAATATAATTAGAAGCAATAAAAAAGGGTCTATAAAAACTATGACGGACAACTGATGACAACCGTTATAATCTTACCGTGAACGCTTGTGAACATTTCATGATAAGAAAAAGCAAAAATCAAGAAAACGCCTAAATTGCCCCCCAGCGCATATTAGCCTATTACTCCCCCACTTCTACACAAGCCAGCCTAAACAACCAATCACCGAGAACCAGCCAAACTAAATAACCAATCACTGGGAATAAGTAAATCCAAACAACCAATCAGGTTGTGAATGGTGTGCATTTGGGGAGCGATATAGATATATGCACCCCGCGTGGCTGCTAGAGGAAGCCATAGACTATTACTACTACTGAGTTCAGCAACAGAAAGAGGGAGATCTAACCAGTAAAATAGATGGATTGGCCAATTAATAACCAGAGTATTTTGGTCCTAAATGGCAGGCACTTTTTAGCAATTTTACACATGTGGTGGTTGAACGGCCCATTTTTATTTCTCAGACTACCAACATCATTTTCTTTTCCCATGAAATATGGGAATGTTAAACACTTTAATATACATTTTTTTGTTTTATAAAAAGTTCAAAACATTTAAAGATTTTTTTTTTAATTCAGAGTTCTTTACTCCTTAAATTCTCACAAAAACAAAGAGTTAAAATGGTTTCAGGTAAACAGTGCAGCTATGGCAACAGTTTGTGTTGGTGTAGGTGGTGTGATTTTTAGTTTCTTTTTTTTACTATGTTTCTATTTTTTTTTTTTAACATAATGTGTCCCCCACAAGGTCACAACTACCCTGCTTCCCTGAAAATAAGACCTACTCTGAAAATAAGCCCAGGCATACTTTTTCAAGATTTTTGAGGATGCAGCATGATTTTTCAGGTTTTTCTTTGAAGATGCTTGAAATATAAGCTACTCAAAAATAAGTCTTAGTTACAGTTAATAAAAACAAGTCAATCTAAATAATGCCCAGACATCTGTATATGTAAAAAAAAAACTATAAAATATTTTGGCGCAAAAATTAATATACGACCTGGTCTTATTTTCGGGGAAACATATGCATTACAGATTTTATTTTAGCACTTTGTAGTTTTATACGGTAACTGGAGCATTAATAAGAACCCCAATTGCAGCGAGAAAACAGCCCCCTTTGGTGACAGTCATGAATAGTGCTGATCTACTGAGACAGCAGTTTTGCCATCCTGGCGGACCTCCGACAGCCTTGTGGGACCACCAGAGGCAGTGATATTGCCAATTACTATGTAGGCTACTAAAGAAAAGACAGAAGTTGATATCAACAGCTCCTGTCTTCTCCTCGGGATCCCCGGCTGTCTTGGACAGCCAGAAACCTGAGCTGATCCTGTCAGTCGGCAGAAATATTAGACTTGCGATATACATGTATAAACAATGCAAGATTAATGCCCATGTCCATATGATATACATGTTTGCCACTTTGTCATTACTGGGTTGAGAAATTAATCAGCCTACGATGTTGGACCTACTTAGATAGAAAATAAAATGGACATTTACTTTGATTGAACTACTTTTTAGGGTGAAGTCAAACGAACGTATATCTGCCCGGTTTTCACGCCGAGCGGATATACGTTGTCCTCATCTGCAGGGGGGGGGAATGGAAGAGCCAGGAGCAGGAACTGAGCTCCCGCCCCCTCTCTGCCCCTCTGCACTATTTGCAATGGGGAGAGGTGGGTCGGGGCGCGGCTAATTCTCGGAAATTAGCCCCACCCCCACCTCTTCCCATTGCAAATAGTGCAGAGGGGTGGAGAGGAGGCGGAGAGGGGGGGGCGGGAGCTCAGTTCCTTCTCCTGGCTCTTCCATCCTCCCCCCTGCACACGAGGACAACGTATATCGGCTCGGCGTAAAAACCGAGCCGATATACGTTCGTGTGACTTCACCCTTATACTGTAAATGAAGGCAGGCACATTGCCAACAACTCACTTCTTAAAACGATCTTCCCCGCCAATAAGTATGTAAGCCACTTAACCTGCTCCCCACATTCCTATAAGTATGTAAGCCCCTTAACCTGCTCCCCACATTCCTATAAGTATGTAAGCCCCTTAACCTGCTCCCCACATTCCTATAAGTATGTAAGCCCCTTAACCTCCTCCCCACATTCCTATAAGTATGTAAGCCCCTTAACCTCCTCCCCACATTCCTATAAGTATGTAAGCCCCTTAACCTCCTCCCCACATTCCTATAAGTATGTAAGCCCCTTAACCTCCTCCCCACATTCCTATAAGTATGTAAGCCACTTAACCTCCTCCCCACATTCCTATAAGTATGTAAGCCACTTAACCTGCTCCCCACATTCCTATAAGTATGTAGGCCCCTTAACCTCCTCCCCACATTCCTATAAGTATGTAAGCCCCTTAACCTCCTCCCCACATTCCTATAAGTATGTAAGCCCCTTAACCTCCTCCCCACATTCCTATAAGTATGTAAGCCCCTTAACCTCCTCCCCACATTCCTATAAGTATGTAAGCCACTTAACCTGCTCCCCACATTCCTATAAGTATGTAAGCCCCTTAACCTGCTCCCCACATTCCTATAAGTATGTAAGCCACTTAACCTCCTCCCCACATTCCTATAAGTATGTAAGCCCCTTAACCTCCTCCCCACATTCCTATAAGTATGTAAGCCACTTAAGCTCCTCCCTAGATTCCTATAAGTATGTAAGCCTCACACCAATGTAATGCATACAGGTATAGATGAAAACGGATGAAACTTACTCCCCACATTCCTATAAGTATGTAAGCCCCTTAACCTCCTCCCCACATTCCTATAAGTATGTAAGCCACTTAACCTCCTCCCCACATTCCTATAAGTATGTAAGCCCCTTAACCTCCTCCCCACATTCCTATAAGTATGTAAGCCACTTAAGCTCCTCCCTAGATTCCTATAAGTATGTAAGCCTCACACCAATGTAATGCATACAGGTATAGATGAAAACGGATGAAACTTACTCCCCACATTCCTATAAGTATGTAAGCCCCTTAACCTCCTCCCCACATTCCTATAAGTATGTAAGCCACTTAACCTCCTCCCCACATTCCTATAAGTATGTAAGCCCCTTAACCTCCTCCCCACATTCCTATAAGTATGTAAGCCACTTAACCTCCTCCCCACATTCCTATAAGTATGTAAGCCCCTTAACCTCCTCCCCACATTCCTATAAGTATGTAAGTGTCACACTTGAAAAAGGCCTCCAGGCCGAAACGCGTTGTGTACCTCGATTGCACGCAATAAAACTTATGAAAACACCTCCGCTGCCGCTGGCTTTCATCCCCGTGCGACAAGCTAATCCTGGATTGGGAGGCGCCTGGGCTATAGGCGCCTCCACCGAGTAAGTTTCATCCGTTTTCATCTATACCTGTATGCATTACATTGGTGTGAGCGCTGAGGAATTTTTCTCTTTTTGTCTTGCCATTATATTGTCTCCTTCACTCTGTGAATGGAGTATCCTCTGGCTGCCGTCTCATCAGTGATATGAGATCTCTTTGGAGCACCTATACATTCCTGGCTATATCTGAGAAGATTGACCTTCTACTATAGAATATTCTGCAGGACCACTACAGTGTTGACATCTTCGCAGTGAGAGCTCTTCCATACATATTCTAGATTCCTATGTGAATTACTTAACGATCAGTGTTTAAACTGCCCGATAAGTTAACAAGCCGGTGCTGATTTTTATGCCGGCTGAAACTAAACGATGAATGAGAGCCTCACCATTCTCACTCTTCGTTCAGTCGTTGGCTCGCATTTAAGCTGAACGGTTGTCATTCACTTTAGTTCATTGGAACGATTCTGTGAATGATAAACATTCCATCTAAACGCAGCATAAGGCTCTGTACTAGTTGAAATGTGTTGGAAATATTTCCAGTCATGTGCATATTGGGCTTTTTATGCGTTTTTTATTAACGGATTGATATAAATGGAAATATCTGTGGATTGGTGCTGGACTTCGTTTACTATTCTACTTCGACACCGGGACCTGGCTTGGAGTAAATGCTTCCGTGCACCACTTGAATATACAACCGAGGACTTATTCCAGCTTTCTCAATTTTTGATGAATGCAGAATGGTGAGCGGGGTCTTATTTTTTTTTTACTACTTTTGTAGACACCGGCAGAATTTTTCAAAATCGTCTGCAGGCATGTGATGCATTATGTAACCACACATGATGCCTCACACTCACTCATCATCACCCTAGCATCTACAAGGAGGGCCACGGAACTCTTATGAAAATAGTCTAAAAGAAAGGTCTTTGTTGCCCATAGCAACCAATTACAGCACAGCTTTCATTTTACATCAGCAGTATAAGAAATGAAAGCTGTGCTGTGGTTGGTTGCTATGGGCAACAAAGACCTTTCTTTTAGACCGTTTTCATAAGAGTGTGGTGTCGGGATACTTTTCCACGGCCCACCTTGTAGAGGCTTTGGTGATGATGAGGGAGTGTGAGGCATAATGTGTAGTTACAAATGCATCCACATGAGGGCAGAGTTGTTTGGATAAACTGCACCACATCTGACTAAGAGGTTTTATATGTATGTGTATTTAGTATGTCAGTCAGTTATGATACCCAGTAGGAAGCAAAATATAATTGTACACACAGGATGATAAGGTATGGATACCAATTTGGGTGTGCAGTGTCAGACATGTGTATTTTGTCCCACGTGTATACAAAAATGCAATAAAATTCTTCAGAGAAGTTAATTTTATTCAATACAAAATGATGTTTTACCTTCATGCCTCCATTCAAATAATTATACAAATGCATACATTTAAAGTGTTTAAACTAGATTTCAGTTCACAGCTCAATCCATAGGAAAGTTGAATACAGAAAAGCAAAGCACCAACAAAATAGGTCTGAGACACTATGTAAAACGATAACACTTGTTCATCAAAGTCTCAGAGTAGAGACTGGAATTTTCATCCTCTGACAGAATTTTAATAGGTGTCCCTTTTACAGTGACATAGGGTAAAATCACCATAGTACAAGTAAAAGAAAAAGAAGTCTTATTCTATTTACAATACATACACTTTACATAAATACAAGAACCACACTTACATTATATTATTAACTTAGAGCAAAGGTATTGCCTAAATTCTACTTAGTATATGATGAGCAGAAAAAACACAAAGGGTCAGAAGTTACTGGAGGTGATTTCCATTGTAGGAGGATTTAGAATTCTTGAAGTATAAAACAATAGCTTTTCATAGATATTTTCTAGCTTTGCTGTCAATGCTTGTCATGCTTTCCACATACGGGTTTCAAATAAGATGACCTCATAACTGCAATCTAAATAGACCTGTACATAATAATGAATATTTTGCTTAATGTCGTAGTCCCACAATTAAGTAAAAATACATGTATGAGTTTACTGTATTATGTAAATGTTTAACCTTTGGTAGGATTTATTTATATATTATTTTAAAGGACATATCTACCACTTGCATAAATAACAAAGAAAGCCTTTCAGTATTTACTTGTAACATATCAGATTTTGATATAGTTATTATTTGTTAGACATTGTATAAATCTCTACAGAAGTAAAGTTAAAGTTCTCTGTAAGGGGGCAGAATTCGCTCCCATTGCTGGTACAGACCTGGAGATCAAGGTCTCTTAAAACTTGGCCCTTGGCAATATACACTGGTGTAAAAAGTTGTCACGTTCCACCAATTTTAGAAGACCACTCATCTCCAGGCCAGTGCTGGTATCAGTGGTAAGAGTATCCACCACTAGATAAAAGACATTTAAAGAATGTTCTCTCCTTCAACCGATTGTCTTCAGGCTTTAGAAACTTGGGAAATTATCACTTTATTTTACTGGTTACAATGGGACTTCGTATATGTGGTCAAATGACATCTCAACATACTTTACTATTATGTTTATTTCCTAATATAGTATAGATGCAAAACGACATAAAACTACAACCAGCCTATAAGAGACAAATAATCTGATGAACTGCTTTAGTTCATTGAAGTTGTGCTGCTAATTGTGCTAGGATCCTTTTCGGATAACCATTCTTTACAATCACTGGCCCTTTATAGTATCTAGGACTTGGAGGAAAGTTAGAAGAATATAAGCTAGAGATTCGATTCTATTGCTGCAAGCAGAAGGAATTAGTTTGGGGATGATCAAGAAAGTAGGTACAAAAGGTATTAAAATAGTGTTCCTTAATATACCTAAGCAGAGTATCTTCTACTCATATTAAAGTACCCCCAATACCATAACTATACACTGTGCTGCTTTTCAAAAGCATCGTTTAAGGGCAATGAAAGGTCTCCCCTAATGTGCTGTATTATAGATTGAAAACCTAGAACTTTGAGGATCACATGGCCTAGTGAGAAGTTACTAGATTATCAGCATAGAGGAAGGTGCTAGAGCATAAGTGCAAAAAGTAAAAAGTCATCTCACTCAAACCAGACTGCTACACACCATGAATTCCATTATTATGAGCGTTGGCAGGGTGCCACCATTGGCTGGCCTTGTTTTTAATGTGTTGTATTTTTAACATTGCCACAATTAAGAGCGTAACGCGCTCGACACGCTTAGGCAAATGGAATCGTATTGAACCAGTGATATTTTTTAACCAATGTGATTAATAAAGAAATACATTTTATCGCTTTTGTGGCGCTGGAGAACACTTTACTGCAATTGGCAGCTAGAGCATAAGCATTATTTGCTGCTTAGAAGGTTCATGGATGTGATTTCATGAGCAGATATTAGGTCATGATCTCCAGAGTAAACTACTAGAAAAAGCTTCAAATAGTATGTGGTCAAAGTAATATGGGAACAGGAAGCGCTTTTTGTTTTAAAGTAAACTACAACTGATGAAATCTGTTGGCCAAGGTCCTATGTCTTCACTTTCTACAATCAATATATGACTCCTATTGCTCATAGACCGTTGCAGAAAAGAGTTATTAAATCTCAATTGATAGTAAGTTTGCTACACTTTTAGACAAAAGTTTCTACTGAGGTTCCAAGACCATTTGCATTTTCAACGTCGCATATACATATAAATATACATGTTACAGTTTTTAATATAAGTAAAAGTCAATAATCAGGTTGTAAGTATCCCTACGGTAATTATTCAACTGCAGCAACAGCTTAAGAATTGTGCATACTATATGAGCTGAAATCATTTTTGTGAAATATTGAAAACTAAGACAATTTTCAATAGTGTAAAATAATCCTTTAATAACCCCACAATTGAGCCTAAGCAATCTATTGTAATGTGTTTAAATGAGATAGTTTGTGTTGACTTCGCTTTGTGCTTTGCTTATTGCATTGTTATGAAAGAATTTTCTATAGAAATCATTTTGACTCTTGATGTCCCAAATGTACAGCACATTGTAAGTCCTATAGAAATATTCTCAATCACCACCTAATCATTACAAGGCTTCCACTTTAAAAATGTAGATATTAGATTGATGCTAGATTAGTACTTCATACTTTATTTTCAGTGACATTGAGAAAAAAAGAACAGTTTGCACATTTTTGCCTGAACTCATTTTACATGTATTTCATGAGTCCCTCTAGAATATTAACACTATTGATCATGATGATTTTTTGCTTCAGTAAACATGTTGCTGTTGCAGCCCCAACATTTGTATCTTTCTTTATCAGTGTAAATAAACATAACTGTGCTTGTTGTGCTTTTAATTGTATACAATATCAAGTACTAAATACTAAATTCTGTATGGCCATGCTTTTTAATTTTCCTTTGTAAGGTCTATAAATGAATCCACTTGCCAATATTCTGTGCTTCTAAACAGTGCAATGATATGCAGATGATTCTTTTGAAAGGTACTGCGAGTATGTAAGGGACTTCTGTGCTTCTAACACCTATTGAGTATCAATTGAAAGCCTCTTTTACATGGCTGTGTTATGTCTATGTACAACCTCCTAGTAGACTTTTATGGTTCCTTTTTGAACCTCCATATGCCTCTAATAACATTCAGCAGTTAAAATAAATGGGCATTGGAAGATAATATACATCCATCAAAAATAATGATTAAGGCCCCCTGTCCATAGGTGTTGCGAAGTCCCGCGGCGAAATCTCCACCATGGGAGCCGCCGCTCGGGAGCAGGAGCCAGCAGACAGCATGCTGCGAATTGCCATCCACGAGTGGAAAAATCGCAATGATTCTCTGCTCGTGGACAGGGCTTTCCACAGCAGCGCTATGGAAAGCTTCAGACGGCGTGTTTCGCCGGCAAAATCACACCTGTGGACAGGGGGCATTAGTTTTTTTTTTTAAATGTAGAAGTCAAAAGAGGGGGTTGAACGCAGTCTTCAGGAGACAAGTAGATATCAGTGTTACCGTATGTTCAATTGTAATACAAAATAAACCACAATTCTGTATATTTAAGAAAGGTAGAGTTCAGAAAAGAATATTTCAGTACTTGCATTTGTCTCTTCACCTAAACGGGAATTAGATTGGTAATAAAAAGTAGTTTGACACTTGACCTCTCTGTAGGGTCTGGATTTGCAGAGGCCAGACAGTGAATGCACTAAGTAAACTCAGCCTTTAAAAAAAATTGCTCTGCTCCCCTGCCATCGCTGGCCCCTCCTTCAGCCTCCTTCATTTACCCTACCAACGTTAGTGAAGAGCAAGCTGCTGCAGTGACAATGCTATGGCCCAGCATTGTTCACTGCACTCTTCTGATGTGTTGCACCTATTTTTACATGGGATTTACAAAAGGAAGTAAGCAGATCCAGACAGAAGAACCCTTAAAGCAACCCTCTGGTCCTGGGTAAAAATGGCCAAACCACTTCTGACTACCTGAAGCACAGTGTGCATAGCATGCAATGGTAGTTTTAGATACTACATGCTGCTCTGACTGGTCAGCACTGCTGTAGTGTCTGACTTCAAGATGCACACTGTACATTAGTATGCATTATTAGACTAAGAAGCAGTGCAGCCATCTTTTTTTGTCCAGGTCTGGAAAGTCACTTTAAAGGGAGCCTGATATGGGCCTCAATGAGCCTCAAACAAATTACGGGCTCATAAGAGAGGGTTTGCCGAGTCCGGGATTGTGATTTTTATAGTTGCCCGTTTCTTCATTTTCCGTTGTCATAGGCCAAAGTGGCGTGCTTGGTGCATTCAGCGGACTCCTACTTTCCATTACTTGTGAACCAACACACTGTCCTCTCATTATGGACAGTGTGTGTGCATGTACGCAATGATGAAAAGGAGTCCGTTCAATGAACGGAGTGGTGGCTTTATTGCCAGATAGTAAGGAAACGGGAAGGTAGTATAAAAATCGACTTTGCTACCCCTCTACCATGAGCCATGGGATGTGCCAGCTTTCTGCATCTGTACAGAATAATGTCACAATAGGAGTCCCCACTGAAATTCTATAACTTTTACCTCGTTGTGCAATTTTCTTATGTTACTGCCCCTTTGTACTTATAGACAGTATATACTTTATGGGCACTGGGACTCAGTCTTAAAGTACACCGAACCAATTTTGAGGACCAGCACACTCTAGTTTTCAATACATAATTACGTTATGTAAAATACCCATGGTGGCCCTAAAACTTGATTACTGAAAAAGAAACATTAGTGCCCGTACAAGGTAAGATGATAATGTAAGTTCTATTTTTTATATTGCTAGCTACTGTAATAAGTAAAAGCTGTAGTACAATGAAATAAGTATCACTTTTGAGGTGTTAGTAATACTGTGTGCTAATCTATGGTTCTTACATTTCTTCACCTCAACTCTATCAGTGTAGGGCATTAGAATTAATATTTTTTCAGGGTGTGCCATGTATAACAATTTCAAACAACGTTCTTTACAGTTTGATTTGTAAGAATGAGTGACTTCTTTTGGGAAGTCCGGTAATGCACATAACACCTGCTGTCATAGAACAGAAGGACCAGTTTGACCAGTAGCTAATCAGTGACTGATAAATGTCTCTAGACTAACGAAAATAGACCACTAAAGGTTTGTTGACACACTACAAAATTAAGGAAGCAAGGGATGACATACAAGTCATATCACAATATTTCTACTCTCAATCACAGAAACTTATTTATAGATTGCAACTATTTTAAAGGTATTTCTCACATTTAGAGACAATTTATGTTTATAATAGGAAAGAGAAAGCTCTCAGTCCTAAACGCCTGCTAAAAACAAGCAAGGCAGAAGAAACCCACTAATCCTGGAAACAAACTTAAGACCCATTTACAATGGTCATATCTCATTGGCCAATCAGAATGCAGGAAAAGATCAATGAGAAAACATATCAATCATACAGAAATACAAATCCCCACCCATCAGACCATCACCACTGACTGTTCGAACCATCGATCATTTAAAAGCCGTAGCATGTAAAAGGTACCTTTCCAATGTTAACTACAGTTGGATTGTTTGGTCAGATAAGTGGGGTGTACGGGGCTAAGCTGCTAAACCAGACATAGCCCATGTACAAAAGTGGAAGAAAAAGGATGAAATGCAAAACCATTGGAAAGCATTCTTAACTTTTTGAAAGGGAGAATTCTTCATTTGTTATGCAGAATGCTATAATGTAGGAATTGTTTTTGTAAGTAACGCCTACAAAGCAGTTATCACTTGTCTGTTTATGCACTTTTGTTAATTAAAATGGCACTTAATAGATTTTATAGGCTATTTATACCAATAAAAAAAAAAAACATTTTGTTGTAACCATCATAGGACAGTAAACTTGAAGCGACCCTCTGAGCCTGAACAAACAAAGATGGCTGCTCTAAGTCTTTGTTTATTCGATGCTCACAGTGTATTCGTATACAGTGGTAGTCTAAGACACTATATGCTGCTCTGACTGGTCGGTGCTGCTCATGTGGACAACACTGGTTAATCAATGCAGATTTAGTGTCTCAGACTAATAATGCAATACTAATACACAATGTGCATCAGGTAGTCAGAGAAAAGGTGTGGCCATCTTTGTTTCTCAAGGTCTGGAATGCTGCTTCAACATGGGTTGTACCTTTCTATATTGTTATATGCCATTTGCTTAGCTTTTGTTAAATCATTAAAAAAGGTCTTCCCAACTTATTCAAATATCTCAAAAGCTCACCAAGTCTAAAAATAAATCCACTTCTATTCACATCTCCCGGCTCCCTGCTGTATCTAGCTTCACAGGTCTGGGTCTCTTCTCTGAAGTAACACTCACAGGCTGCAGCAGCCAGTGTACGGGATATTGCTGGCTGCAGCAGCCTGTGACGGAGCTCAGTGATCCATCAGTACGCTCTCTCATTGGCTGGAGCAGCCAACAATATCCTGTAGACAGGCTGCTGCAGCCTGCAAACATTAGGTCAGAGGGGAGGACTTGGGGCGGTAGTGCTGGACACAGTGGAGACCTGGGAAAGGTATCAGCTGGTTTGTAATTCTTAGACACGAGGACCCTTTTTAGAATATTTAAATAAGTTGGACAACCCCTTTTAAAAACTCCCAAATGTAGAAATATATTGCTGGAGCAACAATGAATAGAACATCTTGCAAAATATATCCACTAAACAGTTATTCCACATCTAATTTAAAGAGGGGTGGTAATAAAATATACTGCCAAAATCTAATAGCATATGTAATTTAAAAAAAAAACAAAAAAAAACAAAAAAAAACATTTATGGTCTAATTACAAACGAATGTAGAGTTCAGACAACTGAAATACTATTAATATGGTAGACACTGTAGCCTAGCCAGGGGACCATTCATTATTGGAAGTACATCTGTTTTAAACCCCTAAGACATGTCAACTACAGCAGCAGTAGAGCAGTGATGAGTTTGAAGGGTTGACCAGGAGGTTTGGGATTTTTTCATGCCCTCAGGCCAGATCATCAATAGATGATCGATGGGGATTTGCTGCTCACAATACCTGCTAATCAACTGACCGCTGATGCCATCACTATGAACCGTGAAAGAAGCATATCCCGCCGACCATAGAACAGCAGCCTGGTTTGGTTCTATACGTAGAGCTCCCACTGAATTCAATGGACGCTGCGCCTGAAGCACAATCTAGGCCGCTGCACTTTGGTCAGCATGATCTACTACTTCCTGTGCTGCTCGCAGTGACAGTGGCACTGGCAATCAACTGATCAGCAGACCCCGTGTCGATCACATATTGATGACCTGTCCTGAGGACAACAGGTCAGGTCATCCACAGAAAAAAAATCCAGAAAGTTGCCCCTTTAATACTAATGGTAAAAGAGTATTTAAAGTTCTTTCAGTACAGTATTCTGTTGGTAGCCAGTAACACTTATTGCTATGGAAATACTAGCTGAAAAGTAGACATATTGGATTCAGAGCGCTCATAAAAAAATTACACAAATGACACATTTTATAGTATATATATATATATATATATATATATATATATATATATATATACATACATACACACACACATACACACACACACACACATCCCAGATATCCTATATGGATTCTTTGATTGTAATCTGTTAATCTCTCAAATCATGCCATATGCCCTTTTACCTTTTTGATAATAATGCATTGCTGAAGACATACAAAGGAAATCAATTTACAAAAAGGAGAAGATCTACTTACAG
The DNA here is from genome assembly GCF_035609145.1 of Eleutherodactylus coqui. Taxonomy (NCBI): domain Eukaryota; kingdom Metazoa; phylum Chordata; class Amphibia; order Anura; family Eleutherodactylidae; genus Eleutherodactylus; species Eleutherodactylus coqui. The sequence continues at coordinate 414,157,775 of NC_089837.1, read as the reverse complement.
TAAGTTCACAAACAGATGACAAAATGCTGCTATATTCTACATATTGACCCTGGACGGTTAACAAGTACCATAGACTGATTCCTGTCACCGCAGTACTACATGCTGACTGCAGACTTTGTGCCTTTTTATTAATAAAATTGGTCATATCTGTGCTTTCACACCAAAATCCGTCAACTCCATCAATGTTATCAGGGCCACCAACAGCACACGTCTACACAGTGATTCATGTCCCTCAGCACACTGTGTTCTTATTTCCAGCTACTCAAGATATGAATGTTAATGCTTTTTGATGCAGTTGTTAGCAAATTGTGTATATTAGTTGTCTCCGGAGAGACAATCCACCCACACACTATATATCAACTTGCAGTTAAAGTCTTCATTCATACTGGGAGTTGTCCTGTGTGGGCTAAAATTTGTAGCCAGGCATTCTGGTCAATAGGCTTCTATCACAAACATATGTGGTGGGGATACACATGTGGTCCAATCTGGAATTGTTTTACTGTGGAAGAACATTATAAAATTTCTATGTAAAATAGAGAATAATCACATTTTTAAAAAGACTCATTCTGCACTCAATTGTGTAATGTGAATTTGCTGACTATTTGAAACTTGGCAAATTAACTTTTTAGGTTAAAAACTGTCAGAACTGCATTTGGCCTTACTTTTTTTTTTCCATGCACAGATATTGTTCAGGTTTACTTGCAGTTTTTGAAGTCAAAACTTGCAGTAGGTTCAAAAACTTTAAAAATAGCGTTTTTCCTCTATAATTGCCTTTCCTTTTTTGAGGACACCTCATTTTGCTTTAACACGGCCTAAAAAACCTGAACAAAACCTACATCAGCATTTCGAAAGGGGATGTCATGACTTCCCGGATCACAGCTTTTAATTGCTGGTTCCCCCATACTCAGAACAAAGCAGTCTCATCCTCAGTTTTTCGGTTGGCACAGTGATGCTCCCAACCTACCATCATTAAGGTAACTACAACATACCCTATTCACTTGCATGGGGCTGGGTAACAAACCTCTACACAGCAGGTAGACAAGGATGCCACACAGCAGAGGAAAAGTCAAAAGAACCTCAGTCAGTTCTCACTATTGACCGTGGTTCCAGAGGTCGGACCTCCACTTATCAGAATAGGATGAAAGGTCTTGAAATATTTCATTAAAATGTTCCTAATTTTAGAATTGTATTATTTAGACTTCTTACACTGCCTGCTAAAGTTATGAACATCTTCAATACTATTACTGCACAGAGATGGAATTTATAGAGGTTGCCGACATGAAGCCTTCACCATCCTTAACACTTCTAATCCTGTAATCCGTACGGTTATACCCTAGGGTGTTCATACTGCTGTGTTCAAGATTAGCATCTACATGATGTTCAACACTGATAGGAGGAACCACAAGACTGAGTGCTGCGATCAGGGACAGGATTGGAGGAAGTAATAATATGAAGAGTCATTATTTGTATGTAATTGGCTGGCTCACCATCTGTCCTGCAAGCTGCATACGACCTTTCTGACTATAGCGCAGGCTATCCTATACAGGAGTTGTCCTATTACAGTACCCGCTTTGGTGTACGAGTTACTTACGGTGTATTGTTAACCATTATTAAAATGCATGTCCTGCAATAAACCGTAAAACTGCTTTCACAAACATTTATCAATACTCAACAATATTCCATAAAACATTTCCTATAGTTTCTAAAATCATCTGTTGTGCTTTATTTTAAATATTAGGTAAATACATAAGAGATTTTAGACTAACGTTTCCATACAAACTCTTGTATTCTTTGTGCCCTAATAGCAACTGAAAATCAGTGTATTCATTCTTCCCCCTACCGATGCAGAAGAGCTGACTATCATTAAACATAACGGGACACATTTATAAAATACTGGACAATTTTTTTTCATTCTGTGCAGATATTTGATTGGTGCATGTATAGGCAGAATTTGGCTCTATAGTGATGCTGTAAAGTTTGTGAACCCTTCAGAATTTTCCATATTTTTGTTTAGATTTGACCAAAAACTATAGCGATTTTCACACAAAGTCCTAAAACTAGATAATTGAATCGAACAAATGAGTCAAAAATATTACACCTAGGGTGGCTTCAACAGGCGGATTGCACACGCAAAATTTGTGCATGCGATATACAGAGAATAGAGCCCATTGATTTTAATGGGGTCATTCTTAGTGTCCTTTTTTGCATGTGTGAATAAAAATGCAGCATACTGTAATTTTGTGCGCGCCACCAGTCCCCATTGAAGTCTATGCAGTGTGTGCAAATGCACGCTCAATGCACGTACTCAATACGCTGCAAAGTTGTATGAAGAAAAAAAACACGTCTGGACCTCATTAGGGTGACCTCATCAGCGTTTTAAATTGGGGTGTGGTAGTGTCCTGTGCACAAAAAACGCCGACTTGCATGCGCAAAAAGCATAGTAATCCACTGCAATTGTGCACATGTTCATGTGAATCCGCCCATAGTCATTTATTTATTGAGGAAAATAACCCAATATCACGTCTGACTGACAAGTATGTGAATCTTTAGGATTAGCAGAGTCAGGCGTTTTCAATAAATGGGTTGACCATCTGGAGTGGATGATGTTTTAACCACTTAAGGACACAGCCCCTTAATCTTGTTTTTTTGTTTTTTACCCCCACTTTACAAAAAAACTACTTATTTTTTTGTTGAAGTAGCTGTCTGAGGCCTTTTTTTGTGGCAAGACTTGTATTTTTCTATTGTACTGTTTAACGTACTGAAAAACATAAAAAGAATTAAGTGGAGTGAAATAGAAAAAAAATGCTATTTCACCATATTTATTTTTGTGGCTTACACACTGCAGCAAATATGACATAAATTTATCCCGTGGGTGAGTACAATCTCACTGATACCAAGTTTTAGTTTTTGCAGTATTAAAAAAAAATAAAAACAACAATGCAATAACCAATAATATGGGATTGCATTATACTATATTTGGACAGGCAGTCTATCAAGATGTGCCACAGGCATGCCTTGATAGGCAATTCTTCATGGGAGCTCTGGGGGCCTTCAGAAAACCCTGGACTGACATGACAAAAGGAACAGCACCTTGTGATCTCATGAGCGAGCTATTCGGTACTCCTGAACACCAATCAGGGCATTCAAAGGGTTAAAAGCCATGAATGCCTTAAGCGTGGATTACGCCTGTTGCAGGCAGCTGTCATCTGTGAAAGACCCCCGATCCCACTCTATACAAACCCCCCAAAGTCAGAGGGTATAGATGTATGCCCTTTAGGCTTAAGGGGGTGAAAGAACAGGAATCTATAAAAATCTGATCATGGCATGAACAAAGGAGATTTCTGAAAACCAGAGAAGAGGCGTTGCTGATACTGATCAGGCTGGAAGAGGTTACTTAACCCTCTCTAAAGAGTTTGGATTCCACCAATCTAGTTAGATTACGTACAAATATAGGAGGAAATTCAAGACCATTCAAGATGTAAAACAGCATGAGGTCACAAAAGAACCCAAGTGTAACCTCTAAACAACTAAAGGCCTTTCTCACTTTAGCTAATGTTCATGAGTCCACCACAGCAGGAGACTGAACAATGGTGTGCATGGCAGGATTGCAAGAAGAAAGCCACCGCTCTTTAAAAGGAAAAAAAGAACATTGCTGCCAGTCTGCAGTTTTCTAAAGATCACCTGGACAAGCCAGAAGGCTATTGGAACAATGATTTTTGGACGGAGGACATCAAAATGGAGCTTTTTTTTTGCTTAAACAAGAAGTGTTTTTGGATAAAGAAATACACTGCATTACAGCATAGCAACCTCATAGCATCTGTGAACAAGGTGGTGGAGGCCACATAGTTTGGCTCCATTTTGCTGCATATGGGCCAGGACAAATTTTAAAGGAAAATCTCAGGACATCTGTCTGTGAGCTGAATCTCAAGAGAACGTGGGTCATGCAGCAAAACAATGACCCAAAGCACACAAATCCTTCTACAAAAGAATTAAAACAGAATAACGGTAAAGTTTTGGAATGGCCAAATCAACATCATGACCTTAATCCTATAGAAATATTGTGGAAGGACCTAAAGCGAGAAGTTCATGGGAGGAAACCCACCAACATCACCGAGTTAAGGCGTTTTGTACAGATTCCACCAAGCCGATGTGCAGGACTAATCAACAATTACCGGAAACATTTAGATGCAGTTAATGCCGCACAATGGGGCAGCAAAGCATACTAAAAGCAAAGGTTCACATACTTTTGCCACTCACAGATGTGATTTTGGATCATTTTCCACAATACCTAAATAACAAAGTTAAGAATCATTTGTTTTATTTGCTACTCTATCTACTTTTAAGACTTGTGTGAAAATAGGATATAGCTTTAGGTCAAACATAAGCAAAAATATGGAAAATTCTGAAGGGTTCACACATTTTTCACCCCCACTGTGCTATATACTGGAGTAGAGTTACCTGAAATCATTCACTGAGGTAGACTGACAATTATTAGTAACTTTTGGGTGTTACTGCTGAACTTTGTAAGGACTATGGCAGGTATGGCTGAATAGAATGGAAAACCGCTTTCAAGTTTGCATCTACAAGGTATATTGTACATTATGCCTCAGTTTTACTGACTTACAAAATTTTTGTCGTACAGAATACATGTGCCTTATAAGACTAGATTCATGCGGCCATAAAGGAGAGAGTTGCAAGAAAGTTGGGGGCAACGCACATCGGACTGCACAAGAACACCAGTCTGTGTTCTGTCTGATCTCCACAGACACTGCACGTCCTGTTCTCTCCCGTGAAAATGCACAATAGGCCCCTGCAGTGGTTTACATTAAAAATGGTTTATGTGAATAACCTTATAAGCTAAAATGGGGATGTATGCTGTCCGTGGAATACATGATCACACCCCCTGTATGAACTGGCCCTAATGGAGGCAAAAACACTGCAACATTTTCGAATGTTCAGACAGAAAAAAAAAAAAAGTGCAGCATTCGACAGACTTCTATCAGCACCATTTTCTATTTTACATTAACCCTTTCCAATCCACTGTCTGACGTCTAAAGACATTCTGATTGAAGGTTGTACAGTTTCCAATGTCAGAAGACGTCCAGCAGGGTATAATTACTGTATATTACTGGCCGCTCTGTTGTCGGGGGACTCTCAACAGCATGTCCAATACCATAGTACTGGCTCTAGCCAGCAGATGGCGCCATTGTATAATGACAAAGAGAAAACCCCCTAGGAAACCCTGAATCCACAATTGGATTGCAAAGGATTAATCCAAAAATACCTTCCACCAAATTTTATTAATGGTCCCCTGTGGTTGCGAATGACAAGCTCAGCTCTGCTACATCAGTATATCTTTCCTAGGACATCCGTGAAGAAGTTTTTATTTGCCATGGTTATAATTCATATCTGGTTAGTTATACACTGTGTGCAAAAGATTAAATTTTGTAAAAAGATTTTTTCTGTTTTTTGCTATTCTGAATTACAGATAATATCAAGAGGCAAAAAAACATAAAAACACAAAACTTCATCTCAGAAACATCACCGAACACAAGTAAAAAAAAAAAATAGTCACACTAAACACAAACTTTAAAACACATGTACCCCATCTGTTATAAAACAAGTTGTATATACCGACATATACTGTACATGCTTGCAACTTTTTGTTTCCTTTCCCTTCTTGTGTGTAACAGGGCAGGCTAGCAGTAGGTTAGACCCTCCAAGTAAAAACTTCCAAGATGACAGAGCCATCAGTCCTGGCATGGGCAACTGTGTGGTTGTCAGTAATCTAGATGAAAACAATTGATGCACCGTGATCATATTGCTTGACATTAAAACAATACTATAATTAGGAATGAGTGTGCTTAATATTGTATAAGAATACAATCTTCAATTTAGTGCTGAACAGAGCATTTATGATATGGTATTACCGATACTGATAGTTTATAGCTATATAATACTAAAAAATAGATCTCAATGCATATAACGATCATGCATTTTATTTGCAGTTAATACTGGTACTGATCCCATTTTATGCATCAGTTTACTCAGATCCTCTATTGCTTGCTTTTCTCACTCAACATAAAACCATTACGTCTACGGAGCAAGCTGGTATTAGGATGCCATTGGGAAGCAAATGATACATTGCTTCCTAGGTAAAAGCTGGTGAATGTTCCCTTTTCTTACACAAAAAGTTCTGCAGAACTACAAAATATACTTGACCTCAAGTCCAACTGACTTAGATGGGATACTGTTTATACATTTTATTCACATTATTTCAAATTGTCAAATTTTACCATAAGCAGCCTTTTTAAACTTGTAAGGGTTTTAATATCTAATATAATATATTTAGATAAAGGCCTCCTGTGATGTGGTAAAAAATGCAGTTTAAGTACTTGATCTAGTAAATCCATATAAGACAGTCATTATTGCTAATTAGCAGCAAGAAGTGCAACCGTTCCAGTTTGTGCTATCTGATTCCCCCTATATCCCTATTCAGGAAAGGGCCAAACTCCACCATAATACCTCAAATTGTGTTCTTTAAAACAGAATAATACTGAGAGCCTGTAGAATAGTTTAGAATTTCGATGTATAAATGTGGAGAAAATATAAGAAGGCTTTAGGCAAGGCCAAGTCAATTCACAAACACAAATAGTACTTCACTTAAGATACCGGCCTATATACTTTCACAGACAACAAAGAAAGAGGAAAAAAATCTGAATACTCAAAGGAGGAGTATGATATTGTTATGCCCACTTTGCTTGATGAAAATGATGAGGGACATCTCATTACCATTGCGGTTATTGCAAAATCCCATGTTCTGATGAAGGAACTTGCCATCAGTCCACTTTATACATGTACTTGTCATCAATTGTCCACTATTTCATGGTTACCTTACAAAAAAAACATTTCCCAAAAGAAAAAAAAAGGATCAATCATCAATTGAACGTTTCATCATCTTGAAAACAGTCTATGATACATCATTTTCGAAAAATTAGGAGAAAATCTTTCAAAAAGATCTGTCCGTATAGAAGGGAAATGTACAATAGATGCTGTGTAAAATGATGCAGGTCGTAAAGAGTGCCTGTGTCCGAAGTGTGACAGTCTCAGGATCGGAGGTATGGACATGTACTGGAGCGTCCATGCTTGGAGTTGATTCTTCAGAAACTTGAGAAGCATGGCACGTCCTGTTCTATTCCTTCACTTTGGGTCACTTGTGGGCATCCTGCTTCCATAACACTGTAGGTGGATTCAGCCCCGCTGAATAGATTAATAAGAAAAGAACCCGCTTTTCCGCATGTTTGGAAGGACTGTTGACTTAGACCAGCATGTGCCTTCGTCGATGCAATGCTAAGTGATCTGAACGAGAGAAACTGCGATCACAGTCTGCACATTTAAATGGCTTCACTCCTGTATGTTTGCGGTAATGCCTTGTTAGTTCGTCCGAGCGGGCAAACTTCCAGGTGCATCCTTCCCAGGTACACATGTAAGGTTTCTCTCCTTGACAAAAACAGAAAAGAAGAATGTTATTTGTAACTCTCTTAATAAACATTCTTCATATCAAGTTACGTAATGTGTTAGGTCATTAACTAGACCTCTTTGACTTATCTAATCATCATAGCTTCATAGGACAGTCAGTAAGTCTGCCCATCTATTCACATTACCTGAAGATGACTGGGCAAGGCAATGGCAAACCACCCTGCAAAAAACAGTCTGCCAAGAAAACGTCACAACCAGGAGACTTTACCATTACCTACCTGCATAGCAATTCCACAGCCACCTGTTAAGGGAACTAGTCACTTGAATGAGGCCGTAGGAAAAAAAAAAACAAAAACAAAAAAACACCAGCGCTGCATTCCCTTTAGGCTGGGTTCACACAGGGCGGATTTGCCGCGGAAATTCTGTCCGGAATTTCGCCCCGGCAAATCTGCTTGCGGCCGCTAATCCCAGGCTTAGCCAGCCATGTGGATGAGATTTCTCAGAAATCTCGTCCACATGGGACAGCAAATCCGTCGTGGCAAGGCCGCAGAAGCCGGCGTTGCGGGGCGGATTCACTGGCTGCAGCATGTGCATTTTTTTTTATTTTTAAATTCCGCTGCGGCCACTCTCTATATGGGAGCGCCGGCTGCAATGAAAAAGCATGCGGCCAGGCCGCTTCAAAACTCGTGGCTAAGTGCTGCGAGTTTTGAAGCAACGCTTTCCCGGTGGAAATCTCACGCTTTTTCGCTGTGGACAAACTGCAAGATTTCCGCCGGGAATCCAGTGTGTGAGAACCCTGCCTTATTTGCGGATCAGTGGTCCTTAGGTCTCATACCTCAAACCCTCACGATTTGAAAGTGATACCATAGCCTACAACATGCCATCACTTTAAGAGAAGTCTCTAAGTGATGCAAGGACTAACAGGCTGGGTTATCATACTGTGGTAATACTACCCTTTTACCAGCAAAATCTTCTACCTGTTGGCCATTGGAGATGGGAGGGATTCCAGTAGCAATGTGGAAATGTTATAATGTAACCCTAGGAGTCCTGCTTCCATCCACACACAGTGACTGACTGCACTATATTCATACAAGCTCAGGAAGGAGAACCACTGGCTTACGGTGTAGTATTAGCACTGTATTGCTGCTCCATATATATTGATTACGCAGCCTTATTTCAAATGTATCATCCAAACACAGGAATACTCCTTTAATTGGTCTCCCGAGATCTTACTGGTTTCCCTGGTTTACTTCCTCTGGATCATCTGGTGGCCTTTAGGGTGGTGTCATGCTCTACCCTGTAATCCGCATAAATACAATTTCTTCTGCTATGTATTTCACCTGCAAATATATCACAGAGGTATTTCTTTACACAGCAGGCACCACATGCAGACCTCTATGTTATTATGGAGGCAGCGTTTACTCATTGAAGAACTCTGGGTATGACTTTGACAGTGAGACATCAAGTTAGCTTGGAGGCTACACTTTGATGCGCAATGAGTTTAAGATGAAGCAATATATAGAGTGGTCCCTCACATTACAATGGCCTCAAGTTACAGTTACATTATTTTAAACATACAAAGGCATTTCATGAGTCATCGTAACTTGAAACCACATTCAATATACAACACCACAGACCGTTCCCATCTATGACCCATGTGTAAGGATAAGCCTCATCCATATTAGCTCAGTTCTTCATAAAGTTATGACCTAAAGTTATAATACATGCAACTTACAATGGACTTCCTGGAATGAACGGATATACTGTTGTAACTTGAGGGTCCGCTATCATGCTATAACTGTACACCATTGCTAGTCCGATATAAATACAATATACTTAATGTTCAGAGCTGTTCCTTCAAGTACCATCATTCCCTTTGCTTACATTTATTGTCTGGCAGTCTTTAGACTACTTCATAATATGCAGTATGAGATCCTTTATGTCATTTGAAAGAGGTTTTTATAGCACCCCATGAAAAAGGAAAGGGTTACACAAAACTTTGCACAAAGCCACTGACTTGTTTTACAATAAAAGTTTGGTTTCGGTTGCATTAAACACATTAGCTTTGTTTAACATATGTGCGGTTACTGTGTAATAAAAGGAAAGCAAACACAGGCTGTTTTATCAAAACCTGTCCCAGCAAGGAAGTATACAACTCAAATAAGTTTAAAAATGATTCTAAAATGCCTAACAAGCAACTCAAACAGTACGGTTAACGTTATCTTGGCACCGGTTTGTATATAGGCTCATTAAAACCAGGGGGAAAAAAAAGTTGAGATTCTCATACCTGACAATAGAAAAAGATAATATTTCTAGCATAAAGTAGCTCTGTAGATCTCCCACATCTTAGATGACTGACATGGTTTAATGATGTTCCAAGTAGTAAAATCTAGTCACACACAAAGATTTGGCTCTTGGGCAGGGAGTCACATAACTATAGAGCATAAAAACATTGTTAATTACATTCTGGGCCTTTGCCGAGAAAACATGCAATCCTGAAGTGTACAGAAATACCTGCAGGTCAAAAGAGACTATCATATAATTAGTGAACTTTGGCAATTAATGAGGAAGAAAAGAAATGACAGTGTTCTTGAACAAGTAATGAAATGTTTGTAATGCTTCATGTGGGCAAAAATGGAAGGCAGTAACTTGTGTCTACAGGAAACATTGGACCTTTATAGATCAGGAACTAACAGACAGTATACAGTGGAGGTAAAGAAAGGTAGAAGGGAGGTAAAAGCAAATGGGATTGTACCTTTGTGAAGGCTACTGGAAATTTTGGGACTTTGTCCATATAGCCGGTTTCACACGGGCGACAAAATTGCACGATTTTCTCACGATGCAACAGTGCGACAAATCGCATGTATTGGAAGCCAGTGCTTTCCTATGGGTTCCTTCACATTAGCGATGTTTAGTAGCATGCCACATTGCGAGAAAAAAAAACAAAAAACAGAGGTTGCTAGATATGCCTGCGACTTTTGAAGTTTTGTTGCCTATGTTTCCCATGGAGCCTTCCTTTCTGTTGCAGCGTACCGGCTTTCAAGCGATGCAACTTTTTGTAAAAGCCCTAAAATAAGCCCTAGTTACATATAAAAAAAAAATTTACCTAACAGCTGCTTTTCGCTCTGCCATGTCTTCTCTGCAGGTCCCTGACACTTGCTTGAAGTCTTCTGTCATCGCTTCCTGGATTGGAGGTTTAGATTCCCCGCCTCCAGGAAGCACTGGCTGTGATTGGTTTTCGAGCTCCGCAGCTCAGCCAATCACAGCTATTGCATCCAATGACTGCGATTGGTTCATCGAGCGCCACAGCTCACCCAATCACAGCCAGCACTCCCTGGAGACAGGGAATTTAAACTTCCAATCCAGGAAGCGATGGCAGAAGACTATAGAGGTTTCTACATGATAGGTTTTAATTAGAATTACTCCTAAACACCACTATATTTCACGGGGCCTAAGAGATATATACGGATATTGAAGCTCTCCATGGAAACCTTCAATATGCCCCATCACCTGTACAATTCCACTGAAAAACAAAAAACTTAAATCTTTTAGAGTGGAAAATAACAAAAACTAATGCAGTGCCATAAATAGCCACACCCTAAAAAAACTTTGAATAGGGTCATAAAATAAGAGTGTATCAACAGTCTTTTTGGGTAGGTGTCTTAGCAGCATGGTACATCTTAACTTGGTAATCTTTGGCGAATCTTCCTTGTAAAGCACTCTAACTCTGCGGGGACATCTCATGTGTACCTCCCTCTTCAGGTCAACTCACAGATTTTCGATGGGATTTAGGTCTGGGCTTTGGCTGGTCCATTCCAAAACTTTGAACTTCTTCTGGCACAGCTATTCTTTTGTTGCTTTTGGAGGTATACTCTGGGTGGTTGTCGTGTTGAAAGGCAAAATTCCTCTTCATCTTCAGTTTATTTTTTTTTAAGCAGTGGACTGAAAGTTGCTGATATTTGGAACTATTCATAGTTCCCTCCATGTTGACTAAAGACCCAGTTCCAGCAGCAGAAAAATAACATCAATGCATAATGCTGCCTCCACCATGCTTCACTGCTGTAAGGTGATTTTTTTGGTGATGTGCAGTGTTAGCTTTGTGCTTAATAGGTGTCTACAACTATCTGAAGGGCTGTGACAGTGCAGAGGGATCAGCCCTATTCTCATTTGCACAAGGAAAGACTGGAAGCAAAGGGATGAAACTGAAAGGGAGGAGACACAGCTTAGATATTAGAAAAAACTTTGACAGTGAGGGTGATCGATGAGTTGAACAGGTTACCATGGGAGGTGGTGAGTTCTCCTCCAATGGAAGTCTTCAAACAGAGGCTGGACAAATATCTGTCTGGGATGATTTAGTAAATCTTGCACTGAGCAGGGGGTTGGACTCGATGACCCTGGAGGTCCCTTCCAATCTACCATTCTATACTATGATTCAAACATAGCTTTTGAAATTATGGCCAAGTTGTTCAACCTTGCTTTCATCATACCATACCATGCTTTCTCACACACTTTGAGCAGATTTGCTGTTTGTTTTGGTAAAACATGGCCAGGCTTGAATGTTTTTGTTAGAAAAGGCTTCTTACCACCCTACCCCACAGCCCAGACATAAGAATACAGGAGTCATTGCCACGTGGTGACACAACCATAACTACACAACCAGTACTTGGCAGAAAATACTGTAGCTCCTGGACCAATTTTCTTCTGGTATTTTCATCAAAGGGACATCCAGTTCTTGGTAAGGTCACAGTTATACCAAATTTAATCCACTTCTTGATGACAGTCTTCACTCTGTTCCATGGTATATGAATGCTACTTTTCAAGTATCCGATCCCTTTGATGTGTTATAAGCTCTTTATAGACCATGGCTTTTGCTGAAAACGCAACTAATAAAGTTCAGCTCTTCTATTAGAGTCTTCCTGACATTTTCTAAGTTGTAAATTAGAATCACTTTGAATAATGGTAAATGTGTACTGACTATTTATCAAGAGCTTAAATGTGATTGGCCTATTCTGAACATAACCACATCCACCAAATATAAGAGGGTTAATTTAATTTATTTTCATTTTTCCACCCTAATTTGGGTTTAATTGGGGAAAGATTTTGTACTAATTTGCCTGTTATATGCTACTGTGTATACTATATTACCCATAGCTCCCAATCACAGCTCGGCTTTCATTTCATATTTTTTCTTTGAAAAATGAAAGCCGCACTGATTGGTTGCTATGGATAAGAAAGACAGTTTTCATTCTAGACAAGTTTATAAATCTCCCCAAATTTTTTTAAAAAAAAGGCAACAAGAAGCAGCACTCAGACAGTAAAACACTGCTATGATTAAGGACTGAAGTGTGCAAACTAAGTGATTACCTATTCCTCTAATCACTATTACTGTTTATAATGAGAAAATGAAAAGGTTAAGCTTCTTACTGCTGGTCACTGTCTTTATAACTTTAGAGATACCACGGCTTTGGGATTGCAGTTGACAAGTGTGCAGTGAAGAGAGGTAAGACGGCTGCTTGTATTACCTGCTATACACCACTAGGAAATGCCTAGGTGTCCCACCAATCCCATCAAACCAGATTTTCCCAACCGGCACAGCGAGTGGCCAGAAGCACCACTGGGTCGGTTGAAATGCTGAAGACCCCTCAGTCCTTAGTTCTATTGATAAGAAGTCTCAGAGGTCAAACAACTTGAACCATAACGTTCTAGTAAAGTATATCATACTTCTACATGCCCGCTGTCATTAACGACACACAGTAAGGCTGCTCCTCCATAGGCGGTTTTTATAGCAGTTTGCGCTGTGTTAAACGCTGTAAAGCTCCTTCATTGATTTCAATGGGGCTTCTCAGATGAGTGTTCGCTGTCCGCTTTATTTCAGTGCATTTCAGCGATTTTTAACAGACCTCATCACATCGCAATGATGGGGTGCATTTAAAAACGCACTTGAACATGTCGGTCGAAAATGCTGTAAAACGCTGCATTTAAAAATGAACCATTTTTCCAGATGCCGGTGTGAGAGCAGCCTAACACAAGCAGACTTTATAGTTTGAGATTTGAAATCACTAATGCATGGCTGTTGCAGTATATCTAACCTCAACAGGGTGGTATGTACTGTACACTAAACTTTCATAAGAGTTACCTGCAAATGTCACATGACGAATATATAAATAAGACATGGAATGAAAAAAAAAAGGTGTCTAGGCAGTACGAAAGCCACTCACAAGTAGCGTTAAATTGCCATTTAAACATACGTATACAAGGTGTACCAACATTGCTATACAGCCCTAGGCTTAAAAGATATTGAAGCTTATTTATCAAAACGGTCTAAGACTGTCTTTGTTGTCTCGTTAGAGACAACCAATCACAATCTAGCTTTCCCTTCTTACAGTGCTCTCATAAAATGAAAGCTGAGCTATGATTGGACGATATGGGCAACAGTGTTTTACTTTTAGACCGTTTTGATAGATCTGCCCCATTGCTTCCTTTGAACACTATGTTACAGTTTAAATACATTAGTTTCTTATTTTGCGCGGATTTTGAGTTTTTCTGTTTTATATTCCAGAGATGCATTCATAGTTCATCTGGTTGCCACTAGAAATAATAAACAATCTTGCTTCCTAGAATGCAAATTAGACCAAGCTCTGTGCAGACACCGAGCCATTATGAAATGCTCGAATCTTAGAGCTCTCCAACATTCGGAACGGTGAAGGCAGCGCAGGTCTGTAATTTACATCGTCGTGACATTAGAGCTTAGTACAACAGTGGACATACTTGCTAATGCTTTCCATGTATCAACTTGTGATAAATAGCAACACAAATGTACAACACAATTATTGCACCATATCTAATGGTAAAAGCCTGGTTCTCAATCAAGGATCTTTACTCTCCCGATGGATGACATTGTCAGATATAGTCAGTTCTACAGGTTTCACTTTTGAGGACTGATCATCTCTCTTGACATGTCTGTTTTAGTAAGTACCTGTACAAACAGTAATTCTAAAGCATCTTCACTTAGAATTAGGAGCTGTACATTCTGCTGTTGGGCTACCTACACACGGGCGAACGCGATATTGTGCTCGCCAGCATGTGTTTTCACACCGATGCAAGGGGTTATACTGGCAAAACCGCCTCCAATCAGTTCAGTAAAGTAGAGATCCTCCGAACGGCTTTCAACCACATTAGAGGATCGATAAGCATTTCCCATTGTTTTCAATGGGAAACCTCATATCACACTCACATGCACATCACAGGCTGTGTGATGTGTTTTACTGTCCCATTGAAAACAATAGGCGATGCGTTCCAATTAAGGAAAGATGGGACATACAGGGCTTCATATTCATGTCTCGCAAGCACAAATCTCGTGTGAGTTTCTTGGCCCTGGGAAACTAGCCTTAGGAAGCATTTATGCAGTCTTTTTTACTTCGTTGTGGAATCTCATCTGGGGCTTCCTTCACAGCTACTGAATACAGCACTTTGATGGAGTCCCCAACAGAACCATGTATGGTCATTAGTGAAACAAGACACCACTTTGGTGTCTGTTTTATAAGGATTGTGTTTGTTCTGTACACAAAATATAACAGAAAGAGTCGTCTACCAAATATAACAGAAATAAATGGAACCCCAATGTGGTATAGGTTTCATTAATACAAGTGCATGGTTCAGTTCGGGGGTTCTGTCAGTGATATTTTAGGCAGATGTGATGGAACCCCCTGGGGAAAAAACAAAAAACAAAAAAAAAAAACACACAGGGTGTGTCCCTACAGATTTACACTGTATCATTGAATAGTAGAGTTGGAAGGGACCTCCAGGGTCAACTGCTCAATGCAGGATTCACTAAATCATCCCAGACAGATATTTTTCCAGCCTCTGTTTGAACACTTCCATTGAAGGAGAACTTGCCACCTCCCGTGGTAACCTGTTCCACTCATTGATCACCCTCACTGTCAGAAAGCTTTTTCTAATATCTAATCTGTGTCTTCTCCCTTTCAGTTTCATCCCATTGCTTCTAGTCTTTCCTTGTGCAAATGAGAATAGGGCTGATCCCTCTGCACTGTGACAGCCCCTCAGATATTTGTAGACGCTAAGCTTCTCTTAATACATCCCAGAATGGTGTTTGCCTTTTTGGCTGCTGCATCACATTGTTGACTCACGTTCAGTCTATGATCTATTAGTATAGTCTTTTTCACATGTGCTGCTTAGCCCAATTCCTCCCATTCTGTATGTGCTTTTTTTCATTTTTCCTGCCCAGATGTAGGACTTTGCATTTCTCCTTGTTAAATACCATTCTGTTAGTCGCTCCCCTGTAGGCTTAAAGGCCCATTTAAACGTAACGATTATCACTCAGCAATTCGTTCAAACTATGGCACGAGTGACAATCGTTGAGTGTAAACGCTACCATCGTGCGCTTTCCGGCTGAATGATGATTTTAAGGTGAGCTTAAATCCATTGCCCAGCTACAGAGAGACTGCACACTGTGTTCTGAGCAGGTGTCGGGAGATTACATTGTATTCGAGTGCTGTTGCCACGTCTTCCTACATATTTGCACTGTCAGGACAGATTGGTCGGCATCAGACTGTATAGGTATATGCTCCACTGAAAAAGATAATACCCAAAAAACAAGTGCAGTAGGTGTAGTGAACGAGTTAATAAAGAACACTACTTAACTTGAGCGATACATGAGTCAATGTGCTGCAATCTGCTTTACAGTTATAACAACATTGCTAATGGATCTTTTATAAATAAAAGGTTTTCAGTGCAGCACTTCTCTCCTTTTTAAGCATTATGGATGCTCTTCTGAATGGTGTCTTTCTGAATGAACAAAAGGAATATGATTAAATGGCACGGCACACCCAGTTTCTTCTTTTATATTTAATACGTTAATACCACTTTTGCTAATTACTCAGACCTGAGCCTTTACTTTAAATCTATGTATTTAGGCTGGTCTCTAGCATGCAACTCCAGTCCATTGTCCTTCTGCCCTGGCTTTTTTTCAATGTGCTTAATGTTGATAGATAAAAAGTGCCAAGCATATATTATAGAAGGTAAGGAAGGTGTATGAAGTACTGATATATTATCCAAATGACTGTATGGTGTCTTATACTCCCCGCTATCTTGTAACCACAAACTGTAGCACTGTAACCATGTAAGATAGTCAACAAATCCAAGACGTATCCAGAGATCATGCTGGAAGTCTCACTATGCTTTGTGTTGTGAAACTGCAGAGAAAGTTTTTTAGAGCGCAAAAGAATGTAATATTAAAGGTCAGACAATGTTGGGGGTGGACATTTGGGTCTACATGGCCCCCAATAGTAAGCCTGTCAACTGCTATCTTCATATTTAAAGAGGTTATCAGGTTATTGGACAACGCCGCCCCTATACTGCCAAGTACAGCGTTACAGTTCTGAACTCCTGCCATCGGGGTGTCCAGGATATGAGCGCGGATTCAGGATAACAGGTGGGGATGCTGTAGCTTCTCATTGGCTGAAGCGGTATGTTGACTTTCTGTGACATCTCCACAGCACACACCTGCAGGGCTACAGTGCCGCTGACCTGTGCCAGAGGAGGAAGTCCACTTTTTATTTTAACACTGTTAGGCCTTAGTCAGACGGGCGTTTTTTCGCGCGATTTGTGGATCGCATAACGGATGCACATCCGCAAATCGCGTGACCGGTGCCCGAAAATCGCTCGAAAATCTGCTCCTAGCCGCGTTTCATTAGAAACGGGCTGGAGCTGTCCAGCGCATTGCATTCAATGGAGCCTGCAATACAGCCGACTCCATCGAAAGCAATGCGCTGCAGGCGAGTGTGGGATGAATTGTCAGGAAGGGCTTAAATATATAAGCCCTTCCCTGCAATTCATCCAGAAAAGTGTTAAAAAAAAAATATATATATATACATACTCACCTGCTCCCGGCAGCCGGAGTTCCGCGCGGCCGGCCTGCAGTGGGTGTGAAGGGGGTGTGAGTCAGACCTACCCCCTGATTAGCTCAGCGCTGAGCCAATCAGGGGGCAGGTCTGACTCACATCCCCTTCACACCCACTGCAGGCCGGCCGCGCGGAACTCTGGCTGCCGGGAGCAGGTGAGTATATATATATTTTTTATTTTAACACTTTTCTGGATGAATTGCAGGGAAGGGCTTATATATTTAAGCCCTTCCCGACAATTCATCCCGCGCACGCCGGCATCCCATTGCTTTCAATGGAGTCGGCTGTATTGCCGGCTCCATTGAATTCAATGGGCAAACATCGTTCTTCCCTGCCACAGCTGTAACAGCTGTGGCAGAGAAGACTGATTTGTCTTCTATATGTTCTCAATGGGGTTGGCGCTGCTGCCGCCGGCCCCATTGAGCGCATATAGAGAAGAGAACAGGAATCACAGATCGCAGATAGGTGCAATCTGCGATTTCTGTTCTATAATTTATCAGACGAGCGCATAAAAAGCGCTCATGTGTCCGATACCATTGCAAAGCAATGGTTTAAAAAAAAACAAAAAAAAACGCTGGACGCATGCGCAAATCGCGCAGAAAAACGCCCGTCTGACTAAGGCCTTAAGGGAAAGGGGACAATGCTGTCCAGTAATAACTCCTTTAAATAGTAGTATGCTGACATGTAGCAGATATGGGGTAAATCTTCTCTCCGGATTTGCATGTGGAGAATCTGCAGCATATTAACTGAATTGCTACATCTGTAAATTAATTTAATTTACCAATGTAGCCAATATTAACATGGGTCGGTGGGGTGATATCAACTTGGTCTGCAGTAACTATACAATAAAGTATATATTTGGTCAAGAATAACAATCTGTTTATTGAAGCACTCAGAAACTACGCAACACTAAAAAATGCAATAGTGCTTAAAGGGGTTCTGTCATTAGAAAAACAAAACTAACAAGACTTCTCTATTCCTCCCCAGGCAGTCTTCTTACCGATCTGCTCCTGGCTCCTCCAGTCCCCCGGGTCACCACCTCTAGCCGGCCGAGTCCTCTTCTTCCTGTGACGTTACCTACAGCCACAGGCATTCTGCTTCTGCCAGGTCAGTGTAAACAATATCACCAGTGATGTAACATTCACTACCTAGCAGGGAATGCGGACTCATATGCTGGGCTATTGCTGAGACTGAGCATGCGCACTGTCTCACCGCAACAGTATATGAACACTCATGGCAAAACACTGGGCATGCACAACCTCAGCAATAGTGAGACATAGCATTCACTGCCTAGCAAGCCGAATCCCATGTCACTAGTGACATAGCATATACTGTCCTGCAGGAAGCAGAAGAAAGAGAATGGACGCTCCATAACAGGAAGAAGAGTATCTGGCCGGCTTGCGGTGAGGTGACCTGGAGGGCTGCAGGAGCCAGGAGAGGATTGATGAGGAGAAGATGTGGTAAGAAGACTGACAGGGTGAGGAATAGGTAAGAATTGATTTTTTTTTTCTAATGGCAGAACCCCTTTAAACTACCAAAGAAGTTTACACCCTATTAAAGGGGTTGTCCCGCGCCGAAACAGGTTTTTTTTTTTTTCAATAGCCCCCCCCCGTTCGGCGCGAGACAAACCCGATGCAGGGGTTTAAAGAAAAAACCGGACAGTGCTTACCTGAATCCCCGCGCTCCGGTGACTTCTTACTTACCTGGTGAAGATGGCCGCCGGGATCTTCACCCTCGGTGGACCGCAGGGCTTCTGTGCGGTCCATTGCCGATTCCAGCCTCCTGATTGGCTGGAATCGGCACACGTGACGGGGCGGAGCTACGAGGAGCCGCTCTCTGGCACGAGCGGCCCCATTCAGAAGACAGAAGACCGGACTGCGCAAGCGCGTCTAATCGGGCGATTAGACGCTGAAGATTAGACGGCACCATGGAGACGAGAACGCTAGCAACGGAACAGGTAAGTGAATAACTTCTGTATGGCTCATAATTAATGCACAATGTACATTAAAAAGTGCATTAATATGGCCATACAGAAGTGTATACCCCCACTTTGTTTCGCGGGACAACCCCTTTAAGTACAACTACCTACATCTCCAAACCCCTCATATATAATAATTGCCAGACCCATAAAAAAGATGAGAAAGATAGACTATGAAAAACAGAATAAATATAAATATCTGAATAAGAAGCCATAATACTATGGTAAATGGATACAAAATTATCTAATAATCCACCATATCTCCACATAATGTAACCCCTGAGGGAGCCACATTAGGTGCCGGTACATATGGGGTTTCCAAGCTCTCTCTCTTCTACTTTATTTTGGCCAGTGGTATAACATCTTTATCCTTAAGATGCTTCGGATGTATTATTTATGCTGAGATATTATATCTGCAAGACGCTATCCTGTCCGCATGAGCCAATATACCTGCAGAACGACGACATCACCTGACAGAACCTATTTAAAATAAATCACTATGGTTCTGGAGGTCAAGAAGGGCCCGATGCACTAGTAGATGGGTGCTAATAAAGCGGCTATTCAGTGTACATCATGCCTCCACCATTATGATTTTTTCCAACATCCTTGTGCCTCATGGGTTCTGCACCTGCACTTTATGCTTTCACTTGCTACTGGCTGGTATTTGTTGCATTCAATGGGTTCTATTCTCAGTGTTTACTGCAAACACAGTCGTGTAAAGTCCAAGAAGCAATATGGGTTAATTATACTATCCCAGATTTTTTATTTTATTTTTTTAAAACTTACATTTATAGCGAGAAATTTAGCTTTGTAAATGCCTTAAAAGGAGTGCGCACGTTCTGGAACTTTATTATTAGTAGGTCCCATATTCTGTGATACATTATTTCATGATATACCTTTCCGTGTGCTGTCCGTATTTAAAAGTAAACTGGTGTATTCAGACACGCGACGTTTTATGTGGACTGATGTTGCATGTTGGAAAAAAAAATTGCAGAATGTCCTATTCATGGACCAAAATCAACCATGATAGTCTACAGGAGCATATAAACCCCCCAAACACTGTAAAAACATTAATGTTACATGCGTGTGCTACTTTTTTTTTTACGCATGTTGTCAGAAGACCGTGTAAACAAAAAATCTATTTTGCCTTGTATTTTTTTGTGCACGTGAAGAACAGTTGACATATGAGAAAATGCACACAAAAATACATGCAACACACACATATATACACAGTCAAATTAGTCAGACTGAGATTGTATATCCCCATGTGGATGAGCCCTAAGGGACCTTATAACTGCACATACACCTTTTTACAGCCGTGCAGGTTTACCTCGGCACTGATTGCCCATGGCAGTAAGAGCCAAATCTCAGATATCTGACAGCTGGGCTCCTGCTCTAACCAGGAACAGAGAACTACCAGTCAACAGTGTAACCCCTTCCATGCTGTGATAATGATCGCGGCATGTAAGTGGGTGACAGGGAGTGAATAGAATCGACGAGGTGCTGATGGCATTCGAAGGGCCTGACAAAGGCCTCTGTGTCTGCCATGTTACTCGGCCTATCAGACCCTGCTTCTGGCAGAGTCTAACAGGCTGCTGTAACATGCACAGTGCATTATATTACAGAAGTAATGCAATGTACTATGCTAGTGATCGAATGAAAATGTAAAGTATAAACGTGGAATCGCTGTAATCATATTAACCCACAGAATGAGGTTAAAATGTCACTTATAATGCAGTGAATACTGTAAACTTAAAAACAGTTTTGAAAATCCTGTTTTTTGATAATCCTACCTCCAAAAAATAGATTAAAAAGAGATTAAAAAAGTCATCTGTACCTCAAAATTGTAGCAAAATTTTGTATAAAAATTACAGGTTGTCCTGCAAAAAATAAGTCCTTATGCAGTTCTGTTGAAGAAAAAACAATGTTATAGGTCTTTGTAATGCAGCATCTGAGGAACTAAGTATTTAGGGTGCTAGCGTAACACCTTGGTATCACCATAATTGTGCTGGTCCACATAGTCCTGTTTTCTTTTACCACAGGGTGAATGGCAATAAGACAAAACCCAACAATTGTGTAAATTGGTTTTTACAATCCCCCCAAAAATGAATAGGTGGTGTGTACCCCAAAATAATACCATTAAAGAAAATATAACTTGTACTGCAAAAAAAGTGATTACGGTGATAAAAAAATTTTTTTTTAAAAACTTTGGCTTTTTCAAAATGGTGCTGAAACAAAAATTAACATAGCTTGACATTAAGCTACAAAATAGGCCTGTCACTAAGGGGTTAAACAAACAAAAGATGAACATTTGTTTGCGGGTGGAGCCCGAAAACTGCATAGAAAATAGTCTCATGATGAAAAGCTAAAGTCCGTTTTGAAGCCTCGTACAACGGAATGCTCTACACACCTTTACCATAGACACAGACAAGAATAAGTGTTATTCCGCAGCCCTAATTTGTTTTTCTAATTTTGTGTCTCATTAAATGAAAAGGAATTTAGAGCATTTTAATCTGTATAATCTAAAATAATGACATGGAGACACAATAAAAGTTGTGAATGAACAAAAGCTTTGGTTATTCAGGAACACTGCGGTTTTCTTCGGCTTCTTAAATACATTTCAATTAACAAGTTATTGATTTATTTTTATTTTTCATTTCAGACATGAAGAGGAGGCAAAGAAGAGACACGTGAGCCGTAGAGATCATTCTCATGGACTGGTAAGGAATTTATAACCTCAAAATGACTATATAACCCCAGGCATTCACAGCATTATGTATTTGCCTAATCGTGTTTGATGTTTTCAGTAAAAATAGCGATGATGTAAGAAATTTAGATCAAACAAAATAATTAAAATAAAAAACCCTATTGTTTTAGTGACAAAATAAACCTCTAGTAACCGACATCACACGGCCATATGTAATTCTAGTTCACCATCTAGTGGCGGACGGAGTCATTGCAAAGCTTCAACCTGCAAATAGAAGTGCTTTCAGAGGGCATCGCCAATTCCACTTCCATAATCCGATCCATTTCCCACTCATTGCCTTCATTTTATTACCTTAAGCTTCCACATCTGTAACTACACTTGCAACCTAAAATTGCAAAGGCATAATACAAAAAAAAGCCTTTCAACAGCAATAGGTTTTCTAAAGCCAAGACTACCTAAAATGTATGAATGTATGAAGTAAAATTATTTACTACAGTTATAAGTTCAATAGAAGGAGCATAGCAGTGACTAAAGGATACTTTTACACTGCCCGACAGTTGCCCATGTAATCGCACAAACAAGCAGCTGTTGCCCTGTCCGGTCTCATGTTTACACGGGCCAAGTGAGCTACAACTGCGCACTTGTTGGAGTTGTTCGGTTTTCAGCTCACTGAGTGACAGGCAGCCTGTACAAACAGGCGGTCCATCTATGAATGGCTCCCTGTTTTCTCTGAATGGAGGGGGCAGAAGAGATCTCCAATGCACTCCAAGTTCATTCAATAAGCGAATGTTGGGCACTAAACGCAACCATCTGGGCCTGCAGAAACAAAGATGGCCTCTGACTACCTGATATGCACCATGTATAGTTTGCATTGGTAGTTTAAAGACACTACATGCTGCTCTGACTGGCCAGTACTGCTCATGCAGGGAGCAGTGGGTAATCAAAGCAGGTGTAGGGTCTTTGACTGCTTGATATACACTGTACATTAATATATACCATTAGTCTGAGAAGCTGGTGTGGCCATCTTTGTTTCTCCAGGACTGGAGAGGCGCTTTAAGCTTGATCAGTGTCTTAGAAATAGATCCCTCACTACTGGAAAAATGGGGGTAGCCTGCTCACTTTCTTAATAATCGATCGGATACCCCTTGTAGAGGCGCACTACAGAGAATGGTCTGTAGGGGGCAATAGACAGGCAGTCTGGTGCTTGAGACAAGAAGAAAACACCCGCAGGTGTGGTCAGTAAGGAAGATAAAGGTGTTTGTTCCTGCTGCAGTCAGGGGTGAAGTGGGCTGCAAGCCAGAGACAGGTCCAGTGAGAGGGACCTGGGTTGTGAGCCAGAGAGGTCCAGTGAGAGGGACCTGGGCTGTGAGAGCCCAAGACAGATCCAGAGGGAGACCTGGACGCAAGAGGTCTGGAGAGAGACCTGGATGCTGGAGAGACTGTTCGTGTGCCTCAGGAAAGTTGGAGTGAAACCGTCCTGAGGAAAAGCAGAGTAAGTCCTGAAGACAACTGTATGAAGCTGCTCTGGAGAGTGGGTGAGAACCACAGTTAGACTGTTTATCAAAAGCTTGAAGTAAAAGGACATTTAAGTTTATTTGCTGAAGAGCTGTGCTGAAACAAGCTGATATTGCAGAGAATAGTGAAAATAAATCAGAATTTGGAGTTTAATCCATTGGTGTCTACCTTGATGTGAGCAAATGATCCCCGGGTTGTTACACCCTTTAAAGGAGCAATCTGGGTAAATTTGAAGCACCATGTTATACCTAGTGCAGGGTACAATGCATGACTGATAGGAATTCAGACCAGGGAACAGTCATAATTCATATCTCCTGGATTGCTTTTTCAAGTTGCTGAAACTAGGGCTCCAGTTTCCCCTAACACACTAGTCATACTCTCTATCCCCTTTTCATCCTGATCGTGCCAGCCTTGTGGCTGAGGGCTGCACAGAATGGCATCATGGGTTGCATGCGGCCCCTGGGTTGCAGAGGGGGTATCCTTGAACGAAGCAATACTTCGTAGATGTGTACTGTATTTTTAAAATGGAGCCCAATAGGTTTTTAGTTGACAATAATGACACACTGCTATTAAATGTTCCTTTTTCTCTCTTAATATAAACTTTCTATGAGGTTGCCAAGGAAAGGTGTAATAATTCAATATATGGCGTTCCTGCCACAGATATTCTTACAAGTAGAGGTCACACAACAAGTTGCCCATACAGTTATCCCCCTGGCGCTACAGTACTTAGGATATCAGTGAGCAGGAGTGAAAGACAGGAAAATCAATATGTTCATACAGTGCAAGTCTTTTAACATGAAGATTGGAGTAAGCAGATGTAGTTTCCACACCAGGACCCAGAAGCGTCAACCATTTATATGCCGATTTAGCAATCTACGATCAGCCTGCAGTAAGTGTGATTCTGACACACTGATAGAAGTGAAGATTTGTGCTTCATCCTCAGGGCGGACACCCACTGGCGTTTTTTTCTCCACTGCGCTGCGAGAGCAAGTGAAAACTCTCGCCTCACAGTGCGAGAAAAAAAACGGGATGATGCCAGGATATCGCCAGTCTTTTCAAAGGGGCCAGCAGCAGCAGCGATAGCCCCATTGAAAAGATATGGAGAATACCGCGGACTTCTGTCACAGCTGTGGCAGAAGTGCAGCATGCTATCCCATTGCTTCCAATAGGATCGGTGCTGCTGCCGGTCCCATTGAAAGCAGTGATTTTTGGCAAACCCTGCAGTATGATTTTCGGGGAAGGGCTTGAAATATAAGCCCTTCCCTGAAAATCATCAATAAGTGGTTAAAAAAAGTAAAAAAAAAAAAAAGTACTTACCTATCCGCCACTCATATGCGTTCTCTGGCTGGCTCCCAGACACTGCTATCCAGCACTTTCAGCAGGTGGGGATTTAAAAAAAAAAAATCGCCGCCTCCTGAAAGGGCTGTGCTGATTGCCTGAGCGCTGAGCCAATAACAGCTAGTGCTTAGCTATTGGCTGAGCACTCAGCCAATTACAGAAAGAGCTTAGCTATTCATGAATGAATAGCACTATCTTAGCTATCATAACCCATCAGGGTTTGCCAAAAACCACTGCTTTCAATGGGACCGGCAGCAGCACCGATCCGATTGAAAGCAATGGAATAGCATGTTGCACTTCTGCCACGATTGTCACAGCTGTGACAGCCGTGGCAGAAGACCGCGGTATTCTCCATATCTTTTCAATGGGGCTAGCGCACTGCTGCCGCTGGCCCCATTGAAAAGACTGGCGATATCCCGGCCAATAGTGCTTAGCTATTGGCTGAGCGCTCAGCCAATTACAGATAGTGCTTAGCTATTTATGAATGAATAGCACTATCTTAGCTATTCATGAATGAATAGCTAAGCACTATCTGTAATTCACTGAGCGCTCAGCCAATAGCTAAGCACTAGCTGTTATAGGCTGAGCGCTCAGACAATCAGCACAACCCTTTCAGGAGGCGGCGATTTTTAAATCCCCGCCTGCTGAAAGTGCTGGATAGCAGTGTCCGGGAGCCAGCCGGAGGACGCGTGTGAGTGGCGGATAGGGGAGTACCTTTTTTTTTTTTTTTTTAACCACTTATTGATGATTTTTCAGGGAAGGGCTTATATTTCAAGCCCTTCCCCGAAAATCATACTGCAGGGTTTGCCAAAAACCACTGCTTTCAATGGGATCGGCAGCAGCACCAATCCCATTGAAAGCAATGGGATAGCATGCTGCACT
The DNA here is from genome assembly GCF_035609145.1 of Eleutherodactylus coqui. Taxonomy (NCBI): domain Eukaryota; kingdom Metazoa; phylum Chordata; class Amphibia; order Anura; family Eleutherodactylidae; genus Eleutherodactylus; species Eleutherodactylus coqui. The sequence continues at coordinate 414,131,956 of NC_089837.1, read as the reverse complement.
TCTGTCACAGCCGTGACAGCTGTGGCAGAAGTCTGCGGTATTTTTCATATCTTTTTAATGGGGCTAGCGCTGCTGCCGCTGGCCCCATTGAAAAGGCTGGCGATATCCTGGTCTCATTCTGGCGTCTTTCTTGCGCTGCGAGTGTTTTCACTTGCTCTCGCAGCGCAAGATAGAAAATATCGCCAGTGGGTGTCAGCCCTCACACTGAACATTGTAATCTCACTAATGTTTTACAGAAACCTAAAGAAACCTTGAACACAGATCCTACAAACTCGATATTTTTGTTCCGGTCTTAATTTCTAATATATGCTCTTTAAAAGGAGTTGTCCCACCAAAGTTATCTTCTGTGCATAGGTTTGACTGCTGGGACCCCCTTGGATCTTGAGACTGGTCACTGAATGAATGGAGCTACTGACTCGCATGCACACTGCAGCTCCACTCATTTAATTGGGACTGTTGATAAGTCATCCATTCAGATACACTCTTGGCAGATGTTCTGAAGATCAGTGGAGGTCCCAGTAATCATCAAGTTATCCCCTGTTCTGTGGATAGAGGATAACTGATTTAAAAAAAACACAGCTCAACTTAAACAGGTGCTAATGGGGCAATGTTCTGCTAGGAGGGTAGGGCAGAGTTTGACAGGGCGAGGGGCTCCTGCTGCTACTACTTGCCATATAGCCAGAAAGAGGTTTGAGAGAAGAAAAGGGGGAAATGGCTGACGCTCTGAGACACTTATGCAAGATTTATAAAATTCAACACAGTTTTGATGGCAATACGAGACAAGACAGAATCAGCGGAGAGATATATTAAAGTGACCGTCTAGTCCTGGACAAAGATGGTGACAGTACTTGTGCATCAGGTAGTCTGACACTACATTATTGCGCATTGGTAGAGTAAAGCCTGGTTTAGACACAACGATTATCGCTCAAAAGATGTATTTTAAGTGACTTTTGAGCAATAGTCGTCGTGTGCACTTACCGGGCAAAGTGGTCGCTCAAACGTCGAGAGATCACTTTGCGCTCTGAGAGGGGTATGCAGAAGAGAAGCGGAGCCGCTTGTCTTCCGCATCCAGCTGTTCTCTGCTCGGTGCGCTCAGCTGATACAGAGCTGAGCGCTTCGAGCTGGTTATGCAGAACACAGCTGGACCGCTATGTTCTCTATACACTGGCTGTTCACAGAGCACTCAGCTGCTATACAGCTGTGTGCTCCGTGCGTTATTTGCAGAGGGACCTCTCTGTTCTTCAAACCCCGCCTGTGTTCAGGGAGCAGAATACAGCTGAAACAATAGTATCAGCTGTATCCCACTGTGAACTCCCGATAAGGCATGCTGAAAAGACAACAATCAGCGACTGGTTAACGAAAACTGCATGATGTCAGTGTAGTCAGACAACGATTATCGCTCAAAAGATGGCTTTGAGCGATTTTTGAGTGAGAATCATTGTGTCTAAATCAGCCTCAACATACTACATGCTGCTCGGAGACGCCAGTGCTTCTCACAGGGGTAGCACTGGCCAATCAAGTCAGCATGTAGTGTATTAGACTAATGATGCATACTAATGTATAGCGTGCATCAGGTGTCAGAGAAGTGGTGTGGCTATCTTTGCTTGTCGAGGACTGGCAGGTCACTTTCAGCTCAGCATCATAGATCTTGCTATGATAACTGAGAAAATGCCAGCTCGCATGCTGGAAGCCCGACATTATAGTCAATTGAGTCCATCGGGTCTTTTTGTCTGGCATGTGTCGGATCCAGGGGTTTTATTGTTCGGCTCCTGTAACTGAGCTGAACGACTGAAATAAATAGCGCTAGTGTAAGAGAGGCTTATGAAGGTAATGGCAAACAAATTGTCATTTTTAATGCCTTATCTACATACAGCATTCCTTTAAAATTTACTGCAGGAAAACAAAAACACTGAACACAAAGTCTATGTCCATTGCAGATATAGGACACCAATTCTAAAAGATCGCACTCTTACCTGTATGAGTTCTTCTATGTGCCTTCAAGTGAGAACTTTTTGTATAGACCTTGTTACATCCTTCAAAATCACACCTGTGTATTCTCCTCCTCCTGGAGTCCGGAGATTCTGATCTTCGCTGGCGTCTTGTGCTTTCAATACTAAATGGCGAGACTGAGCTGCAAAAGAGCAAATCCAAAAACTCAAAAACAGATCCATGAAAGAAGTGCTAACAGCATCGTAAACACTGCAGATGGATCTTCTCGAATCCTAACTAACATTTCCACAACTCCAGCAATTTACTTGAAGTGTTGTTGAAACGGAATATGAATGCAATTTGTCATCCAGGATGAAGTCACCTTTTGGGATGTCATACAGAGATTTTGTAATTAAAGTCATTATCTATACAGCAAATAAAATGGATGGCCTTGATTGGCACTCCAATAAATTAACTGTGGCTGCTAACAAGGTTTTTCTTGCAGCCCCCTGACAATCGACGGCTTAAGGTGCTTTCACACGGGAAGGAACATTCTGCAATAGCGTTGTCCTGTATGCTGTCCTGTGGAACATTCAGCACCGAAATCTGTAATGTAATGCTTTCCAACCCACTGTCTGACATCTAAAGACATTCTGATTGAAGGCTGTACAGCTCTGATGCCCCTGCCGGACTTCTTACTGTATATTACTGGCCGCTCTATTGTCGGGGGCCTCTCCAGCATGTCCCATACCGTAGTACTGGCTTTAGCCAGTAGATGGCACCATTGTATAATGGCAGAAAGAGAAAGCCACCTAGGAAACCCTGAATCTGAAATTGGATTGCAAAGGGTTAAACATGCAGATTTTGATGCTAAATTGAAGTTGATAGAATCCTGTCAGCAATTCAGCATCAAAAATCTAGTTAGACATGCAAATTGTAGTGCGAAATTCCACAACAGCATATTCTACAACACTGTAGCGGAATATTGTGTCCAGTGTGAAAACACCCTTAAACCGGCAATAAAATTGAGCGTTTTTTTGCGCGATGCGAGAGTGCCTTGGAAACGTTGAATTATGAAACCCATGATTTTCGATGGTTTCCTTCACATTTGCGATGTTTACATTTATGCGATTGTTGTTTTAATGCAGATGGAGAGAGACTACACGGCATTGTGTAGTCTCTCTAGACTATGTGTGTCTAGAGGTTGTGGTTCTTCATAGTGGTTATCCATGTAGCTGAGAAAGCTTAGTGACAAAACACTAGGGAAGCTGCTATATTAGAGATATAAAAAAATGGTGGCAGAAAACGTCCACATGGTCCATGTAGTCTGTTCTGATATATTATTGCCTTTTATATACAGTATGTTTTAGGCTGGCCATCCACGTTCTCCTGAAACACTTTGTGGACAAATAAAAGGACTTGAAATGTCTGCTATGTATTTTCTTCCAAATTGCCTTTCTCTGGTGCGAGTGAATTACAATATAGCTTGCTCCCTGTGTTCATAGATGCAGCCACCAGGGGGAGCACTTGCTGTACAGAACAGTGTTACTACCATGTGCATCATGCAATACTATCAATTTCTTGTCAAACTAATGTAACATAAGCTGTGATCCATTGTGACACAATGTTGCAGTTCTACTGAATATTCGGTATTCATCCCCTAATTGTAAAACTGAGTTATAAGCAGAGGTAATGGTGGGAATCCTCCTGAGTTCCATCTTACAGTTTACAATCAGTAATTGTAAAATAAATGCATACAATGAAATAAATAAGTGTCCAGCTTTGTGCAGCGACCAGGGGTGAAGAGGACTTTACTCCTTATGGACCAGTCTGTTTTGGTCCCAAAGGACCGGACACTTTTTTAGGGATTTTACCCATGTGGTGGTTTTACTGTCCCATTTTTTCCTTTACCTACCAAAATAATTTTTGCTGTGTTCTTTTACACAACATATGGGACGCTAAAATAAAGTAAGGTAACGGGTTCCTCCTTTTGTTTCAGAGGTTTTGATATACAATTTGTACAGTTTTGGATGACAGGGCACACATGGCAACGGATTTGGTTGGCATTGGGTCATTTTCTTTATGTTTATATTTATTTCTCTTTTTTGTTTTTATCATTTATATCCCCCATGAGGTCATATAAGACCTCTGGGGGGGAAATTCACATTATTTTTATTTTATTTTTATTTTTTTATTACACACTTTCCCACTGTAGATAAGGCATACAAAGGAGCCCCAATTACAGGAGACAACATCCTCCTTTAGCGAGAATAGTCCCTTACAGAGCTGATCTGGGTGTGCTAGGACCCTGCAGCTCTGCTGTAGCAGGGGGCACCCGATGGTCACGTGATCACTGGGTTGCATAGTGGAATTAATACTTCCAATTTCACTCTTTAGTAGATCAAGCTCATTGAGTGCTATGTAGCCTGGGAATGAGAAGGCAGAAGTGATTAAAACCCGCTTCTCTCTTCTCCTCTGCTGTGTCTGACAGCAGGGAACCTGACCTGCTCCTGCTGTATTGCAGTGACGTCCCATACAGGCTGGGACAGCATGTACACGTGACATCAGAAGGGAGACCTGAAGCAGCGGGGTGGGACACAGCGGTAGCAGGTAAAGACGAGTATATACGGGTTTATTTTATTATATTAGAGCATATGGAATGGGGTTAAAAGAAATAGTACAACTCAATCAGCCCATTCAAAGGGTGTTCTATCTGATATCACAACCCATTTAAGCTTTCAGGTTACCAGGCTGCTTTTTAATCTCTTCCATAACCCTTGCCCCCCTACGTTCTGGTAATACACCATATATAGTGGTACTGGTAGTGGGCATGGTGTGGTGGTATGATTTGTTTGAACAAATGACTGATAATACACAGTGGTGGAGCTAATATTTAATCCTGCTATCTGATAACTAGAAATGTACATGATTTTTTTTTGTCAAACAATCCCTTCTCATGTGGCCACAACAACGATTTAAGTTCAAACGCTGAAAAGTAACAAGGAATTTATTATTTTCTGATCTAGTGACAGTATCAATTCCCATTTTCGTTTACTCCCTGGTTAGCAGAGTCTCCAATTCCCAAAGCCACAGAAAGCATGGTCATCACTGTCTCGGTGGGAGAATAAGATACTCACTCTTGTACTGCCCGTGCTATGGAAAGAGCTGTAGATCCAGTTTCATTGACACTATCTAAGGTCACATTTGGCAGGTCGTCATCATCACTCTCACTTTTTATCTGTCTAGGAGACAATCCCCGGGGATCCACGTGTGCTGAAGGAAAATTAAAAAAATTGAAAATATAAGGTAGCTTTACGCACTCAAGTAAACTGTGGAATATAGCAAAGCCACTCAGCAATTCTGAGGTAGACTCTAAGAGTATTTGTTATAAATGTATGAATACGATAATACAATGCCAAACACAATAATATAGTTTATTGTTACAAAATAATTCAAATAGCAGTTTTTACCCCCAGGACTGAGGACCCCCTAGAAGTACCGTGGACGACTTCTGTAATTAGAAAATTGCATTGCAGATCACTGTAAGGGTAGCTTCACACTAGGCAGATGTGCTGCAGATTTTATGCCAAAACTATGCAGCCTATTACAGTGCAAGCAATATGGCGGAGAGATCAAGATATCTTCTCTATAAAAATCCACAGCATAAAGTAATTTGCACTGCGGATTTTAAATCCACAGCATGTCATTTTATGCTCCAGGTTCATTGTAGATTTATTGCAGATTTTACCCATTGAGTTTAAAGAAAAAGTCAAAATCCCTAACATATCCAAAATTCCTGTGGATTTCGTTGTGAGCCACTTCAAAATTTGCAGGAACAGTTTATCATATAAAATCTTTAAAAAAACCACACAAAAAAACCCCAACACATTTAGGGCGGCTTCAGCCGAGCGCGTATGCATACGCAACATGCAGAGAAAAGAACCCATTGTTTTTAATAGGTTCATTCTCAGTCGCTTTTGCATGTGCCGAATTAAAAAAAATAAAACACAACTTGCTTTAATTTAGGCGCACATAGACGTTTATGGCGAGTGCATAAATGTGCACCTAACCCCTACAAATTGCGCAATAAACTGTGCAATTTCACAGGGGAATCAAAAACACCATGGGTTGGGGAGGGGGGGGGGGGGATAATTAGGCTGCACAGGCCTTTAAGTCACAGAGTGGGTGTGTTCAACTGCTGATGTGAACAGTTCCTGGAGAGCAGAAACCATGGTAAAATGCGCAGATACACGCGCTAAAGTGCGACCTTCACTGCACAAAGTCGTGCCATCATGTGCATTTTTTTGCACTTATGATTGTCTGAAGCCACCCTTACTTAGCTTCTCAATCATCTTCCCTCCTATAAAGTGACCTTGGTGACCCAATGGTCTCTCCTGTCCTCCAGTGGTGGTATGATAGGTATTATTGTATCTTGTCACCACCAGGAAGCTAGAGGTTTGACAGGGCTTGGATGCAGGAACGCTCCCGTCACACTCCTAGAAGAGTGACAGCGGCCCCGGTAAGGGGAACACACAGGCACTTTAGCACTGCTGTGGGGCCCGATAAGGTCAGAGCCAGTGCAGCGCTGCTGTGCAGAGGGCGCCGCGGCCTACAGTGACTGCGGGTCCAGCAACACAGCTGGTATACTCACATGGGGATACTGCTGTGCTGAGTTCCAGGACCTGCTCCATTTCTGTGCGGGTTTCCGCCTGGACGGCTTCCATTGAAATCAAGGGAAGCAGTCCATTCTGTGGCCCTTCCGCAATAATCATTGCAGAAAGGTCGCGGGATCTGCGTCATCACCTAGCAAAGGCATGGCATGATCTGTAGTGCGACGGCCGGTGCTTCCACAGTACAGATAAAGAAAAATCCGGACAGGTAAGTGGGGTCACCGGCTGGGCACAGAGTCAGATCCTGCATGCCAGATCCGCCCCTGTTGTGTGCAGGAGGCCTTACTGCACAGAAGGAACACTGAATGCGTTCCAGCATTTTCTTTCCAAGTATGTGAAGGTCTTCGGTAGGACACTGGTTTAAAAAAATAAAAAAATTATAAAACTGGTTAAAATCTTAGCAAACAAACAGCACTTGTGCCTGCAGACAACAGCTGTAAAATAGTACTAATTGTAAAGCGTACTGTATTCAGCACTACCGATTACTGCAGAATAGGTGGCTGTTTCGCAGGCGTACCCTACAATTTTGTGCGTTTGTGGTAAGAGGTGGTTGCCTGGAAAATGATGATTTTATGAGACATGTAGTCTTATATTCTTATTACTTCTTTTATGGTGATTTTAGAGAGCTGCTGAGAATAGCAACACATAAATTACTACTGACTGCTTGTATTGTACACACTGCGCCCTTATGAATAAGAGATAGCGGTAAACAAGAAAATAAGAGGCTGAGATTTCCCTTGTGGCTGTATTTAATGTTTCTGTGCCACTAAATGTAAATACATACTTGCTATACATAATCTATACAAGCATGTTAAATGAAATACTCAGTGACCCATTGCAATTTAATGGAGTGTGGATGCATTATTATAAAGAGCTAAAACATTGGTAAAAGCTTTTGATATCATGCCACTTAGGAGAATGCATGAATTAGTGGGAAATATGTTGTTTGGAATAAAAATTAGCCTAAGTGAGCTAAATGGCACCATGTGTGATAAGTAGGCTCAGTATTACAGCGCATTCCATACTTTCCCAAGCATCCAGGACTGCTTCTGGATCCTGAAACAAACCCTTGCACATTATTCTGTTCATCGGTTTCCAACTCTAACGTACCCTCTACACAGCAAAACATGGTGGGTGACCATTACTGATGGCGATTACTACAGTGCCAATAGCCGAGGTCATCCAACTGCCCATAAATCAGGAAAAGCAGACACATTTGCACGGTTATAGGGCATTACAGGTCTACATTGCTCTTTACTACTGTTTCATGCACAAAAGGTCTCCATACAAATAATACTCCTAATACAGAGACCATAGCAATCTATAGGGCCAGACCGCACTCCAATGACACAGATTTCAATTGCATACATGTAGAGTTTTATTTTTTTCTTGGCATGGGTTTTATGGAAAATCAAACACAACACTCTGCTGTGTTCCATCAGTTACTATACTGTAGAGGCATTGTCTCCTTGAAGGGAGTATTTCATGAATAGGGTACCATATGGAGGAAAATACTGGGGCACAGAATATTAATGGCTCCATCATAGTATGGAGCTGAAGGGATTCTATATACTGCTGGAATAAGGCCCATGTACACAGTTATGCCATATGCAGGAAGTTTAAATCTATGTACACCTTTATAGTTTTCCTTCTTTTTGGAAATGAAGTATTTTTGTAATTGGTTGTCATTAAAAAATTCTGACGGTTTGATTTCTATGCTTGTATTATTTTCCAAGGCACTGCAGCCTGGAGGACTGAAATCTTTGCAAATTCTAATCAGTCAACTGACTGACTCCTCTCATAGCTTTCTCCTCTGTTGTGAAAGTACATTCACTGACTTTCCACTGAGCTATTACAGAGGGTTGCTTGACAGTGCCTTGGGATGGTGGAGGAGAGCAGAGAAAGCCATTATCACACAGGGCTGTAATTCACTCCAGGTGAATATTCTGCTCTTATCAGCAGTGAGGAGGAGACAAGTGGCAATTCAGAGAGAGGATGAGTTAGACTAATAGATAGCTGTGTAGTATTGAATGGGTGTTGTTATGCTACACAGCCTTTGGAAGAGGAAAGGGGAGTGGGAGCTGAGCTTGTGGGTGCTTACAAGAGACCATTTGATCAGTTCTAAAAACACCCCAGCCAGAAATTTGAATGCAGAGGAGGCTACAAATCAAATATGAGGCTTTCTAAATGCATGAGAAGGGAAATTCAATGCAAAAACGGGTAAGTGCATCATTTTATTCTTCAGGGACTTACTAAGATATGTATGTATTTATTGTTCACACACAAATGTTTCCATAGACTTTTAAAGGGTTGCACACTTGTAAACTATTGATAGCTTATCCTCAGGATAGGCCATCAATAGTAGATCAGCAGGGGTCTGCTGCCCAGGATCTCCACAGATCAGCTCTGGGCCAGTGAGCTTGTATTTCTGCAAGAAGCAGACAGTTCCATTCCCACTGCAGTGGCCCAGTTTGGTATTACAGGTAAAGTTCCCATCAATGGGAACTTTGTACCAATATGCCTCCCCACTGCAGTTAGAACAGAACTGTCTGCTTCCTGCAGAAATCAACTCAGTGCACAAATGCATTAATAGTTTACAACTGGACAACTCCTTTAACCCCTTAAGGACCAAGCTGTTTTGTACCCTACGGAGTAGACACTTTTTAGGGATTTTACCCATGTGGCGGTTTTACTGCCCTATTTTGTTTCCTTTAGCTACCAAATTTATTTTTACTGTGTATGGGGCGATTTTTTAAATATCTTTTTCACTGACTTTTTTCCGTTTTTTAGTTTTATTGGGGGTAAACTAAAAAAAAAGGATTTTCTAACATTTATAGCTTTTTTTATATTTAGTATATTTATGCTAAAATAAAAGTATGGGAATGGGTTCCTCTATTTCGGACGTTTTGATTTATAGTATGTATGGTTTTGGCTTACAGGGTGCATACGGCGACGGTTTTGGTTGACATCGGCTTTGCGTTATTTTCTTTCTTATGTATATATTGTTGTTTTATTCTGTAATTTTTTTTTGTGTATGTAACTATTCTTTTTACTACCCATGTCCCCCATGATGTCATATAAGACCTCTGGGGGACATTCCTTTTTTTTTTTTTTTTTTTTAATTTGACGCTTTCACACTGTAGCTGGGGCATCCATAGGTGCCCCAGTTACAGGGGAAAGCAACCCCTATAGTGACAGTCACTGGCAGAGCTGGTCAGGGTCTAGTATGACCCTCTGCTGTAGCAGGGAACCTTGGCGGTCATGTTACCTGCCGTAGTGAAAGTTACACTGTACTTTTACTTTTGGAGTGCACAGTGCTCATTGAGCGCTGTGTTCTCGGGGAAAGAAAAGGCAGGAAGGGTTAAAAACACTAACAGCTGATAAACCGTCCTGCCTCTAATTAATTGCAGAGCCGGAAGCTTAAAGCGCTGCTGTAATTTTACCATCGGCAGTGCTTTAAGCCCAGGACCAGGCACCGTATATTTACTGTGCCTGGTCCTTAATGGGTTAAGTGTCATAGTGCTTATGATAATTTTGTAGTCCTTACTGGAGGCTCAAGATGAACAAAGCCATAGGTCCCCTTCAGATAAAAGCGTTTCAGTATATGACGTTATGGATGAGGTTAGAAAAGTGAAATGTAAAACTACATGAATATCTAAGCTACAGTGTATCTAACTGTAATCTATGGCAGTCCCATGCACAAGATGCAGCTGTATACAAGTCACTGTCTGCAATAGGAACCATTTTCAAAAAACAGGTACAGTGTATTAATACATGAGCTCCTGGAGTTAACGGGGTTGTCCCGCGCCGAAACGGTTTTTTTTTTTTTTCAACCCCCCCCCCGTTCGGCGCGAGACAACACCGATGCAGGGACTTAAAAAAAAAACCGCTCAGCGCTTACCTTAATCCCCACACTCCGGTGACTTCTATACTTACCGGCTGAAGATGGCCGCCGGGATCCTCCTCCTCCGTGGACCGCAGCTCTTCTGTGCGGTCCATTGCCGATTCCAGCCTCCTGATTGGCTGGAATCGGCACGTGACGGGGCGGAGCTACACGGAGCCCCATTGAGAAGATAAGAAGACCCGGACTGCGCAAGCGCGTCTAATTTGGCCATTCGACCATTTTAGACGGCGAAAATTAGACGGCAACCATGGAGACGAGGACGCCAGCAGCGGAGCAGGTAAGTGAAAAACTTTTTATAACTTCTGTATGGCTCATAATTAATGCACAATGTACATTACAAAGTGCATTATTATGGCCATACAGAAGTGTATAGACCCACTTGCTGCCGCGGGACAACCCCTTTAATGTTCTCTATAGTAGCTCTGGAAGCAAGTCAACACTGTAATTGTGGTTATGGTTAAACTGCTCAATGCTTGTAGTTATTCTCAGATGGTGCTGAAACCTCTTTGTGAGCCCAGCAGTTGTGCAATGTCTTCTAGTTCATCAAGGGAAGCCTAAGAATAGTACAAGGAGAACAAGCGCCCCAGGGCTGCTGTTTGCTTTCTACAGCCAGATTGGTGTACAGTAAGTATAGAAAGGCAGAGCTTCATCCTCTTTAGATGCAATCAGCAGTTCAGTAAATGGAACCAATGTAGCTTTTTTTCCTTCTTCTCAATGAATTGTTCAGAGCACAAAGCACATTCTCCTGCAAGGCTTCATACCACGAGTCCCTACTCTGTCACATCCCAATTTACAGTCTTCCCCTATTCTGTTGCCTGTTAATGTAAATCAATGTTCCATAGTAATGTGCTAGTGAATTTCTGATTTAAACTTCAGAAAATTAAGTAGTTTAGCAAAACATTAGAAAAACTGCTTAGATGTCATAAATAGTTATCAAAATAGGACTAAAAATGATGATGCTATAAGTGTTGCTGTCAATAAAATAACAGCTTTCAAACCAACATAAAGAATTGCATTTGAAGCAATTTATGGAACACATCAGGCCCAGCGGTGTGCACTGTACCACTGGAGGAGCAAACATAAAAGCCATTGTACAACAAACATAGCCTTGGGGTTCTGTACTCCAATCATGTTTTCAGTAACCTCGCAGAAGTGAAATAAAGCAAAATACCCACATTATAAGTCTGTTTTACACATCATCTATATACCGCATTACAGGCAAGAAAATGGGATCATTACGATGTCCTTGTGTTTGAAAGACTGATTTCATGTTACCTTAATAAAAATATTCAAAGTCATTAATACCACATAAATACTTCTATTACTGCTTGAAATTCACGTATGGCTGAGAGAGTACATTTTGTGCAGTCAAGAGAAACAGATTTACGGACTCATACCAATTGTATCTCCTTAGAGGTGATGGGACAACATCTGTGGAGATACAACTATGAGTAAGATTACTTATTAGAGTATTTCAGTTACTTTAAAGCAACCCTCCGGTCCTGGAAAAACAAAGATGGCCACAATGCTTCTCTGACTGTCTGATGCATACTAATGAACAGTATGCATCAGTGTACTAAGACACTACACAATGACTGGTCAGCACAGCTCATATGGGCAACACTGCACAATCAAAGCAGGTGTAGTGTCTTAGACTAATAATATATACTAAGACACTGTGCGCACCAGGTAGTCAGAGAAGTAGTGCAGCCATTTTTGCCTAGCTCAGGAAGGTTACTTTAAGTTAATGCCCATCCACAGGATAGGAAATAGCTCGCGGATTAGTGGGGGACCAACTGTTGGGTTCCCAGCTAATCACCAAAATGGGTCCTGTGTCCCCTGTGAGACAGACAAAATGAATAAGGGGCAGAACACATGCTCAGCCACTGCTCCATTCATCTCAATGGGTCACTGCAAATTGCTGGGTTCAACTGCTTGGCAATCTCTGGTGCTCTCATTGAAATGAATGAAGCCATGGCTGAGCATGTGCACTATCGCTCCATTCATTTCGCCAGTCTCAAAGGACACAGAATTCCCAATCTGGCATTCGGTGGGGATCCCAGAGGTCACAACGATCAGCTAGCTATGAGCTATTCTGCAGATACACAATAATCTATAATAGGAAATAATCAGAAATTCTTTAACAGAATCACCCAAAAAAACAGAATGCTGTATTTTCCCCATTCTTGGGGAAAGAGCTCCTACTATAGAGTAGTACTACACAATCCTACTATCTCAAAGCCAAGTTCATTTACCATTACAGAGATACATTCTAGTCACTGTATGTTTAATGATCAAACGCTCTTAGCAATGAGGGGGAGGGGCATTGGTTTTTTTCAACTTTAATTACTTATGGAAACAACTAAGTGTGTAAAAATGGATACAGGGCAACAGTCAACATTTACAATTTCTGCTTTGGGTGACCAGATGGCTTGTCTCACCCAAAAAGGTTTTAATATAGTATTTACCTTTAAGATGGCTTCTTCCATCCTCCAACAGAGGTACCACAATGGTCGAATTCATACTCCCTGGTGACCTCACAGCCGTATAAACAACAGGAACGGACTGTACAACAACTGGTATTCTGTGAACATGACTCAGTTTGTTAGACTGTAAGTTCATGGGACCAGAAGGTGGGACGGGGTGAATAATGTGCAAAAACTGCTGTCCACCAACTCCAGATGCTGAAGCCACAAGAGGCCCTGGAGTCAATACTGTTGGCACAGATGCTGTGGATGGTACAGAGGTTATCACTGTTGGTGAAGAAGCTGGACGGCTGGATGAAGATGAAGAATTAGAAGAAGGTGAGGCTACTGAAGTGGTAATGGAAAGCGGAGAAGACGACACTCCTCTCGGAGAGGATCGAGCTTTGTTTATTGACAAGTCCACTGGTTCTGTTTGTGTTTGAAAATGGTCAGTTGCCAACAAGTCCTCTGGAGGTTCTGCCTTCACATTGTTGAGGAGGAGGGGGACAGCTTCCATGTCCTGGTAGCTGTGAACTTTTGGAGACTGATTAAAAAAATAAAAAAAAAAGATTAATATCAAAATCTAGTCAGTGTTTCAATAAAACATTGTAAAGCCATAACTGCAGACTGTACATTGGTTTATATTCTCATATTATATCTAGTAGTTCTGGTCTTCAGAATAAAAAAAAAGTTGTCCTAATAATCTTATTAGCGGTGATTTATACTGCATGTAATTAAAGTTATAAAACCGTTCTCTAGATGGCCTTTTAGCAAAACTATAAAACTTGAAGTATTGTATTATGTGCAATTTAATATGACAGTTATATGGAAAATCAACTAATTAAATAATAAGACATAATGAAGATCCTAAAAACATAAACCCAACAATACCAGCAAATGGATTTAGTGCATTTATTAACAGTGCTGACCTGAATTCAGTTACAGGGAGAGTCAACAGTTAAGACCATCCAAAATATCTCCTGAACAAAAAGACATACAAGTAGGGAACTTTGTAGAACACTTACATGCATGGGGGAAACATTTTGGCACTATGGTGGTGCCTGACTACCATCTTGGTGGCAGCTATTTTGAGTTCAGCCCAAGAAAATTCAGTGGAAATGGGGTCATGGGATACATGATTTAAGGGTATAATTTCATAAAACAATTGATAGGTGCAGTCACTTTTTTCAACACCTGCAATGATTTTCGAGTTATGGATGATATGGTGTATTAATAGAGTTATGTTTGAATTACGTAGTATGGAAAACACTTAAATCACATTTCTTTTCAGGTACCAGAAGTTAACAATCCAGGACAGAATTGAGATCATCCTGATGGTCGGTAACGGTTGCTTATGTGAGGTGGACAACATTTTCAATGAACATCCAGGAAGTATTTGTTAGGGTCATCTTCACACAACTTCTTTGCAGTTGCAGGTTGTATTGGTTACACTTGTGTGTCTTGAAGATCCTTTTGACAGTTGGTTGAGTCACAACATGTTCCAGAGCGAGCCTCCTAGTGATTTTCTGTGGGCTCTTCGTGAAACCAGCTAGCACAGCTGTCGACACCCGGGGATCGGCAACACTGCTAGGGTAACCAGTTCTCGGTTTATCATAGACTCTACCTGTTCCCCTGAACTACTAAATCAGCCTCCTGACAGTTCATGCAACTCACTGGCCACCTAACGTGAATGTCTCCTACCAACCATCAGGTTGATGTCAGTTCTGTCCTGGATTGTTAACTGTATCTTCTGGTACCTAATGGGGTTTTCCATACCACATAAATCAATATAACGTTATTAATACTCAACATACATCATCCATAGCTTAAAAATGGTTGCAGGTATTCAAAAAATGACTGCATTTATCAATTTCTAACAAAATCCTCCCCTTAAATCATGTATGCATGACCCCCTTTTTAGTGACGTCACCAAGGCTGCATCCAAGATGGCTGCCACCAAGATGGCCCAGGCACCGCCAAAGTTTACTACTTGTATGTCTTTTTGTTCAGAAGATATTCTGGCCCTGACTTTTGAATCACCCTGTATTTAACATGGGATCATTTCCCTTGGAAGTTAATGCTTCACAGGAAACAGGTCTATAACAGATCCTAACAAATATATGAAGGGACTTGGAAAGGCTCTGGAAGTATAATTTCTTTTACATGTGAATGTTACTTGCATTCACTTATATTACAGAAAGCATGGCTTAGGCTGCCCAGATATGAGATGATAGTCGGCTGAAAGACTCACTTGGTCAATAGTTAGTGCTCTCTATGTCCACGCAAGCGTGCATGTGTAACAAGGGTAGAAAGGATTGTCTCTTGAGAACAAAAGGATATGGCAGTTGAAATACAACTGCCTGATCCTTATCTCCCTCGACATATGCCATCAGGAGAGAGTTGGAAGGCCCCCATACACATTAGATAATTGGTAAATATTACCAAAACCAGCAGATTTGGCCAATCTATATCTATTGTGCATGGCCATCCTACTGGAGCTTTCGCAGGTCTACATTTCAAGACAAAATGCTTAACAGCAGGGCATAGTGTACAGATTTGCCATATGCAGGGTAGGTAAATAAGTAGTCTTGAAATGTTGCAGCTGATGTCACTTCTATCCCTAAAACCCTATTTTGCTGGATACATTATATTTGCGCTGCATGATCTAAAAAAAAAAAAATCATTTTTCATATTATGAATTTAAAAAATAAGTAAGCGCCATTGCTCAGCCAATCACAGCCGGCGCTTCACAGCCATTCAGTGAATGACATCACGGAATAGCTGTGACTGCTTCATCGAGCACTGGCTCTGATTGGCTGAGCAACAGCTCTCATGACCCAATCACAGCACTCACTTGCTGGAGACTGGGTATTCAAAGCCCCATCACCAGAAAGTGAGTGTCAAAGCTGAGGACACAACAGCCTGCCGCAGCAAAAGAGACCAGCGCGAGTGAACCAGACGCCGTGGGCTACGTGAGTATAGCTCCCCCCTGAAAATAAGACACTGTGCCTCTTTTGGGGCAAAAATTTATGTAAGACGGTGTCATTTTCAGGAAACACAGTAGATCAGTACAATGCAAAATTAATTTGCAAGTCAGCAAACTAAGCTCAAGGTTTCTAGTACAGCCTTCTTGTAGATGGACTGCAAATCACAATATAAAGTATTCTGGTTTTTACCCATGCACTGTGTACTGATGACCGGTAAAATACGCAGTGCTCAATGTGTATTGTGCATCTGTATCTGAATCTCTTTAGAACGTGGCATCAGGTTTATTTTGAGACCTTCAAGCCTGCGTCTCATTGCCAGACAAGTTCTATGTGCATGGTGTGTAGAGCTAGTAGGTCTGACAGTAATCATGCCTGGGTGTGGCTAATAAAATTGACCATAATTATCAATTTGGTTACAGTAAATTGTTGACTTTGTAGCTAAGGGGGACATATTTCACATAGGAGCAGGTAGGACTGAAGAGCATTTTTCCTTCAGTAAATGAAATCATTTGAAAACAGCATTTTATATTTAGTTGGGTTATCTTTGTTTAATATTAAGTGCAGCTTTATGATCTAAAACAGTCAAGTACGACAAATATGCAAAAACTGAAGAAATTGCGAAGATGGCAAATCATTTTCATAGCCCTGTATCTATCAACGTATATCCTAAAATATAGCTTACCATTACTTTCTCTTCAACCCCATTAGTTTTATAGCATTCACACTGCTTTACCAAAAACAGAATATACTGTATATTATAAATGGTGCAGAAAAATGCTATGTATGGCTCATGCCATAGACTTTAATTCTTAAACCATGTATTTTTTAGCCAGAATCTAAAAAGGAGAACACAATCCTCCAAAGAACCATCATTAAAAAAAACAACACAAAAACATCAGACAAATTAACTTGTTAGAGAGTCTTGTGGACTTGTCTCGTAAATGAGCAGGCATACTCTAATATGCACCCACAAAAAACCCCCCAAAAAATAAGTTGTCAACTTCCTATTAAAAGGACAACACTTAAAATATAACAGCACAGACAATATACAGTATCCGGATATTTGTTGAGTGGTCAATATGTACATTTGCTTTTCTGCTTTGTCCTCATATGGGGAATTGTTTATTTAAAAAATTAAGATAGGATATTGACTTTAAACAAAAAAGAGAGACAGACATCTCCCTCTCTCCCTATATACACACACACACCCCACATTAGATCTTCAGTATTATCTGCGTAGTAAAACATGCAAACGTGTAGTGCCTCTAAATCACCACTTGATGGAGCTACAACATATTATATTCAGACGCTAAAAAGAACTAAGCTAACAATGCATTTCCGGACTGCAAAAAGCTGCAAAGCGTCATCTTACAGTATAGAGCTAAGAGATCATTTAATTACAAAATACATACTAAATGTTACTTATGTTATATGGGTTTAAAGTTGTGCATTTTCATGTAAAATCTAAACAATTTATGACCAAAAGTCCCAATCTGAAAATGCTTGCAGTAAATTGGATTAGTGTAGCTTTTACACTGGGAATCTGTTGGTCACCAGAAGTTCTTTCACATAACTTCTTTGGGCTTACAAAACCACAATTTTTGGGGAAAGGCTACAGTGTGATGACCCTGCAGAACAGCGCTCCACATTTCATCATCCCTGTGTCTATGACTGGGGATGCCGTAATCTGCAGTAATGTCACCTGAATGTTCAGGCTTTCAGTGTAATAAGTGATATTGTTACATATGTCATTCATTTCTATCAAACGGTCACCATGGAGATGAGCGAACATACTCGCTAAGGACAATTGCTCGATCGAGCATTGTCCTTAGCAAGTATCTCCCCGCTCGGCAGAGAAGGTTCGGGTGCCGACGCGGGTGACAGGTGAGTTGCGGCAGTGAGCAGGAGTGAGTGGGGGGAAGAGAGGGAGAGTGAGACCTCCCCTCCGTTCCTCCCCGCTCTCCTCCGCCACCGGCAGCCGAACCTTTTGTCTCAAAATCGGGCAGGTACTCGCTAAGGGCAATGCTCGCTTGAACAATTGCCCTTAGCGAGTATGCTCGCTCATCACTAGTCACTTGGGATAACCTGTATTAATATGGCAACCAAAGTGCAAATAACTATCTAAAATTATGTTTTTGTGCTGAAAAAGCCATCTAAAAGTGCTGCCCATTAAGGTTCTCCCTTCTTTGTAATTCGCTGTCCACTGTGAAGCCCATCTCTAGTAAGAGGGATAACAGTAGGGCTAACAGGAAGTGGGGGTGTTGTCACATGCTGCCCATAAGAGTCTATGGAAAGGGTAGGATAGAGAGAAGTAAACTCACACAGACATGCTGCTGCTAATAGTGAGTGATTTACTATAATCCCATCTACGCTCCTGAGCATTGCTGTATTCCAACCACAATGATCAGGTTATTTATGCATATGTGCTACAAAGAGTTACAGGGATTGTCTGAGTTGTATTTTTTAAGTAAAACCCCAATCCCCATATTATTATATAACTAACCAGTCTATACTCGCCTCCCCTCTGACGTCACATTTACAGGCTGCAGCAGACGGTTTACAGGACATCACAGGTGTTGCCACCAATGGCATTTCATCGCTCGATCGCTAAGCTCTGTCAATGACTGCAGCACCTTTGACGGACCACAAACCGCAAGGGACTGCAACCTTTAAGCAAACAAATGAGCGGAGTACCGAGCAGCGCCGCACGACAGTGGGGAGAGACGAGAATATGCTGGGTAATTAGGTTATAGCACGGAGAATGGAGTTTTACTTAAAAAATACAACGTGGACAACCCTTCAAGGAGCAGAATCTGCAGTTTTCTCCATCTGCAAGAAATAAGTTGCAAAAAGACCCCAGGAGAAAGTTTAGAGCAGGATGCATGTTAAAAAGAACCTGTAACAATACTGTGCTGCTCTATGTAAGGCTAGAACCGTATGGGGCATATTACCTTTATTAGCTTAAATAGCACAAAAAGAAAAAATTGTGACACTTGCTAATAGGAGCAATCATGCAATATACACTGGACCACTGTAAAAATATTGTTTCGGTATTTTTTCATACACAAGTTAAAAATAAAAGTAGCTGAAGGGCTATAAAAGTGGCTATAATGTAATAAGCTAAAGGTAAAGTCCCCTAGTGCAAGCACCAAGTCATGACCTCCTTCTTGGGTGAAGTGACATTGTGACGTTTTCTCGCCTGACTGTTTTTGCAGGGTGGTTTGCCATTGCCTTCCCCAGTCATCTTTACCCCCAGCAAGCTGGGTACTCCTTTTACGGCCCTCGGAAAGATGGAAGGCAGAGTCGGCTACCTGATCCACACATGGACTGAACCCACAATCTTCAGGTCATGAGTGAAATCTTAGGACTGCATTTCTGCTGCCTTAACACACTGCACCATACGAGGCTCATTTGTAATAAATCTACCCACAAATGTTCGTGTTTTTAATATTCTGCTAACAATATACAAAGAATTTTCTGAAATTACATACAACAGCCTCTGCATCTAGCTGCCATCAGCCTAAGGCAAAATGCTTACAAAATTGCATATTCTGCAATAATTTTAATATAAAAGCCTTTGTTAGAGGTTACAGGTTATGTAAAGGGTACACAGTGATACAGTAGCTGGTTCTGGTTCTTCGTATTTAGTAGACCCCTCTAGCCTTTATGAAAGCATTGCATTGACGGGTCAGTGAGAAAACAAAATTATGGCTGTACTCTTCAATCAATCTGTCATTAATTAATGGCTCCAGAAGTTCCCTAAATATGGTTGGTTTCTTCCACATTACAGTGGTACCCGACTTGTTCCAACAATTTCCTATAGGGTTAAGATCTGGGCGGTTTCCAGAACAGTGTAGATCATTAATAGAGTTTTCTCTTAGGTAATTTTTCAATTTAGGAAAATACTGTATTAGGAAACATGTTTTCTGTAATACTACTGTATATACAGATACTAACTAAACAATAAAAGGCCAATTTGGCTCAATGACATGGTATAGGCTGCAGATGAAACGGGGTCCATACACAATACATTGTGTACAGGTAGTGTTTTCATAAGCATCCCTGCTTTGAAACACAGCAGAGAATTAAAAAAAAAAAAAAAAAAAAAAAAAAAAGGTCACACTGCGCATGTCAGTATGTGGATGAAACACAGCTATGCGCAGTGCACCTGCAGCCATATGCGATCTCTGCAGACTCTCTGCTGGCAGAGCCAAGGTTTACAAAATCTGTAGAATGTTGCGGGAAGACCAGCAGCGTTATACGCATATTCCTGTGGACATGAGCCCTAACAGTAGAGGACACAATCTGAATGAACTTTTTTTGGCGCCAAACAGTCAGATTCCCCTCTGATCCATGCAGGTTAAACCTGTTTTCGTGAGAGAACGTTACCCTTTTTCACTGTTATTCGGTCCAAGTAACATGGTCTTTCGCTCATTTAAGATGGCAGCTTTTTTTTTCTGCATAGAGAGGTTTTTTCAGAGGACGTGACCAGACCACCGAAATTCAGGCATCTACTCACATTCACTCCAGACACCTGATCCCACATTGTTCTTAGGTCGGAACTTGAAAATCTTCTGTTGTGCGGGGTCAAATGCAGCAGATACTGGGCTTTGTGATGCTGAGCACTTCTTGGGACATCCGCTTACTTTCAGGGCTCATTGTTTCTGCCACGTTCCACAGCAGCTGCGCAAGTGATGATGGGTTACAATTCATTCAGTTAGCCATCTGACATATAGAGTAGCCCTCATTACTCAGGACCACAGCACCACTTGCCATCATGCCGAAGTCCACGGAAGAAAAAAAACCGGTCTAGAAGAGAAACTGGAGATCTAGAGGGTTGGGCGGGAGTTCCTATGTCGTGGTTTGGAAGGATGACTCATCAAGATGGATGTACTTCCCAGACTGCTCTATGTTTTCCAGACTGCATCGTGTTGCCCACCAAGGTTTTTATTTTTGATAGATTGCAGGGTCTAGTACTCAAATTTATATGGAAAGGGGAATACAAGAGGCTTAGCTATAAGAGCCTGACCAAACAAAAAGACAAAAGGTCGGGTGGGCCTCCCTGACCTCCAATTATACCATGAGGCTGCAGTGGGAACATGCATATGGGACTTGTTCCACCAGGGGTCTGACAAACTATGGGTGTCAATAGAACGGGAAAGCAACCCATTTGAGATACGTGGGGCTTTTTGAATACCAGGGAGGGTCAACTGGAAAAGGATAGGATAGGAGCCTCGGTTATGATGGTCACTCTGCTTAGGGCTTGGATGGGGGGGGGGGGGGATGTGGAATGGTGGTCCTGGGACTTCTCACTCCTTTAGTTGGGAACCCACAGCTACCATTTACATTAGGTCTACATGGTTTGGGGTTTTTGCCTGGAAGCCAGGGTGGGAGAGCTGGTGGGTGCAGAGGGTTTGCGACCTTTGACTGACTTATGTGGATCAGGTAGACTTGCCCCCGGGCTCTTGGATGCAGTATCTTCAGATACGCAGCTATGTAGGAAAAATAAAACCTAAACAGGGCTGGGACATGGGGCGCACCCCTTTCGAGAGGCTGTGTGGTGCTTTCAAGACACCTAGACGTACGGTCTCGTTGATCTATAACCAATTAGAAGAGGAGCACCTGGATAGTCACCTTCCGAGATAGAGGGGGGCATGAGAAGAGGCTCTGGGTAGGTCTTCTGCCGGTGAGCTCTGGGGCAGGGCTTTTTAGCGAACACACAAAATCTCTATTTCTAGCAAGCTTCAGGAGCAAAATCTCAAAATCATCTCACAGTGGAACATGACCCCGGAGAGGCTGCATAGACTTTTCCCTTCAACCCCAGACGTCTGCTGGTGGTGCCAGGGTGAAGTGGGCTCCATGCTTCATATATGGTGGGAATGTCCCATGGTGGCATCCTTATGGGGGGAGGGGACTCGTCTATTCAGGAGGGTGAGCAGAGAATCGGTGGTTCTGACACCGGAACTCCTGGCATCGCCCTTTTACTCAAAACGGGTTTATGGAGATTCTTGCTCATGGCCACGAGACAGGCGATTCCTAGATTTTGGAAGCAGGCTTTAGAAGTACCCAGGAGTGGGTACTTAAACACCTAGAAGGGCTCAGATTAGAGGACTCCGAGGCAAGTGTCGAGAGTTTCTACTGTACGTGGAGGCAGTGTGGACAGATATCCAGAATACCCCTCCCTTCAGCAGATGGCTACAGGATGGCACCTGTGGAGTAGTGGAATTAAGTACCACAGCGATGGATACTCAGAGGGGCATACCTGGATTTACTCCACCCCCCCCCCACTCCACTCGTGTCTCCCCATGTATGTGGTCTTTGTGTGTAGTTTAACATGGCAGAGATGTGTTATGTTGTATTGCATATCTAGATACTTAGTCTGAGCATCGGGGCTATATTATTATTCTGCAAAAATTATTTTGTTAGCAATGTGTTGCCATCGAAACCGGTCATTAATGTGGTTAAAGATTTAAACTGTATACGATGTTAACGGATTGTAAAAGCAATAAATAATTTATTGAACATAAGAGAATCTGTCTTTGTTGCTCATAGCAACCGATCACAGTGCAGCTTTCATTTTACCCACAAGAGTTCAAGAAATCAAAAGGTGTGCTCTGATTGGTCACTATGGGCAACAACGACAGTCCAATGTTTTTCGTGATCATGTAATTTTTTGTGGTCCAATGTCAGACTCCTAGTCTGCTGTAAAATATTATATTAAAAAATTTATTTATTTTTATTTAGTTAGGTTTATTAAAGCCCAGCATAGACCTTTGTGGCAAATTATGCCATATGAACAAGAAGCATGCTTGACTGTTTTTGGAGCCCTCATTAATGTGTATGGAAAAAGAGGCCCACCTCATCATTACAGTAGCTATGTCACCAAGCAGTAGGGTCATTCAGGAGGTATTATTGTATCTTGTCACCACCCAAAAAGTGGATTACTCACATCTATTCACGTTTATAGCTGGAAGTGTTAAAACTAGAGATGAGCCAGTACCCAAATGCTCAGGTCCTCGTTATTCGAGCTTCTTATAAAATTCGAGAGCTCTATTCGAGTAACGAACCCCATTTACTTCAATGGGAGACTCGAGCATTTTTGTATGGGACCCGCTGGTTGCCGAGCGCTCTCCCTCTCTCCCCTCCCCCAATCCAGCCACAAACTAACGTTAACGTGGGCAGCAGGGAGGGGTCAAAACTAACATGTCGCAGCGGGGAAGGGCCAAAACTGTGGCGGGGTCGAGCACGGCGTGATGCTCGCTTGAGTAGCGAGCACCATAGAGTATGCTAATACTCGAACGAGCATCAAGCTCGGAAGAGTATCTTCGCTCAACTCTAGTTAAAACGCATCTACACAATATCAGCTAAATTCACACAAGTAAATGTCCTCTGGCTTGTTCTGTGCAGAACTGCCATGATTTCCAGCTATTTCTAAAACCCATGAAATGCTACTTAGAAATGGGATAAGGTAAGCTTTCAACAGTATGAGACATTCAGGAATACAAAGATGCACAAAATAAAGAACGGCCATTACTTTAGTTTGCTCATATTCAATGTAAGCTTATTTTTATCATTCGTTGTATGCATTTAGACTGAACAACAAGCGTTCCCATTCTCGTTGGATCGCAGGAATCTGAAGCATTTATCTGCCTGTGTAATAGGGCCTTTAGACTAGTAATACAAGCGATGCAGTGCACATCAGGTAGCCAGAAGTTGTACGTAGTTTGTCCAGGCCCAGAGGGTTGCTTTAAATAGGAGAGGTGCCATGTCTAGAAGTGTGACTGCACAAATAAAGGAGAGTGAAACATGCCCAAGGTGTCTTTGAAGGTCGTAATGGTCACCGACTCAGGCTTGCTTCCTGTCAGTTTCAAACAGTTTGTAATCTAAACACATTTTTTGGACTTTGTTATAGCTGCCACGCCCAGACCCTCTGGGTATCAGAAATTAACTTTTGAGGTGTGTTTATATGTAGAGGTTTTTGCTAAAAACTTAGATCATAATGTTATATGTAAGTGACCAAAAAAAAACATTTCCATCACATCCTGCAAAAGCAATTTTGCCTCCATCGCAGTTCTAGCTATGATTTGTACACGTAAAATGTGATTGAAAACTATTAATATTGATGTAAGAAGCAGTTTTGTCTTATTCTACAGTAAAATAGTTCACTCTAGTGTAAATTCGCAGCTCAGAATATGGTCTTTACAGATTAGTCAAATTGTGAAACAAATTAGTCAACTTGGAAAAAAAACAACTAAGAATAAACAAAGTCTCAACTTCTAACATATGAACCCGGAACAGACCACATGTTGTGGCTGAGGTGCAGACCAGATGCATTTGAGTTTTTAAACTTTTATTTAGCCTCCGGCACACTAGGGTTTTTCTTTAAGGGCCCATTCACAATACATTGCAAAGGGGCATTGGTTCGATAGAGGGAAAACCATTGTGCATGTCCGCGACGTCATATTCCCAAGCATGCACAGTGCCAATCGCAGCCCTGCACAGTCTCTGCCGGAGGAGCGAAAGGGCTGCGATGCGTACAACACTGCTGGATACTTAAATCAATGTAGCAAGACAAATGTCAGGTTTTGGGTTTTTTACATGGACAAATGAATCGCAAGAAAAGACTCTCAGCATACACTATTCTGATGTGATTTTCAGGCAAGACTTTCCCATTTAATATCTGTATGCAGTCAGCTTTTCTTACCAGAGCAGATAGAACAACAGGAAGAGGGGTTTCTGTTACACCAGCCCTCAGCTTAAGGGCTCATGTCCATGACCATGTTCTCACACTGTATTCGGTGTGCGTTGCACGGCCGCGTGATATGCAGTGAATGGATTCAATGAGAGTCCAATCGCTGATAGGACTGCCCATTGGATCACTCATCTCAGAACAAGCAGGGATTTAGATGAATAAAATACACGTTATATGTTTATGGTAAAAGATGGAGTTCAACATGTATTTTAACCGCTTAACGACCAGCCCATAGTGTTTTTACGTCCTCCCAAAGTGGGCTTTATTCTCTGAGGACATAAAAACATGTGTCTTGCAGAGAATAAAGCCCCTCGGGGCTCTGGACGTGACAGCTCCATGCTGTCGGTGCCCGCAGGTAGCCGACAGCATGGAGCTGTCATCCCGGGCTGCACGGACCCCCCCCCCCCCCAGCAAAGCGATCGGCGCTATCCAATGGATAGCGCCAATCGCAAAAAAGTAAATAAAAGTGCAAAAAAAGTTACATATTCAGCTGCCCTGATGGATCGGATCCATCGGGGCAGCTGAAATTACTCACCCCCGTCCGCCGCACTGCTCGCCGCTCTCCCGCTGCTCCGGGCCCCAAAGCCAGTCTTCTGCGCATGCGCGCCAGGCGGCATTACGTCAGCCGCATGCGCAGAAGGCCCGGCGGCGCGGGAGATTTAAAATCTCCTGGCTCCCGGCTCCTGTAGGTAGCCGGGAGGCAGGAGATGTCAGCAGTCCCCGGTACCGCGATCGCCGTTATCCAATGGATAACGGCGATCGTGCAAAAGTGCAAAAAAGTTTTTAAAAAAGTAAAGCATCACCTCCCCTCATGGATCGGATCCATGAGGGGAGGTGAAAATACTCACCTCAGGTCCGCCGATGTCCCCAGTGTTCCGGGGCCCGAAGTCTCCCTCTGCGCATGCGCGCACGATGATTGACATCGGGTGCATGCACAGAGGGGCTCGAGCCCCGGGAAATTCAAAATCCCTCTGCTCCTGGCTGCCATGTGTAGCCTGGAGCAGAGGGATGTCACCCAGCATGTGATCACTGTTATCCAATGGATAGCAGTGATCATATAAAGTAAAAAAAAAGGGAAGTAAAAAAAAAAAAAAAAAAAGTTTAAAAAAAGTTAAAAAAGCGAGGGAGGATGAAAGTACGTACATAAGGCCCCCGGATTTATCCACGGACCTTACCCCAGCTTCTGCACACGTGCCCATCGCCAAAATGGCGGCCGCATGCGCAAAGGCTGTGGATTGCCAGGATAATTTAAATTCTCCCTGCTCCTGGCTACAAAACGTAGCCAAGAGCCTGGAGATTTCACGGAGGGCCGCGGTGAGCGGTTCCTGGTCACGTGTTCGCCGTTATCCAATAATGGCGATCACGTAAAAGTAAAAAAAAATTTTTGAAGTGTCATCTCCCCTGACTGATGCGATCGGTGAGAGGAGATGAAACTTTATCAGAGGCCTGCGTATTTGCACCCAGACGCAATCCTCCTTCGTGAACCTTCCCGAATTCTGCATATGCGATTGCCGGCAAGAAAGCCGGACACATGCGCAGGAGTTGGGGAGCCCAGGAAATTTAAAATCTCCTTGCTCCCAGCGACCAACGGTCGCCGAGAGCCTGGAGCAGTGACGGGTGGCCTCGTTGAGCGGTCGCCGGTCACGTAATAAAAAAGTAGCGCTCTAACATAGGTCGGTCTCACATGACCGGATAGGAATTGCGGATTCCGCATGCTTCTGATCCACGGTAATCAATCGCATTGGATTACACAATTCCGCCCACATTAGCGGGTTGGAATTGTGTAATCCACTCGCAGAAAAGAGAACGCAGCAGGTTCTATTTTACCGCGGATATCCGCAACAGAGCTTATTGTGCTCCATGGTCGTGGATATACCCGCTGCCCATACGCAACTACGTTGTATACGGGCTGCGGGTACCTGTGTCATCGCTAGGCGACGGTGCGGGAAATGCAAACAAAAAAGGTGTACTGCGCATGACTGCCTGTATAAGTACGCAGTTATGCGCAGTACATTACGCGGCCGTACGCAGGGTCACAGCCGGGCTCACAGAGGAGATCCGCTGCGGGCCTCCGCAAGCGGATTCCGCCTCCGGCTGCGTGAGCATGGCGTTATTCAGACCGCTACCTGTAATACGTAATTTACAAGAAGCCCTGGGAACGCTCGCCTTCATGCAGTTCCAGGAGCAGCTTGTTGAGTGCCTTCTATGTGAGACCGCCGCACCTCATCAAGCTTACGGAGACTCACGGAACGCCACTTTTTACACCCCATACCCGCCACTGAGGTCAAGAAATGACCCCCAAAAAACATGAGAGGAGGGGGGATACACGGTTTTATTGCCCCATGGGCCCATTCCAACCAGCCTCCGTAATTACCCCTGTCTTCGGAAATACCACACAGTTCACATTATTACTTTTATCTAAGATTTGCGAATGCCGAAAAGGGCGTGAAGTGTGTGGGGGAGGATGGGGGAAAATTTAGGGAGTCAATTTTTATTCCGTACAAATAAGCAATGGGACCTGGAATTTATTCAGTTGTGCCCTGAAATCCAACGGGTGTTCCCTCCTTTATAGGCCTTGCCATGGGTCCTGTAAGTAGATGAGGGCCACAACGGGAATGTTTTTGAACACTGGACAAACGGGGGTATCCATTTTGGGGTGAACGTCTTCATTCCTATGTACACTGTACAAAAAAACTGTTTTTAAATTTAAAAAATTGCCAAAAAAATTGAAAATCGTAACTTTTTCCTTCTGCTTTGCTTAGATTCATTCAAATACTGTGGGGTCAAAATACGCAGTACACCCCTAGATGAATTTGGTAAGGGGTCTAGTTTTCAAAATGGGGTCATTTGAGGGGGTTCCTTATAGTTTTGGCAGCTCAATGGCTCTTTAAGTGGGCAATGGGGCCCGAAATTTATTCAGTTGTACCCTGAAATCCAACGGGTATTCCTTTCATTGTAGGCCTAGCCATGTGTCCTATAAGTCTATTAGGGCCACAATGGGTATGTTTCTGAACACGGGACAAACAGGGGTATCCATTTTGGGGTGAAAGTCTTCATTTATATGTGTGCTGTACAAAAAAACCTGCTTTTAAATTGACGCAATAGCCCAAAAAATGAAAATCGTAATTTTTTCCTACTGCTTTGCTTAGATCTATTCAAAAATTGTAGGGTCAAAATACACAGTACACCCCTACATAAATTCCTTAAGGGGTCTAGTTTTCAAAATGGGGTCATTTGTGGGGGTTCTATATGGTTTTGGGCACTCAAGAACTCTACAAATGTGCTATGGGGCCTAAAACGCCTTCAAGGAAAATTTATGTTCTGAAAGCCACTGACTACTCCTTTCATTTTGGGCCCCGTTATGCATCCAGACATAAGATTAGGGCCACAATGGGTATGTTTCTGAACACGGGACAAACAGGGGTGTCCATTTTGGGGTGCAAGTTTTTAAAATGACAGAATTGCCAAAAAAACAAAAATCACAATTTTTTCCTTTTGCTTGGCTTGAATTCATTCAAAAACTGTGGGGTCAAAATATGCAGTACACCCCTAGATAAATTCCTTAAGGGGTCTAGTTTTCAAAATAGGGTCATTTGTGGGGGTTTTCCATAGTAACATAGTAACATAGTAACATAGTATGTAAGGCCGAATGAAGACATTGTCCATCTAGTCCAGCCTGTCTATCCTACTGTGTTGATCCAGAGGAAGGCAAAAAACCCCAAGGCCAGAAGTCAATTGGCTCTTTTGGGGAAAAAATTCCTTCCCGACTCCCTAATGGCAATCAGACTGTTCCCTGGATCAACCCCTAATAGTTCCTACCTGCCTATATACCAGGATTGACACTTAAACTAAAATTTATATCCTGTAATATCCTTCTCCAGAAAGACATCAAGTCCCCTTTTAAACTCCTCTATGGATTTTGCCATCACCACTTCCTCCGGTAGAGAGTTCCACAGTCTAACTGCTCTTACAGTAAAGAACCCCTTTCTGTGTTGGTGATGAAACCTACTTTCCTCTAATCGTAGCGGATGTCCTCTTGTTACCGTCGTGGTCCTGGGTGTAAACAGATCGTGGGAGAGATCCATGTGTTGTCCCCTCATGTACTTATACATGGTTATTTGGTCGCCTCTTAACCTTCTTTTTTCTAGAGTAAATAGTCCCAATTTGGACAGCCTCTCTGGGTATTCCAGTCCCGTCATTCCATGTATTAGTTTAGTCGCTCTTCTTTGAACCCCCTCAAGCACTGTGACATCTTTCCTGAGCACCGGTGTCCAGAATTGTACGCAGTACTCCATGTGAGGCCTGACAAGTGCCTTATATAATGGAAGGATAATGTTCTCGTCCTTCGCCCCTATACCTCTTTTAATGCACCCCAAGACTTTATTTGCCTTTGCAGCGGCTGACTTGCATTGGTTACTCCAGTTTAGTCTATTATCCACTAGTACCCCCAGATCCTTTTCCATATCACTTTTCCCTAGTGGTACCCCATTAAGTGAATATTGGTGACATCCGTTCCTCCTGCCCATGTGCATAGTCTTACATTTTTCAACATTGAACTTCATTTGCCATTTTTCTGCCCAAGCCCCCAGCTTGTCCAGGTCCGTTTGTAGCCACACATTGTCCTCCGTTGCATTAATTATATTGTATAATTTTGTGTCATCTGCAAATATTGATATTTTGCTGTGCAGCCCCTCTATCAGGTCATTGATAAATATATTGAACAGAATGGGGCCTATTACTGAACCCTGTGGCACCCCGCTAGCGACTGTGGTCCAATCAGAGTACGAACCATTTATTACCACCCTCTGCTTTCTATCGTTGAGCCAATTTTTTACCCACTTACACACGTTTTCGCCCAATCCGAGCTGCCTCATTTTGTATATTAGCCTATTATGAGGCACGGTGTCAAAGGCTTTAGAGAAGTCCAGATATACAAGATCAATAGATTCTCCCTGGTCCAGCTTAGAGCTTACTTCATCGTAGAAACTGATCAGATTTGTCTGACATGAGCGACCCTTCATGAATCCATGTTGGTGAGGAGTTATTCCCTTAATCTCCTTGAGGTACTCATCGATTGCATCTCTCAGAATCCCCTCGAAAATTTTTCCCGTTACTGAAGTGAGACTTACTGGCCTGTAGTTACCAGGCTCACTTTTGCTCCCTTTTTTGTAAATTGGGACCACGTTGGCAATGCGCCAGTCCAATGGTACTACTCCGGTCTTAATAGTGTCTAGAAATATTAGGTATAGCGGCCTAGCTATCTCGTCACTTAGTTCCTTTAGTATCCTTGGGTGTAATCCATCTGGGCCCGGTGATTTATCAATTTTAGTTTTCTTTAGACGCTTCCGCACCTCCTCCTGCGTTAGGTATGAGATATTTTGTGAGGGGTTCGTTTTATTCCCCTGCATCTCGTATGGCATTTCCTTTTCTTTGGTGAACACACTTGAGAAGAAACTGTTTAGTAGATTTGCTTTCCCTTCGTCATCATCAATGATTTCTCCTGCATTGTTTTTTAAAGGGCCAGCGCTCTCCCTGCAAATCCTTTTGCTGTTTATGTAGTTGAAAAATAGCTTCGGGTTGTTTCTGCTCTCTTTTGCGATCCGTCTTTCTGCTTCCTCCTTGGCAGTTTTGATCGTATCTTTGCATATTTTGTTTTTTTCCCTGTATGATTTTAGCGCTTCTTCGCTGCCTTGTTGCTTTAGTAGTTTGAACGCTTTCTTCTTTTCGTTTATTGCCCCTCGTACCGTCTTGTCGAGCCACATTGGTTTCCTTTTAGTTGAGTTTCTTTTATTTTTAAAGGGAATGAACTGCTCACATGAGGCGATTAGGATCCTTTTGAACTTTTCCCATTTTTCCTCCGTGCTGATATTTTTGAGGATGTTGTCCCAATTAATGTTACCGATAGTAGTTCTAAGCTCATCAAATTTTGCTTTACTAAAGTTTAGTTTCTTTGTCACTCCCTGATAAGGCTTCCTATTGATTGACAGCTGGAAGTTGATTATATTGTGGTCACTGTTCCCCAAGTGCCCCTCAACCTGCACCCCCTTTATACGTTCCGGTTTGTTGGTTAGTACTAGGTCCAGAATGGCCCTCCCTCTTGTTGGTTCCTGCACAAGTTGGTTCAGGTAATTGTCTTTAATTACTCTCAAGAACTTATCACCCCTGTGAGATTTGCAGGTTTCGTTCTCCCATGTTATATCTGGGTAATTAAAGTCCCCCATGATAATTACTTCGTTTCGTTTTGACACCTCTTCTATCTGCCTTAGTAGTAAGTCTTCAGTTTCTTCTGTTGCTTTTGGTGGTCTATAGAAGACCCCTATCAGGATTTTGTTATTTTTTCCTCCCTGTATTTCTACCCACAGAGATTCCACCTGTTCGTCTCCTTCCCCTATATCCTCCCGTAGCCTCGGCTTCAAGTTAGATTTGACGTACAGACATACCCCTCCCCCTTTCTGGTTCCTTCGGTCTCTTCTGAAGAGATTGTACCCCTGCAAATTCACCGCCCAATCGCACTTATCATCAAGCCATGTTTCCGTAATTCCGACTATATCATAACTTTCATCAGTCATTCTTGCTTCAAGCTCACCCACTTTACCGATCAGACTTCGTGCATTCGTGATCATACAATTTATTTCATTTTTTTTGTTTTTTAAATTTGTTTTGTTGCTATTCGTACTATTGGCTGATCTATCAGTTCTAACTGTACTAACCCCACCCCCTGCTCGTCCCCCATTCCCTTTGCTTGGACCCAGATCGCTAATTACACTGGCTACCCCACTATTTCTCATTTTACCCTCCCCCCCAGTCCCTAGTTTAAACAATCCTCCAGCCTTCTAGCCATCTTTTCCCCCAGCACAGCTGCACCCTCCCCATTTAGATGCAGCCCGTCCCTACGGTAGAGCCTGTAGCCGACCGCAAAGTCAGCCCAGTTCTCCAGGAACCCAAATCCCTCCTTCTTGCACCAACTCCGGAGCCACTTGTTTACCTCCCTAAGATCCTGCTGCCTTTCTAGTGTGGCATTAGGTACAGGTAGTATTTCCGAGAAAACTACCCTGGAGGTCCGTGCCCTGAGCTTGGACCCTAAGTCCCTGAAATCATTTTTGAGGGCCCTCCATTGACCTCTAATTTGTTCATTGGTGCCAACGTGCACCATGACCGCTGGATCCTCACCAGCCCCTCCCAGTAATCTGTCAATCCGATCCGCGATGTGTCGAACTCGAGCGCCAGGAAGACAACACACCGTTCGACGATCCCGGTCTTTATGGCAGATTGCCCTCTCTGTCCCCCTAATAATTGAGTCCCCCACCACTAGAACCTGTCTAGCCTGCCCTGCGCTCCCCGTCCCCGTCTCACTGGAGCAGTCATCCCCCTGGCGTTCAGAGGGCGTGTCGTGCTGCAGCGGTGCTGGCTCTGTAATGGCATCCCCCTCATCTGCCAATCGTGCAAACTTGTTGGGTTGTGCCAGTTCAGGACCAGCCTCCCTGGTTCTCTTCCCTCTAACCCTCCTTCTTTCTGTCACCCAGCTGACTGCCTGCTCCCCCTGCACTTCCGTACTACCATTCGCCCCCGCCTCTACCCCAGCGAGTGCCTGCTCAGTGAGCACCAAACTCCTTTCCATGATGTCAATGGCTCTCAGTGTTGCCAGTTGCCCATTTAGATCCAGATTTTGGGCGCTCAAGAACTCTACATGTGTGCTATGGGGCCTAAAAGGACTTCAAGCAAAATTTCTGTTTTGAAGGACACTGACTACTCCTTTCATTTTGGGCCCCGTTGTGGACTCAGATATAACATTAGGGCCACAATGGGTATATTTCTGAACATGGGAGAAATAGGGGTATCCATTTTGGGGTGTAAATCCTCATTTTCATGTAAACTATAGGAAAAAAAATTGTCTTTAAAAATGATAGATTTGCAAAAATATGAAATTTTACTTTTTCTCCTCTAAATTGAATTAATTCCTGAAAAAAAAAACTGGGGTCAAAATACTCATGACACCCCTCAGTGAATACACTAAGGGGTGTAGTTTTTAAAATGGGGTCATTTGTGGGGGTATCTATTATTCTGACACTCATGAGCCTTTCCAATCTTGGCTTGGTATAGGAAAACAAAAAGTGTTCCTCAAAATGCTAAAAAGTAATGTTAAATTTGTACGTCTCCTAAATGGTTAAAAAAACAAAAAAAAGTTTTTCCAATGTGCGCCCAAAATAAAGTAAACGGGTGGAAATATAAATCTTAGCAAAAATTTCTATATTATGTTTGCACATATTTAAGATATTGCAGTTGGAAATGTGAAAAAATGACTTTCAAAATTTTTCCAATTTTGGCGCTTTTAATAAATAAACACAAATTCTATCGGTCTATTTTTTCCGCCTAAATGAAGTACAACATGTGGCGAAAAAACAATGTCAGAATCGCTTGGATATGCAAAACCTTTCTGGTGTTTTTCCATGTTAAAGTGACACATGTCAGATTTGCAAAATTTGGCCTGGTCATTAAGGCGCAAACAGGCTTCATCACTAAGGGGTTAATAGTGTAAATCCCTGCTCATTCTGAGATGAGTGGTCCAATGGGCGGTCCTATCAGTGATTGGCAGCTAAGGGTACATGCACATGGGCTATTTAAACGTTGTGCCCGAGACTCTTGGTCTAACGCTCTTCAGACAGCACTTGGACATCCATGAGTGTGCTGTCCGATGTGCTGAACCCCACACATTGACAAGTACTATTCTTATCCGAAAATCAAGCTGCATTTGTTTTATTTTATTTTTTCAATCAGACTACCAATCCAAATAAAAAGCCCATGAGCAGACACCCATTCAAATGAACGGGTCTTCTCTTTATCAGATTTTTAGACTGATTTTTCAATCTAAAAATCAGAAGGACAAATAGTCTCTGAATGTACGCCTCTTCGGTATGTACAGTCATTTCTTGATGGCTGTCAATCACCATTAGGTCCGCCCATTGGATGACTCTGCGAGGAATGAGCAGGAATTTACATGAATAAAAAACATGTTCTACTGAATCTCTCCCCATAAACCTATAGATCAGTCTGATCAGATCCTCCTGCTCTTTGCTGCCTGTAGTCTGAACAGCACATTTGACAGAATCCCTTTAACTACTCTTTAATTTGTGCCATTTGGAACAGGAATGGTTAACTGGTTCAACAGAAAAGCAACCAATATTATTCACTGGAATTTGCATTTGAAAGGATCGCTAAACAAATCAGTCAAGAAAATACCAGCCAAACAGTCCACCCACGTTCAGCACCTTTTTTTTTTTTACCTGATGATAATTACAGATTGGAGAACAAGTAACCTATAATAACCTGCTTAAAGTTTAGGAATCAAGGCATCGGTAAACACCTTCTTGTTGCTATGGAAATATCTTCAGACCACATTGTCTAAAAAAATTGTCTCCACTAATGTCAGGAGTATCGAAATGCGA
Organism: Eleutherodactylus coqui; assembly: GCF_035609145.1. Classification (NCBI taxonomy): domain Eukaryota; kingdom Metazoa; phylum Chordata; class Amphibia; order Anura; family Eleutherodactylidae; genus Eleutherodactylus; species Eleutherodactylus coqui. Next base: position 414,097,806 of record NC_089837.1, on the reverse strand, counting down.
GTGTATTATTATTTAAAGCATCCTGGTTCCAATTTGGCTATTTATAGCACATTATACATTCTGATTGCAGCTTGTTTTCGAATTTCAACCATGGAAATGTTATTACTGTGACCATTTAAAGGAGAACACACAATATTACATGTGTGCAACCTACTTCTATCTAAGGTGCATAACCAGCTCTAGGCAGAGTGTCTTGTTGGCATCCCCAGCTGGCACAACCCCTCAACAACAGCTTCCGCTAGCTAATGCTGTTGTGCAACAGATACAATTCAATTCTTAGTGCTTCAAAAAATATTAAGGTGGCCCCAGCCATAGGGTAAACTAAACTATTGCACAGCAGGAATAGTGTTCACCGGCCTGGGAAAAGGCTATAGCTGAACATAGGCTTTTTGTAGCCTATCCCCAGCTTCAGTTGTTACATGACCAGTTGAGGTCCATAGAAACATAGTGAGTTGCATGTACATGCATCATAACAATGGTCTTACAACAAATATTGATGAGAGACAGGAGGTTAATATATGTTTTCCACTGATGGTTAAAACTGAAGCAGTCACACTACAAAATATCTATGCGGTATGGGTCTTCATAGATGAGCAATGTCAGAGAGATCTTCAACCCAACCTGTCCATGCAATTACAGGAGCATAGCTAAAGACTCATGGGCCTGGTTGCAAAGATTTATCTTGGGGTCCCCCAAACTTCCCTTAACGCAGAGGTGCAACTTGAAGCTCCTGGGCCCCAATGCTAAACCTCTAACAGGGGCCCTAACTATAATGCTTTATTCATAGTACTGGGCTCGCTATATGGAGAAGAGAGGCCTTATTGGCCCCCTAAGGCTCCTGGGCTTGAGTGCAACCGCATCCCATGCATCCCCTATAGTTATGCCAGTGGTTGACATGTAATGCTGCCTTTAAACAAATGTGTGGCTGCCATGGCTTCCCTTGTAGTAACAGCTGATCACCAATAGTGAGAGAAGCCAGCTCTATTCTTAAATGGGGTTGACTTCATGAAGCAACTCCCTTAAGTCCTAATCGTTATCACTTTAAACATCAAGACATGCACAGTCTAAAAAAATTTAGAATGCGGTTTCCTGCCACAAAGTTTCATGGTCGTACAGTTTCAGAACAAATGTAAAAAACATCTATAGCCATTTTAATGAATGCTGATAGCATTCCTGTACAAATAGTGACCAAATGGAAAAGCGATTTAACTCTTGAAAGTACTGTAGATTTTTTTCCCCCAAGTCAATTACAGCAGGACCACCAAATTTATGCATGATGCTTAAGCAATACAACTCCCAGTAAAATACTATTTTATCTACATTTCCTGAATGGCGCACACATTTAGTTTATCCTGCTGACATATGCCAGACAACATTGCTAGTCTGTTTGTTGCTTTGTCTTGTAAGTCTAAGTGTAAAAACAGATGTAAGAGAAAACTCCAGGCATATGTGTTCCCCGGATCTGCCAGCCTTCTCACTTCATTCCAAACCACTCTCGCAAATAAATTATTAAAAGGACATAAACACTTTCGAATGTTCCTTTCATATTTTTTTTCCTCAAATGCTTTTTAATTTTTGATGAACTGAGTTAAAGTACTGAGATTTTCATACATGAGATTTATGGGGAAACTGCTTTAAATCACAAAGGAAATGCAGATTATTAAAACCCTGTGCTTCCCTTTCCCTTACAAGATATGATTTTATTTAATTGCTTCCCACCCTTTTCGTCAGTACAGATTTTCTCTAGCTAAAGAACTACTTTGTTTCCATGGGAACACAATCCCACCCTAGAACTGTTCATGTATATTACGTGCCTGCCTCCTCAAAACCAACTCTGAAGCTGTTGGCAACTTTTGTCATAGCCAAGGTAAAAACAGGGGCAGCAGTCTACAAAAAACAACTGAAGGAATAGTTTTTACAAGTGAAGGAGCTCAGAAGGATTTCACCATTTTATGTTGGAAAGACTTTGAGAAACTTCACCCTTGATGCACTTTAGGGAATTGCATAAGTAGAAATTCTCTAATATAGGGTTTTTTTAGCGCCATTACACTTAAGTTCAATAGCTGTACAAGTCGATCGTTCATGCGGCTGGCAGCTATTCCTCCTCATCTTCCCATATGCAGGCAAGTGTTCTCAAGAGGGAGTAAAAACACGTGCGGCTCAAGGATTGGACATGTTGAATTCAACATGTCCAATCCTATCTTTCCCCCAACATCAGCCAAACATCCAATACACATTAGATGATCAGCCAGCCCCTGAAAAATTGCCAGGTTTGTTCGACCTTAGATGAATGTCTATGGCCACCTTTACGATATTAACTTGAAGGGAAAGCCGGAATTCCATACTCACTGCATTTGTCCCATAGGATATTCAGCTTGTCTCTACAGTCTAATTCCTAAGGGCATTGAAAATGGAAGTCTGCAATCTGTTAAAGGTGTACAGAAGGATCCAACTTCTAAAGCAGCCATTTGCCTGCTGCCAAAAAGGGACAAGAAAGCAGAACCAAAAGCACAGATGTGAATAAGCCATAAGGGATATTGAGAGTTAGGTAATTTCTTATTTGAAAAGGTTCAAAGATAAAGCTTCAATTTAAGGCACAGAGCAGTAATCTAGAAAACTAATAACCTAATAATAATGTACAGTAACATTTTACCAGTCCAGAAACTCCTCTAATAAAAAGTAGTTTGGCACTGATGGATGAGGTCTGGCGGCATCCAAAGGAAGACATGTCTTGTCAGCTTAAAGAGAATGGTGGTCTACAAAGCAAGGTGTGCCAAGAAGCAAAAGGTAAAGTATGCCAATACATGTGTCTGCATGTATATTTATGTAACTTGCCTTTTTGTCTCCTACACTAACTGAAAAGTAAATCTTACATAACTGGACATAGGATTTTAAATCTAATCTCATTTCATAAACAAAATACATTTGAACCTAGTTTCATATAGTTACTGTATGTCCCTGAAATTTAAGATATCCCCATCCTTTCCAGAGACCCTGCTTCATAGTATTTGGAGATTATGCTGTTGCTGAGCTGTCAGTCTGTGACTAATTCTCCTCCATTCCAGTCTTCTCTTGACAATATTGCATGCAGATCTCTCCTCTCTCATTTAGTTCTAATAGTCATTTGCCAATTGACGCAACTATTTTTTAAAACTGCCAATCACTGACTTTAGACGCCCATTTACATGTGTGTTTATTTTTCCATTTGTGTGCTGCCCATGTATATCACATACATCACACAAACATAGCCAATTAGTAAATTTCTAAAACATGGATATCAATTTTGTGCCAGTCTTCGTCACTTGTTGCCCTTTTCATTCAACTATTTTATTAAAAATCTTTTTTTTTTTTTATCATGTAAACATTTTATTTATCCATGCATTTATCCTTTCATGCGTTTCCAACTTTCTCCTGTCATGTACAACTAGCCTTTTTGTATAATTAGTTTTTGTACAATCAGCTTTCATGTATTGCAGTTTTAATGCCTTACTTTGTGCCTTGATCATTTTTTTATCCATCTAATCCATTATGTACCATTTTTGTTAAAATGATTGCCTCCATTTTATATTTTAGCACCCTGCTTTTCTTTGTCACCAACTTCCCACATTTCCACTTATACGCTATCATTCTACATAGTTCTGTACCCAGCATTACTGATTAACCCTTTCCAATCCACTGTCTGACTTCTAAAGACATTCTGATTGAAGGCTGTACAGCTCCGATGTTGGAAGCCGTCCAGCAGGGTATTCTTATTGTATATTACTGGCCCCTCTGTTGTCGGGGGCCTCTCAAGCATGTCCCATACTACAGTACTGGCTCTAGCCAGCAGATGGCACCATTATATAAGGGCAGAAAAAGAAATCCCCCTAGGAAACCCTGAATCCAAAATTGGATTGCAAAGGGTTAAGTCTTGCACCTCAAAACAAATTTAATTGCTGGTTCTAATACAATAAATGAGAAGTTGGTCAAAAATATTCAGGCCTACCATTTCTACTTTGTTTCTTGGAAGGTGGCATCATCCTACCAGCTGCTTTTTGCCTATTTACAAGTTAGAGTAATCTGATAGTAGAGCAGAGAAACAAGGGTGGTCGAATCTCCCACAGCTTTCCCACTTTGCAAAAGTTACTCTGTAGAAGGCGGTCTGGGTGTTGTAACTTCAAGGAGTTATTTATATCAAAGACTTTTATGGCATATCCTGTGGCTGCATCATAAAAATGATTGATTATTGGATATCTCCATTCATTTTCAATAGTTAAGGTAACAGTAGATGCAGGATAGGGAGAAGGAAGGGCCTCTTGAAGAATAGAAAAGACGACTAATGACCGACATCCTGGACCCCCATCAACGTTGCTACCTAACCAGGAGAACCAGCCCCCCTAACAAGGTCTGCGTAAAAAACTATTTAGTGATAAGAAAAAAAAAAACTCAAGTAAAGGGGTTGCCCACCTCTACACCGTTGATGACCTATCCTCAGAATAGGTCAACAGTAGCCGATTAGCCAGGACAAGTGACATGAATGGGACAAGCCAGTAGCTTAGATGTTAATATTGGAGACTGCAATGATTGCACAAATGCTGCAGCCCCTTCAATCAGCTGATCGATGGGCATCCCAAGCCGTGGACCCTCAACAATCAGATATTGCTGGCCTATCCCGATAGGTCATTAATGTGAAAAGGTAAATATCCACTTTTGATGAGGTTTGTAAGGTAGAATTTACCACTCAAGCCTGGATTAGTCTATTGGAGAATAAACACGATCATGTCTTATTTGATCAAAAATGATGATTTCTATTTCTGCAAAAGGCACCTTCTCTATAGAACCCTGTCCAGTAATCTAAATGTGGTTACGTTCTGGTACATTTGTTCCCCTATTATTTGTAGAATATTCTAACTCTTCTCCCTACATCACAATAAAACTCAATAGATGTTCCTGTGTAATGAGCTTACTCAGTACTACAACCAGGATTCCATCTACCCTGCATTCTTAAATATATATTTACTGCACAGAAAATTGAAATAGATGGGCATTTTTTATTGAGGAAATTATTTGGAATTTTCTAATATGCCTACAGTGTAATAGGGCGAGATGGAAACCAATCAAGGCAGTCAGCTTTAAATAATGGCTTATTAAAACACTTACTTCCGCTTGTAATAAATAGCAATTCAGGCACAGTTAAGTCGCCTATTTAAAGTACCACAATGAAATACTTTACTCCACACAACCGTGATGATGAAAATAACCTGATTAAGTATGCATGATCCTCATTTTCATCCTTCCTAGCTGCACATTAATACTCGTATAGACCAAGATCAGCCGTAACATTAAAACCATTGACAGGTAAAAAGTGAATAATATTGATTAGTTTGTGACAGTGGCACCTGTGAAGGGGTCAGTTATAGGGGGCAGCAAGTGGACAGTCAGTTCTTGAAATTGATGTGTTGTAAGCAGAAAAGATGGGCAAATGTAAATATACACTGTCAGAAAAAAAAAAAAAAATCAAGCCACTAGTTGTCATTTTACTGCAAAACCTGGCATGCAGTTACATCTCAGGCAGGCATGCAAATAATTAGAGTTGTGGTGTGATTGGATGAACAGTCTTGCCACCTGAGGCCCTAAACATGGTTCCACCCTTGGCCTATAAAAAGGTTCTCAGGGGCTCCTTGTGTGCAGTGGACCTCTTTTTCTGCTGGTTTCCGCTTGTTGACGATTAGACACCTCTACGACACAATTGAAGAGATGTTGCCCAGTTAACAGAGTCTGAGAGGGGGCACATTATTGGAATGTGAGAAGCTGGTATTGACAAATTGCCCACCACCTGGACCGTTCTGACCAGATTGTTAGGAAGTGTTGGATGCATGAGGGCATCAGGATGCCTACACCCGACTACCAGAACAGAGGATTACTTGATCATCTAACAAGCACCAGGTGATACCATCATTACAAGCCCCTGTTTCTGTCAATCATTTCCAGGTGCTTGGTTAAAGAACATTGGGTCCCACAAAGTGCATTAAGTGTACTGCCTTTGACACCCACCCATCATTGCCTCAATTTGTAGTGGTGTCCTGGACAAAACTGGACTACTAGAGTGGAACTGGGTTGTCTTAAGCAACAAATCCAGGTTTAATTTTAGCATGGATAATGGCCATGTTCAGGTCTGGAGACCTAGGGCTGAGCGTCCCAATCCTGCCTTTGATGTGGAGTGGCACACAGCTCCCACTGCTGGGGTAATGGTCTGGGGGGCCATCGTATACAATAGTAGGTCAGTGATATGTTCAGGATATCTTGCAGCCACGTGTTGCCCTCATATCGGCTTCAAAGAGGTATTTTCCAGCAGAATAATGCTCAGCAGCACACACAAGGGGGTTACAGGAATGTCTTCACAACATTTTCAGAGTTCTGTGGCCTGCTCAGTCACCACATTTATTGCCAATAGAAACATGTATGGGACCATCTGAGATGCCACCTTTGACAGTCTACAAGCTTGCCCAATCTAGAGACCGTTACAGAAAATGTGAACCGATATGCTGCAGGATACCATACGGAACCTGTATGCCTACATGCCCATGCGTATTACATCTTGCATCCAAGCTAGAGGTGGTCCAACAGGGTACAAGGGCCTCCATGCCCACCCGTATCACATCTTGTATCCAAGCTAGAGGCGGTACTACAGGGTACTAGAGCCTCCCTTCACAAGTTTAGTTTTCTGCAATGAATTATCCTTTTTCTCTAAAATTGTAATCACTCGTATCGACTCATATCAACATTCCAATCACATAAAGAAAGTTTCATTCCCAAAGACTATATAGATTCCTACCATGAGGACCTTGTTTATATACACATGAAATTATCATAATCTGATTTGGAAAAGGTTATATTTGCCTTTTATTCAAAAGAAGTCAATTAAAATAAAATTTTCAGATAGAATTTTAACATAACAGGATGACAGGACAAATGTTCTCAAGCTAATACGATGAATAGACAAAACACACAAACTATTCATCAACAAACTAATGAAATGCAAGTACATTATCTTTTCTCATTAGGGAGAGCACCTAGACAGTGAGTGAAGAGACTCAAAAGGCCATTCATGCTCTTCTGGGTAATATTCAAATAAGGGACATGAAATAATACCTCCCCAGTGCCACCTATTGGAAGGCAGCATTCCTTTAAGCAAAAGTTAGACTCTTTATATAAGCAAGTACACTGAAACAACACTGGTGTACTGCATATGCTAACTAGCCAACTAAACTACTGCTTGGATTCAGTTCACGAGTCCCTATATATAGTCAGATGGAAACTTCATGGAGGCTTTTTATTTAAAAACCTTGTTACATCAAAGCTAAAAGCTGCCGAGTACAACAACGCTTAAGTCAATTTAAAACTAATAGGCCACCAGTAGTAAGACACCTGCAACTACACAACACATAAGAGCTGGCATATACAAAAAGCATCATATATGTATTTTACTGGAGGGGAAGGGGGGGGGGGCAAAAAAGGATTGAATTCATACCAGTAGATGAAGCAATATTTTTTTCTACAAGGAAAAGTTGTTCCCATTCTTGAAAAATATATTGGTGTAATTGAGCCCTATAGGTTTCCATTTGCCCTCTGAAATTAATATAAGGAATTCTACAAATAACCATTTACTATTATGGTATAGAAATATGGCATTAATAAGGGCTTATTCACTCAGGCGTATGTTCTATCCGCGCATTTCACAGACTGCACAAGCTTATTAAAGCCTATGAGGCTATGGCCTCATGTCCATGGGGTTAAAATCCGCAGCGTTTTTCCCACACACGGATCCGCGCCCCATAGGAATGCATTGGACACCCGCAGGTAGTTAAATCCCTGCGGATGTCATTTTTCCCTTCAGGCGTGGATCCGTTACGGGAAAAAATCCGGACATGCTCCATTTTAGTGCGGGTCTCCCGCGGGGACGGCTCCCGCAGGCTTCTATTGAAGCCTATGGAAGCTGTCCGGATCCGCGGAACACCCATACCATAATTAAAACTCACCTGTCCTGGACGCTGCAGGTCTCCCTTCCTTCTTCGGCCTCGCGGATGTGCCCGGCGCATGTATGCGGCACGCTGCCGGCGTGCCGAGCACATCCGCCAGGCCGAAGAAAGAAGATCTGGCTGGGAAGAAAGGAAGAACCGCAGCGTCCGGAGAGGTGAGTTTATTCTTATTTTTTGGCCTCATGTCCGCGGGGCAGGAGGGACCCGCTGCGGAATCTCCATGAAGAATCCGCGGCGGGCCTGATTTTCACCGTGGACATGAGGCCTATAGGCTACACACACTCATCTCTATTTATGGGCAAGAATAGGACATGCAATGTGTACTGCCATGCAGATCGGAAAACACGTGAGTGGACAGAAGGCTCTATTCTTGGGAGCAACTCGCCCGTATGACAAAGCCGTGTAGCATTTGATTTCATAACTTTGACCGGTAAAGAGTTGTTAAGGCCGCCCGCACACGGGCGGGTCGGATTTGCACAAAAATGGAGCATGCTGCGATTTTTCTTCCGCGAGCAAAAACTGCAATTGGTTTCCGTTCATATGCAGGAAGAATCACTTTCCATAGCATGCTATGGATGGTATTTGCTGCGGAACCTGGCGTCGGACGCCCACTTCGGATTCAGCAATGCAAATCTGCCCGTGTGCAGGTGGCCTAAAAGACTAGAAAAAAGGGGTCTGATTTTTTTTTCCCCCACACAAATAGCACCACTCTGGAAGTGCAGCTTAGCAAAAGTCTCAGGCTTAAGATGAATGGCGGAATTTCCGTGCAGAAAGTATGCATGGCACTTTCGCCCGGTGTGAACCCAGCCTAATGCCCCCGCTCACACAGACTTTTTTTCCCCCAGAGTTTAGCGCTGCATTTTTAGCACAGCACTAAACACTGTCAGAGGCTCCCATTGTTTTCAATGGAGCCCCTCACGTAGCCTCGGACATCCACTCTATAGCGGCGCTTTTCAGCGCCACCATTTTCGAGCAGAGCCTTTCAATTTTTGGGTGTTTAGTGCTCTTCATCAATGATGAGGAGTGCTAAAAGCTGGTGTCGGCCACAGCATTGCTGTGGCCAAAAACAAAGATAAAATACCGCAAAGTGATGCAATTTAAGTTGCTGCGCTTTCAGCAACTCCTGTGTGAGGGAGGCCTAAGAAATCCTAAACCCAAGAATCCTGATAAAGATCCTCTAAGCCTCCATATGATATTTCAATGATTGCATGAAAATCATTTAGCTGTAAAATACTATTCCAATAAAGATAGGGAAGTTTAAAAGGGCATAAACATTCGGAGAGCCTTATTATTGAGTAGCACTGCCTTGTAGGACTGGTAAAGCAAAGACTTCAACAGGATGGGAATCGGTTTTACCATAATTCGTATTGTTGAAGGACTCTGAATGGGTCAATTAATGACCATATCTTTACACTGGGCAGAACAAAAACTGGTCATTGTGTACCAGCTATACCCAGAGCAAACAGATTTGAGCAGGCATCTGATTGGTCTCTTTAAAGGAGTTGTAAACTATTAATGACCTAGCCTCAGGATAAATCAATAGTTGATTAGTGTGGGTTCGTTGCCTGGGTCACCTGCCAGTCAGCTGTTCACAGGGCAAGTGCACTGAATGGAAATCTGCAGGAAGCAGACAGCTCTGTTCTTACTGTAGGGGCCAGACTTGGTATTGCAGTCCAAATTCCAACTGAAATGAATGAAAACTTTGTCTGCAATACCAAACTTGGCCACTGCAGTAGGAACTGAACTGTCTATGTCCTGCAGAATTCAGCTCAGTACCTAAGTGCATTGGCCTGGCAAACAACTTATTGAAGTAGTCTCGGGTAGCAGACCCCTACCTGTCTACTATTGGTGACTTATAAAGGATAGGCCAATAATAGTCTACAACCAGACAAACCCTTTAAATACAGTGAAACAAGACAGTTCTCATGTGAAGTAGACTGCTGTATATTATAAAGTCTGCTTACCACTTGTTCAGATTCCAGTAGCTCGGTTTTGACTCTTGCTGCCGGCATCCCATCCAGCATTAACATTCTGCTTTCAAAGAGGTCTGTTCTACAACAGGAAAAAGAATTGTGTGAGCCAAGAAACTTGTGTCCAAAAATGAAATTTTTATTTCATTTAAATCTTAACATATTTTAAAGATAAACAGAGGAAACTGAATGCTGAGGAGTCATTTCTCTTTACTAGATTACACTGCAGGGGTGGTATTATCAGGCGGAACTATCATGAGATGCTTTTAAACAGTGTCTATGGGCTACATCTAGAGATATGTTTAATTAGCAAAAAAAAAATAAATCCAAAAACATATCCAGTAAAGTATTCAAGGTCAAACAAATGCCAAAAGGGCATACATGTTATACTAGCATGTTTAGGGCTAATGCCCACGACCAGATTTCGGCTGCGTTGTACGCACCCTTAAATCAGATAATCGATGGGATATTTGCCATTAAAACTGTTGACAGCCTGAATCATTACACCAATTCTTACTTTATATTACAATGTCAGGCTTATCCAACAAAAATACTGTGGAGCATTATACTTTACGGTTACAATTGAGTGTCATGTAGAGGTCCTTGTGAGTTATGGACACTTTTCCAGCTTGTGTGTTAAGAGCATGCATCAGAGATGGATTTGGAATATCTGCCAGAACTCTATGGAAACTTCCACTGCAAGTCAATACTGCAACTCCAACTCCATGGGGATTTTTTTTTCCATTTTGCACGTTACAGTCGGATTTACAATGTTTACTTGAAGGATCTCTGACTAGATCATCTTACATCTATACCCAAAAGTTAGGAATCTCGCAAAGTCTGTTTAATTTAGTAAAATAAAACCAAGTCAAGTAGTAACAGGCATCAATTTGTTATTTAAAGGGGTGGTCTCGCGAAACCAAGTGGGGTTATACACTTCCGTATGGCCATATTAATGCACTTTGTAATGTACATTGTGCATTAAATATGAGCCATACAGAAGTTATTCCACTTACCTGCTCCGTTGCTAGCGTCCTCGTCTCCATGGTTCCGTCTAAATTCGCTGGCAGCTTGCTTTTTTAGACGCGCTTGCGCAGTCCGGTCTTCTCCATTCAGCACGAGCCGCTTCAGTGTGCTCCCCGCTACAGCTCTTCTGCGCATGCGCAGACGAGCTGTCACTGCTCGGGAGCGCGCTGAAGCGGCCATTCTGCACCATCCTCTGTTAGAGGAAGGTGCAGAAACTGGAGCTGCCCAGCGGAGAAGACCAGCCCAGCCGCCCCGAGAAGCCTCCCAGGTAAGTGATGGGTCGGGGGGGGCTGCCGCTACGCCGGGCTGCGCCGGGGGGGGCTGCCGCTGCGCCGGGGGGGGCTGCCGCTGCGCCGGGGGGGCTGTCGCTAGGCCGGGGGGGCTGTCGCTGCGATGGGGGGGGCTGTCGCTAGGCCGGGGGGGCTGTCGCTGCGCCGGGGGAGCTAGCGCTAGGCCGGGGGGGCTGTCGCTGCGATGGGGGGGGCTGTCGCTGCGATGGGGGGGGCTGTCGCTGCGATGGGGGGGGCTGTCGCTAGGCCGGGGGGGCTGTCGCTAGGCCGGGGGGGCTGTCGCTGCGATGGGGGGGGGCTGTCGCTGCGATGGGGGGGGGCTGTCGCTAGGCCGGGGGGGCTGTCGCTAGGCCGGGGGGGCTGTCGCTAGGCCGGGGGAGCTAGCGCTAGGCCGGGGGGGCTGTCGCTGCGATGGGGGGGCTGTCGCTAGGCCGGGGGGGCTGTCGCTGCGCCGGGGGAACTAGCGCTGGGGAGCCGGGGGCTAGCGCCGGTTACCTGCTGTCTGGTCGGCGGCTGCGGGGCGTCTGGTCGGCGGCTGCGATGCGTCCGGTTGCCATGGAGACACAGCTGGCGGCGTCTCGGGAGCGCGCACGTCGGGCTGCAGCGAGCGACTGGGAAAGAGCCGGCGGCCATCTTGAGGAAACTTTTATAACTTGCTGAAACGCTGGAACGGTAAGTACGAACCAGCTAGAAATGTCATTTACAGGGGGGCTTAGTAATGTGTGTTTAATGGGGGGGACTGGGCAAAAAAAAAAATTAACTGCTTCCTCGAGACATCTCCTTTAACTCTTCAAAACATAACCATGCTGCATCGTTTCTGCAGTCGGATGATACAGTGCGTTCATGGCTTTTACAATGAAATGAACGACCAATATAAAATATAGATGCAAGTATGTTTTTTTTTATATCCTACTTTAAAAATCCTTATAAAAACCAATGATTTATGTAGATAAAAACACTTATGTTTTTAATAAATTGTACACAACATTAAAGTCAGATGACTATACACATCTAATGATCTAAAAGACTTGCTACATTTCTCATCTAAGCATGTTACATGTGTTAGAAGCTCCAGGTAACATCAAGAGGACACCTAGTAGCCGCGTCCTGGAGGTGCGCATACACCTTCAATAGCTGTTCGGGAATGCTCAGACCACTGCCATTTCTCCGAAACTAAACATGCATGTGTTCTACATGGTGGAAAATTATCTCCAGGAAGATCAAAAGAATCGGGCACTGAAATTGAAAACCGGATGGTTCCATAGGTCTCCGATTTCAGGACATCGGCAGCACACTTTTTTTTCCCCCCTCCCACAAATTCATAAGGAAGGTTTCATGCATTTTCCATCACATGCCATTTTCTCCTAAAATGCACTGGACAGAAGGCAGGGCCTAAAGAGACACTATATAGGAGGGCCAATGCGTTGGTAATACAGACCTATATGGACTTTGCACCACCACAAAGTGGTGGTTAGTCACTGGCAGCTTACAGTAGAAGCAGTGACTGCTAATGACCTATAAAATGTATGCAGAGGCGTTTGAAATATAATGTACTGTAAGTCAGACCAATTACACACCAATGAGAAAATGATTATTGGATCAGAACTAAATTCTCCTGTATGTAGTAATGGAGCGGTCATACTATATTGTAATTAAAGCTCATTTACCTGTGTCAAAATTTTAAAGGGCCACTCCAGAAAAAACAAAAACACATTTTACTGAGCCCCTCACCTGAATGTATCTATGTATATTCGAGTTCCTTCCATGCAGTGCAGCCTTCTGTCTGATACTTAGCAGGCACCATCTTGATTCTCAGATTTCTCCGTGCCCACTTTCTCTATACTCTGCCACTATACTCCTATAATGCAACAGCATTGCATGACAAGCTACAGACACAGTACCATCTCTGCCTGCAGAGAGGACATTGCCATTACCATCTGTATTCACCTAAATAAACTAAAGACCATAAATATACAGCCAGAAGAATGAGCTGTAACCTCCATTATAACTGACAGGAGCATCTAATCAGCGGTAATTGTGATAGGAGTGTCTGTGTCTTCTTCTAAAGAGCTTGTGCAACAGGATCCATTACACAGGAATTATGAGGACTGCAAAACAGACTAATTTGAGAACACAAACCCAAGCAAGTCTGAGCTGGTCAGAATTGGGATCACATGTCTAGTTGTCGCAAATTAAATGGAAATAGACAGACATTCTCCAAACTACTAACAAAAGGCTCACCGATTCATGCCGCTCGTGTCAAAATTCTATCAGCATTGTGTAACAGAAATCTGGATTGGTCTCACCAGGTGATGTTTTTCCACTGATCTGTGATCCAGCTTTTGCATAGTTTTGTCCACTCAAGTCTTGCATTTCTGTTTTAGGCAGCAATACCATTTGAACTAGTCATTTATTATAGCCCATCCATGATAGTTGGAGCATTGTACTCGGCTGTAGTTTGCTTAATTATACACGGTCTGCGCATTAGAACAATTCTTGACATCCTCCTCTGACCCCTTTCATCAATGGAGTGGTTTATATCCACAGGATCCCCCTTCACTGAGTGTCTTTCCTCAGTCACACCATTCGCAGTATAAGATTAAGTGAAGAAGTGACAGCATCAACGGTGTAGTAAAAATAAAAAGATCTTTATTGTTCCATGTTACAGGATGAAACTTTTCACCATTCTCAGTATACTCAACACCGTTGCATGAGAAAGCCCTGTGGGGTTGGCAGTTTTTGTTTTTTTAAATACTGGCCCTGGATAGCTTGCACCAATGACCATTCCTCTTGCGAAGTTGCTCAGATGTACTACGGCACACCAATGCACAATATGAGCAAACACCCTTAAATGTCACAATAAAGGATGCTTTAAACTGGCAATATAAAGCAAGAGCACTCTATTATCTGCTATTTGTACATAATGGGAGGCTGCAGTAATTTGTACCAGTGCATTCAAGTGTAGAGCACCCATAATTCACAAGGCAGTGTACTACAGAACGGCAATTATATATCTACTTGAGAGAGATCTTGTCTTAGCAAGAGCTTAATATCCCTGACAATGTGACAAGTCAGCACTGCAAGTTTGGCTGAATTTCAGGGACTTGACCTGCTTCAGACACCATCTCACCTCAATATTCTGGCATCACATCCTGTTCTCTGCTTCTTCAATTAAGCTTAAATGGGACACTTCATTTTGTACAAACTTCATCAAGCCATTTCTCAGCTTTTTCGAGATTTTTATCTGCTTTAACTGTTGACCTTTCTAAATTTATCATAACACTCTACAGATTTTAGAGCAAATTAGGTCTTGGCTATTTTAGGTCTGCTGTGCATATAGGACCAAATCAAAAATGTCATCTGAATCAGTGATTTTTAAAGAAGCTGAATAATAAAACGCGAACCCTGGATAGAACTATTAATGTATCAAACAGACCACTTTGGTCTCCATTTGACATGGTTCTTGTTCTTTTTTTTGGCATTTTAGGAGGACAGAAAAGCATACTCTACTAAGATTTTCGGTCCTGATATACTGCCAGAAAGGAAGGGAAACTGTCAACACGGACACCAAAGTGATCTCTGTTTGATACACTAATAGTTCTATCCAGGGTTCCTTTGGAATGGAATTTTTTTTGCATTTCAGCGGAAACAGAGGACGGAAATCGATAGCAGAAACAAAAATGCTGTGTCTAAAAGATCTTTAGTGATCTCATAGAAAAATTGCCACTAGATAAAGAAGTGTAATATTAATTCATAACTTTTGGAAAGCCATCTAAACCGGCTAAAGATATAGGATTCTTGCATTAACTAATATATCTCAAACAAAAAGTACATTTTGGTTTCTGCCAGGATTGACATAAAAACCTTTCTGCACTCAAGTGTTCCCTGTTATTGAAGTGTCAAGCTATTTTCATGACTGTTATGTTTTGAGCGAAGCACACTCAATGCTTCCAGCAAGGATCTTGGAGAGGAAGTACTTATTTATACATAGAGTTGGTTTAATACCAGCTACTGAAAATGCCATGCTACAACGGGAGACTGCAGGATCAACTCCCACAACATCTACTTTCCATGATTACAGACAAGTCACATGGTATTGGGTTGGTGATCAGATAGTATTATAAATGACATCTTTAGCAATGGTATTCTTGTAATTTAGTACCACACAGTGATTTGAATAAAGATATAAAATTATGTCAACCTTCCACAAAACAACTCTTGTAAAACAACCATTAAAAAGGAAAAAAAGAGTAAATTATATTAATGTTTAAACTCATTTTAGCAGTTTTTTTCTCCAGTCTTTGCTCCCCATAGGGGACCAGAACTTGCGATTGTTTGATCGCTCGTAAAGTACAATGCAATACCATAATATTGCATTATACCATGCTTTGCCAATCCATCAAGCCATGCCTTCAGAGGGCCCCAGGCTGCATTGGCAATTTGGTAGCCGAATGGTACCCCGCGATCTCATGGTATGGGAGGGTTACTCAGGACCCAGTCATACCAATTAGGGCATTTAAAGGGTTAATAGCTGCAATCAGAGTTCACCCTGATCAAAGCTGTGGGTGGGTGTCAGCTGTGTTCCGCCCCATACAAGCCCTGCATGCTCAGGACGTAAAAATACGCCCTGGGACATGAAGGGGATAAAGATGGCTTGACCATTATACAGAACAAGCACTTGTACCTCTTGCTAAGCTCATGAGCAGGGCCTTCACTTCTATTGCGCAAATTCTTTATTAGTTTATTATATGTAAAGTCTGATTTTCTAGTCTACCCTTTTACTTGTAAAGTGCTGCAGAATATGTTGCTGCTATGTAAAAGGGATTATTTCTCATGTTGTTGTAATCTTTTAGTGTCCATCTCAATCACCCGCAAGCAAACGCATCCTTCTATTATGCTGAACTTACCAGAATACTTCACATGACGGACTGCACAAAAGGTAACATAACCTGTGTCATTTTCCTGCTGCCTGTTAATAGGTGTTTCAATTTACTGTACCCTTTTCACTTTGCCAGGTAATTGTAATACAGCCATTTGCTCTGTGCAGAAAGAATGGACTTTTATCCAGCACAGTATTGTTTTCACGTCTCCAGCAATTTAGTTATGTGCAAACAAGGAGACAAACCGTTATGTTAAAAGCTTCAAAAATAAACTCTCACCCTCTAAATTCCATTCATACCATATCCAAATGATACCGAAGCATCACAAAGGGCTTCATATCAAACATTGTAATTTAATACATTTTAAGGCTTTTTCAGGTGAAAACCAATCCTCAGTTTAGGCCAACACCACCAGATTGGCAGGGGTCCGCCGTATGGGTCCCTTGTTAATGGAGTTGGTGAGAAGGTGCAGACAGCTAAACTCTCAATCTGTAGCACAGTAGCAGAACCCCTTGAATGTAGTTGTCGGTGTATTGACATGGACAGGGCTGAACACATTCCCGGAGCCTGAGCGTATATACATTTGCTACTGCTGCCAGTGTTGGACCAGCATGCCTTCAGCCCACCAGGGCAGATAATTCTGAGGGTCTATGATCAATCCATACAGAACATTCCATGTTCGTTTTTAAAATTACATCCTAAATTGAACCGTTTGTATGCAGTCACATAGATCATAGCATTAATTTATCAATCTATAAGAAATGTCCCCAGCAGCAAGTTATTGCCAAAGTCATGTTTTTGCTGAACCTTTGAAGCCCAAGGTTTAAAACACGCATACATTTGCATTGGATCACATAGTTCAGTGTGCAGTACTGCATCACTGTGGCTGCAGATCAAGCCAGATGACCAAAAGACTAGGCTGTAGATGACTGTTGCAACTCATAGCAGTACAGCATCAGCATGTGGGAGGATGGAAAGCTTCCCTCCCAGCAGTGATCGGGTCCAGTTAAGCGTTGAGGATGGGCGAGAATACCAATGTAGCAAAATCATTATGATGGTGGAATATATATAAAATCAAGCTCACCAATCAAATCCAGGCATTTGTATGTAAGGCACATGCTTGCATAGACAAAGCATGAAAATTAAGTAAATTGTAGAAAAAAGGCACCGCAATCCAATCAAAAACATTCATGAAGACTCAAATTTCAAAACAAAATGTTCCCAATCTCTGCTGTGACTAGAGAGACCAACATGTTTATGGTACATATGATGAGATCACATGCCAAAGAAATATAAACTACAAGAGCAGTGTCAAATGTAGAATGATGAATGCAATAGATCTTACATCCAGGGTGGAGTACAGTTACAGACTGCCACAGTAACATAGGCATTGTTATACACGTGGAAGAGGGCTGTCTGTGGTTGGATGAAGATAGCAAGGTTCAAGGTCCAGCCAGACGAGTGCATGCCTCCAGGACAAAGCCATATGCGCCAAGAAGGGCTGCAGACCAAGCTGGAGTAGCTGACCCAATATTAAAGCTTATGAGAACTGCAAAAAAGTATCTCCTTGCCTCCATCTGTCAACTACTAAAACTGTCACACCTAACTTGCATTCAGTGTAACATTTAAGCAAGACCGTCCTACTGTCCTTGTAGAGGTAATGCATCAGTGATTGCTTAACCTGGAAAGACATTTATGTATGTACCGTGTTTCCCCGAAAATAAGGCACCCCCTGAAAATAAGGCACCCGTGAAATTGGCAGAAGTCCCAAATATAAGGCACCCCCCTGATAGTAAGGCATAGTAAAGTGTGCAGGCAAGTCAAGAGGCCTGTCCCCTGCTGCCATCCCGGTTGTCTCCTACCTCCAGATGTATAGGTAGATCTGCAGACAGTCTGGTATTATCCTGTCCCTGCTGTGCTGTACGAGTGTGCTGTTGTGAGCTACCCTTGCTGGCTGGAAAAGTCCATACTGTACGTTCTGTTCCTGCTGTATATGTCTGCTGTGATGAGCTCCCCCCGGTGGCCGGAAGCTGCAATACCATCCCTGCTTACAAGTGGTACAGGAACTTCTGTCTGCAGACAGGTACGTTACTTTACAGCCCTTATTTTTTTATGGCTCTGTGTGTGAGTCAAGAAACCTGTGTGTGATTCTTAAGGCTGGGTTCTCACAGAGCGTATTTCCAGCGGAAATCTCGCAGTTTGGCCACAGCGATAAACAGCAAGATTTCCGCCGGGAAAGCGCTGCCTCAAAACCCACGGCACTCAGCCGCTTGTTTTGAAGTGACCTGGCTGCACGCTTTTCCGTTTCTGTGGCCGGTGAATCCGCACCACAACACCGGCTTCTCCCAGCTTTGCCGTGACAGATTTGCTGTCCCATGTGGACGAGATTTCTGAGAAATTTCGTCCACAAAGCTGGCCAATTGAGGGATTTGCAGCCACAGACGGATTTGCCGCAGCGAAATAAGACACCCCCTGAAAATAAGATGTAGCGCATATTTGGGAGCAAAAATAAATATAAGACGCGTCTTATTTTCAGGGAAACAGGGTAGATTCACAGCAGATTGGTAACTGAACCTCGTGTGTAATTAAACCATGCGGTATGAGTGGATGAAGCATAAAAAGTTAATTTTGAAGGCACTCTTAATTTTAGTAAGGGGTACTGTAGCAGATTCTGGGCCACTGTGATTGGTACCATTATGAGGGTACTGAAGTACCAAAGAAGGTTTCCATAGTACACTACCCAAACCACAGCTACCAATTCCTGTTTTGAAATGGTTGCCAACCTTTGTTGAAGCCCGGGTGCTTTGTCTGGTAAGAACCCAGAAGAAAGTTTTGGAAGTCCAGATATTTACCAGATCATCTCAAAAGAAAGCTGTACTCCTTTTCTTTAAATAGCTTTCTATCAATTCAATTAGAGTCTTTATAGCATATTAATGTGATCAAGAATAGTCAAACCCCACCGTTTGGTGATTCGGAAGCAGGTACACCAAACAGCATACTAAATAAGAATAATGCCTTTTTTACATGTGATTTAAGAAGTGTGGTGAAGTTTTACTGCATGATCACAGACACAATGCAATAAAACATCCCTACGGCTGACTAGTTTGCAGACAAAGAAGAATGAGCATAGGCTGCTATATATCCCAGAGGAGGCCAAAGCTAGATAGCACACAGATTATCCTACCTAGTGCTGAAAGAATGAAGAGATAAAGTAGACACAAAGAACACTTCAGGAAAGCCAGGTTTAATGAACCGTTAGAATATGATTAGAGTTTAATGTGCCTTTTAGTATTTTGTGCCTATTTACTAATCATAAAGCTTAACTGTTCGTTTACTGTCATCTAATACAATACCAATCAGGTTGGAAAAAGAAACATGGTTCTTGAAGTAGAAAAGCATATTTAATTAATTATACTTTTTTTTAACCAATTTTTGCGTGTTTTATTTCACACTTTGTCTTTAGGCTCTAAAAACATCATCTGTATTAAAGGCTTTATTCTAAGCTTCCATTACAACACAATTTTTGGCATCCAAACAGACAGCATACTGGAACCTGGGAGACCCTATTATAAGTGAATGGGATCTGTCGAGTATCGGTGGTATCGATCATACACTCATTGTCAAAATCAAGCACAGAGATGGAGTTGTTCAAATTGATTGAAACTTTGTATATGTGATTGTGACACTGATAAAAGTTATTGCAATCAGAGCAAAAAGGATAATTTATTGTTGAAAACTAAACACTTGAAGGGGAGGGGGGGGCTCTACAACCCTGTTGGGCCGCCTCCAGGTTGGAAGGGATATGGGCGGGCATGGAGGCACACAGATTCTATATAGTATGCTGCTGCATATCGGTCCACATTTGCTCTAAGTGAACCTTTAGATCATGCAAAGTCGTAGGCTACTGAAGTTAGCATCCCAAATACGTACTATTGGTGATTAATCTGACAATCGGGCAGGCCACGGAAGTGTGACAATGTTGTGAAGGCATTCTTGTGACACCCTCACTTTGTGCAGTTGAGCATTATCCTGCTGGAAAATGCCTCTTGGAAGTCCTGCCATAAGAGGAACACATGTGGCTGCAGGATGTTCTGGACTGTCATATGCGATGGCCCCTCAGACAATCACACCAACAATGAGGGCCAGTGTGCCATAGCAAAGACAGGATTGAGGCACAGACCTCTAGCTGCCTAAACACGAACATGGGTGTTGTCAGTCCGCAAATTAAAACTGGATTCCTTAGGAGACCAAATGTCCTTCAGTCAAGCCTGGAAATGGTTCTAACAGACACAGGAGCCTGTAACCATGGAGCCACTTGTACCTGGATAGTGGACAACGAAACAATTGGAGCTGCTCAGGCTTGTCGGACGATCAGATGATCCTTTCTGTTGGTGGTCTATCAAGAGTGTCCTGAGCCCTGTTGCATGGTATGCATGCCCTCACACATCGCCTGGTCACAATGCCTCCTAACAGTCTGGTCAGAAAGGCCCCGGGGGCGGGCAATTCATCGATACGACCATTCAGCTTCTCACATTCCAATAACGCGTCCCTCTCAGACTCTGTTAGTTGGGTGAAATCTTTTATTATATTGTAAAAGGCACCTTTTTATAGGCCAAGGGTAAAATCACTTTTAGGGCCTCAGATGTCAAGACTGTTCATCTAATCACACCACAACTCTAATGTTAAATTTGTATATCTGCCTGAGATATGACTGCATGCCGGGTTTTACAGCAAAATGACAACTCCTCTTAGGTGCTTGATTTTCTTTGACAAAGAGAAACAATACTCATGAAAATTAAGCCACTCGTTTTATTAATAATTTGACAGGTTCCACTAAAGAATATGTTACATTGAAAACTGCATTCTCAAGTAGTGGTGTAACTATAGGGGATGCAGGGGATGTGGTTGCTTCCGGGCCCAAGAACCTAAGGGCGCATTCAGACGACCGTATATCGGCCGAGTATGCACTTAGCTCCGCCCCTCACCACTATTTGCAATGGGAGGGGGCGGGAGCTCAGAACACTGCTCCCGACTCTTCCAGCCTCCTCCCCCTGCAGAGAGGGACGCCGTAAATCGGCTGGGCGTGAAAACCCAGCTGATATACAGTCATCTGAATGCGCCCTTAGGGGGCATATAAGGCCCATCTTCTCCATATAGTAAGCCTAGTACTATAAATAAAGCATTATAGTTGGGACCTGGTTACAGATTTTGCATTGGGGCCCAGAAGCTTCAAGTTACCCCTCTGTCCTTGCCTGAGCCAAAACATTTGAGAACAAAAAGTAGTTAAAGGATACTTTTTACTGCTGGAGTAGATTAAAGATGACAAGTTAGGACTCAGACTCATGTGATGTCCATGCATGCCTTAGGAATTGGTTAAATTGTCTTGGAAGCTTGTTCTGACCTTTTTCTACACTTAGATAACACAGTAAATTACTTCACTGCTACAGTGTTAGGACTCTTTCACATTTGCACTTCTGGGTTCTGTTTTCCTGTGCAGTTATGGGAGAAAAAAAAAAAAAAAAACACAAAAAAAAAAAACGACACCTAGTAGCCAAATGGTGCCGTCATATGAGGAACCTAACAAATGCTATTGACTATAATGGGGTCCATTCAGCTCATGGCCGAACGTCCTGCACTTTACAGGACAAAATAGCGCAGCATGCTGAACTATTCAGTTCTTTTTTTAATGGAGTGCGGCAACAAAGGGTTCTAAAAAGAAGGCGATAACACACCTATATTGTACTATAGATATTTAAATTCCCCATTTGCTGTGTGCTATTATAAATAAGCGCAACATGCTCCTCAGAAGGGCCAACGAACTGGCAATTCTGTTATCAGCAAAACATTATGAGAATGTTTGAGGTTGTCATCAAGACACTGAGGAGCAACTAAATGGTACAAAGCAAAGTAAATTCTAATAGGACTCCTAGGAGACAGTTAGTCCTGCTTAGTCCATCCATACAAAGACTGCTTTCCCTGTAATTGTCACAGAAGTCTGTCAGTCTGTGTGGGCGAGGTAAGCAGGACTCATGGATTCTGCCGAAAGTCCAGTCAGGATTTACTACTTTCTACTCCGAAAACCTGCTCCAAAAATCATATAAACCTTTATTATCAGAGAGTGCAGTTTCTCCATCTCTAGTATACCTTAGGCCAGGCTCACACAAACGGGTCACATTCTGCTTGCGGATATCCAAAGTGGAAGACCTGCATATGATCGCTAAAGCGAATTACGTATGGTTGCATGTGTGCAGCTTTCTGCGTGGATGTATGGCATATGGACAGCGTATGGTCTGTGCGGAAAACTGATCGCAAGCAGGGAATGGCATCGAATAGTTGCCCAACCTCCTAGAAACACCTCATCATCGCTCAGGTGACATTCCCTTATGCCGTCGTGGCGGGATGTTCTGAGAGCCTTCAGACCGGGATACTGCCCTCCAGGCTCGGCTGGTTTATACTACTGGAAGTAGTAAACTCTTATTATTGAGGAGGAAGAGCGCAGAACTAGTAGAGGTTGCAGACAGCAGTCTGGAAGGTGTGTTGCTGTGTGTTCGCTGTAGCCACGCGTGATACACAGTAATTTGCAGGCAATCAAACACATTGCCATACGTTGTTCCGCTCACATTTGTGTGTAGGAATTGCATAATACACAAGCTCAAAAAAAATGTAGCATGTTCTATTTTGCAGCGTATTACCAATGATGATTGTCGTGTGAATAATCGTTAGATGGAGTTATTGCACGATGAGTTGTTGTTAGGTGTAACTGCATGCAGCGACTGAACAATCAGCGATACATCATTTGATTACCGCAGTTAGGATCTTTAATGCAAGCCTAACAGTCATTCGTCTGCTGCAAATAATCTCTTATAAAACATGCCTTGTAGAAATTTACTGAATGGAAAGCAGCGATAGAAGGTTGACTCAGTGAGAGAAACCAAGTAATCTTGTAGATCTGATACCTTTTATGGCTAACAAAAATACATGATGTTATAGCGAGCTTTCAAACCTACTTAATGGGATAGATCTGAAGAGAGGTGTGTGTATAATTAAATATATATATTATATATATTCCAATACATATGAAAAAGGCACAGACATGGTGTGATTAATTTGCATTTAAAACAATACCAGACCAGGATGAGTAGAAGCCAGGTTATGTTCCACAAAATGATCAAAACTACCCAATTATTGCCCACTGTAAATGCATATCAAGCAAACAATATACAATCACTACCTCCCTGGTGGTTGCATATGCATGTTCCAATTTATCTCGGTCCCTTAAAATGCAATAACAAGAAGCTGCAGAAGTCAAATGGTGCAACAATTTTTTTTAATTGACCTATATTACAAAAATGACTGGCAGCCCAAAATGCATGCATATCCTTTAAAGCTAGACCTATTGATGAGTTTACATGCCAGATAATCTGAGCCTACAGGCTTCTGAGATGTAAATCTAACTAGGTTTCTTGAATGAAAATGTTAAACTAAATTCACTAAAATCAGTAGTCACCACACTCTATGATAAAGCCATCTGTCACATTAGAAAGCCGTACTTATGGCCATTATAGTACGGATTCTTTCCTCTATAAAAGGGATGGCAAAAGGAGTCGCGTATCCTTAATCTTGTGTCACAGACCCAGCTGAGAACCAATGTCCAACTCCAACATGTCCACAGGTAAATTCCTTCACCCCGTGATAGGATGTATTACACATGAATGGCCAACGCTGCATATTGTACAAACCTCAGGGATTCAGTCAGCAGGATCCAGCTATGCCGAGATCGTATTAATATCAGATATCCTTCTTATTACTGTTGGGTAAGTGAAGACTTCAGCAATTCCCCATTGTACAGATATATAAATGGTGGTGACATTATGCATACCGTTTCCCAGTATAATTAAATGGCATTTTATTTGGAGAAAGAGCCAGACGCTCACAAGTACAAGAAGGCCAAATCGTAACCCTGCGCTACAGGAGAGCAGCGGCGCAGCAGGCTTAATATATACTTGCAGGTGCAACGCTTGACAGATGAACCTATTATTGTTCTTTGTTTTGTTTTCTAGTTGCAGAGGTGACTCACAAGAGGCCAAATAGCCATTTAGACTGTTCAGCATGTTTTAACCACGTATGCGATTACTAACGTGAACCCCTCCCCCCCCCCCCCCAAGGATTTATCATGTATATTAGCAGCTAGAGCCACTAATATTAGTTATGTGGTATTACAATAAAGCTAAAAAGTTCTGTCTTCGTTTATGCCAGTTATAAGTCTACACCTTCATACAATACCAGTTTTATCTGCAGTTCCAGGAGATTCCATCAATTGCAGTAACATACGGTACACTATTGCTTTGCTAATGACAGTCATTCATCTTGCCTCCCACAATCACACGCACTGCAGGACACCACTATCTAGGTGAAACCAAAGGCACAGTTCATCCAAAGCTTCCTGGTTCATATACAGTACTGTACAAAAGTTATAGAATTGCTGTGTAAAACTGCTGCAAAGTAAGAATGCTTACAAAAATAGAAGTGGTATTTTATTTTTGGCAATTTACAAAATACAATGCAATTGAACAAAAGAGAAATCTAAATCAATATTTGGCATGTCCACCCTTTGCCTTCAAAACAGGATAAATTCCTCTAGATAGACTTACACAAAGTCAGGGATTTTGTAAGATTGTAGACAGATGTTTGATTAACCAAACTACTAATGACCACTTGTCAGTTAGTATGTGAGTGCTTCAGATGCTCCACCCCTAGTGACATCATCAAAGGTCCTACAACATATATAAAACACAGAGCCTGACCAACAGAAGAACACCACAGTTAGGGCTCTTGGAAGGAGAGAACAAAAATAACACCATGAGAATACAACTAAGCTGTTATCTCAGACACAACTCAGCAGTCCTGACAGAAGACACCGACATACCACCACCACAGAGATCCGGTGGGCTGAAGAACCTTCAGTGACGTCACTGCTGTGGGAGGAGCCATTGTGCAATTTGGTAGAAAGTACTGTACACTGGAGAAGCCGACAGCAGCTACTACCAGGACCTGTGATGATGTCAACCTCATGTGATCACCTGTGTGAGTGGGCACAGTAATCACATGACCAGGGGCTGATCACTGTATCAAGGAGTCTGGTGATGTGTGGAAATCAGGATGGATGTGGATGTAGCAGAGCTGTGTATGTGAATCCGGATGTAGCAGAGCTGTGTGTGTGTGTCATGTGCTGTGTGTGTAATGTGTGGGAATAAAGATGGATGTAGTAGAGCTGTGTGTGTGATGTGTAGGGATCATAATGGTTGTACCATGTAGCAGAGCTGTGTGTGTAATGTGTGGAAATCAAGATGGATGTAGTAGAGCTGTGTGTGATGTGTAGGGAAAATAATGGATGTACCATGCAGCACAGCTGTGTGTGTGTGAATCAGGATGTAGCAGAGTGTGTTATGTGTTCTGTGTGTGATCTGTATGAATATAGTAGAGCTGTGTGTGCAATGTGCTGTGTGTGTCATGTGTATGAATCAGGATGGATGTTGTAGAGCTGTGTGTGAGGTGTGGAAGTCATAATGGATGTACCATGTAGCACAGCTGTGTGTGTGAATCAGGATGATGTAGCAGAGCTGTGTGTAATGTGTAGGAATCAATATGCATGTAGTAGAGCTGTATGTGTGATGTGTGGGGATCATAATGGATGTACCATGTAGCACAGCTGTGTGGAGCATTGCGCCACCAGAAACACTGGTACCATAATTTCCTAATAATTACTAGTTATACTAAACTGGATAAAATGATTGTCATTTTCAAATGTAGGTTGAAACAGTCCTAAGCTGAAACAGCTATGTAGGAGGCTTAAACCTGGGTAAGAAACAGCCAAACTTTGCTGCAAAAAAGTGAGGTTGTGGAATACCATTTCATGTCGCAGGTCGTACACCATGGCAAGACTGAGCACAGTCAGAAAACACAAGGTAGTTAAACTGCATCTGCAAGGTCTCTCCCTGGGAAAGATTTCAAAACAAACTGGGCTTTCAAGATCTGCTGTTCAAAACCTTTTGAAGCAGCACCAAGAAATTGACCAACATTGAAGACCGTAGACACAGTGGTCGGCCAAGGAAATTTCATACAGCAGATGAAAGACAGATTTTGCTTATGTCCCTTCAAAACTGAAAGAGGTTCAGCAGTGCAGTCAGCTCAGAACAGGCAGAAACCAGTTGGACCCAGGTACACCCATCTATTGTTTGGAGACGTCTGGCCAGAAGTGGTCTTCATGGAAAAATTGTTGCCAAAAAGTTGTTCCTTAGATATAGAAACAAGGCCAAGTGACTCAACCATGCATGGAAACATGGAAACTGGGTTGCAGAAAAATGGCAGCAGATGCTCAGGACTGATGAGCCCAAATGTGAAATATGAGGCTGTAACAGAAGGCAGTGTGCTCATTGAAGGGCTGGAGAGCAGGACAATAATGAGTGTCTGCAGGGAACAGTGACACATGGTGAAGGTTCCTTGCAAGTTCAGGGCAGCATTTGGGTAAATGGAGTTGGGTATTTGGTCAAGAATAATGGTGTCATCAATGCTGAGAAATACAGGCAGATACTTATCCAATCACAGCCAGCGCTCAATGAGCCAATCACAGACATTCAGTGATGTCATTCAAAAACTGTGTGCAAGTGTACCTAGAAGAACTGATGCTATTTTGAAGGTAAAGGGTGATCACACCAAATGTTGATACGATTTAGATGGCTCTTTTGTTCATTCACAATTTTCAGCAGATAAGCTATATTTATAGGGCTAAAAGTAGGTGACACCTTCCCTTTAAAAAAGGAAAGAAAAAAATTGCGTCATCTTATGTCCGTTGGGAGAGAATATGTTAAACAGGAAATAACCATTGTAGACAATAGAACTAGAAAAGGTTAAGGCAGATATGCCCGTGTCAATACATCTTTTGCAGGAATTCAATACCTGCCTGAGCACATCGTTATCTGACTGCAACCAGGCATCTATCTCCCAGCAGCTATTATGCTGTGGCTAACCGCATATTTCCCATGGCAAATTATGTAAGCAATTTTACATGAGCGTACCTTTACCAGCTTCATATGTGGCCGATGGTGATAGAAGCAAAACATCCAATGGATTATCTACCAAAGTGAGTGTTTACTAGTCGTATTCCTTGCACATTAGACATCCCTCTTGCACCATAAAACAAGCATAAAGCATTATCTTTGAGGACATACTGCTATTCAATTAGAAGTGGAGCAATTAAATTACAACTGAACTTCACAGTCCCTTGATCCTCATCACACAGTCATTCATTTCCTGCATGACTAACCCTATAGGTCACAAAGCTCCACAATTCGCATCTTGTTTAGCCATTCAGTGACTTCCAGGAGAGCAGTTTTCGATTTTTCTAGTCATAAGTGTGGCAAAAACAGGTTATATTTGTATGGGTGAATATGATTAGAACTATTTTTTTTGTAGAAATCAAGTTGAGATTACCAAAATTATGTTGTTTTAGAAACAGGTTATCTGGAGGGAAAAAACCCCCACTTAAAATAATAAAAACAAATGGGTACCTGCCCTCCTCAGCCCCGGGTAATTCAGGGCTGCAGCCATGTGATTCACCTGGTCTCTGTTGACAGCAGATGTCAGATGACTTCCGCCTGCGAATCAGAGGGTGCAGAGTACCACTTATTTGCCTGGCATTAGTGCCCACATCCTGGGTGCCATGCTGCCAGGAGTTTAGCAGACTGTTACGGCGACCAGTGATTGGTAGGTGGTGGCAGTGCTGGATTGCTGGGTCTGGGGAGGGAAAATACCCCTTTGTTTCAATTTTTTAAATTTAGAGTCTCATCATTTAAAGCAATACATTTCTAACTGGACAACTCCTTTAACTAATAAGCAAGACCTGTCTGATAACTTCAGTGCGCATGCACCGTAGGACAAAACTTATTATCCGAGTCACAATCATAAGACAATGGTAACAAATTCAAGATTGAAAAGTGAAATCAGGCAACAGATGTCACCTTTTTTGTTTTGAATAACAGAGGCTTTCCATTCATAAACACTTCAAGGCTAAGAATAGTAGAAATGTGAAGTCCCAGTTTAAATCATGGCGTAGGAATGTCTATTGCACCTCTCTTAAATACATTTTTAGGTAGAATGGCTGTAAGGGTGGAGAGAGCAGCAGCATGAACCAATGATGAAACAGGAGGTGTGTCTCAAACCAATGATGAGTCAGGGGTGTGTCTCAGACACCTCAGGCTTCCTGCAGGCAAAAGTAGTCTTTTGAGCGATAATCGTTGCGTCTAAACGTGTGGCCATTGTACACTGTTAGTGCCTCACTCATTTCTAGCCAGCAAGAAATTAGCAATAAGCATTATCAGCGCCGCACACTGATATCTCAGCGGGAAGTGCTGATTGCATTCTTTCAGCTTGTATCCCGCTGGCAGTTCTTAGCGGGACACCAGCTGAAAGCGCCGAGAACAAAACAGCTGCATTGTTCTCGGAGCTTATCCGTCTCCACCTGCATTAACTCTTTAGTAGCCAATTAGCTACTTGGAGTTATGCAAATATGATTGCTCAAAACTGTACGGTCACTCAAACTGTCATTTCAGCGAACTTTGAGCGATCATCGTTCCGTGTAAATGGGCCTTAAACTATAGTCCATAGTCACAGCTGGAATGGAGTAAAAAGCAAACAAGCAGCAAAATAGCAAGCAGTGACAGTAAGATCCGCCTAACATTAAGTTTAGTGTCTATCAACATCCACATGTTTCTTTCAGTATCCGTTTTACCCAGATTTTTTTTTACCATTTAGCAGGTCATTATATAAAAAAAAAAAAAAAAAAGTAATAATAAATCACAAGTCCAGATATTTACATTCGCCTACAATTTAGATTGCCACTTTTCGATCCGAGATTAACCCATTAGTGACCAGGCTTTTTTGCTTTTTTCCCCATTTTTGTTTTTTCCTACTCCCTTTTAAAAAATCGTAGCTCCTTAATTTATCCATCGACGTCGCTGTATGTGGGCTTGTTTTTGTGGGACGAGTTGTATTTTTTAATGGTGCTATTTATTGTACCATATAATGTACTGAAAAACTTTTTAAAAATTCTTAGCGGAGAGAAATGGAAAAAAATACAAAAAACGACATTCCACCATCTTTCGGTGCGACGCACAAACTGCAACAAAAACGACCTGATATTTTTATTCTATGGGTCAGTACAATTACTACGATACCAAACTTATATAGTATTGTTTTTGCTGTAGTACTTAAAACTAATTTTTTTTTTTTTTAAGATATTACATTTTTTCAATTATTTTCTGCCGTCCTTTTGTGCGCGCGATAACTTTTCTATTTTTTCGGCGACGTAGTTGAGCAAGGGCTCATTTTTTGCGGGATGTCCTGTAGTTTCCAATAGTATCAATTTGGAATACATATGACTTTTTGATCGCTTTTTATTGCGTTTTTTCTGGGAGACAGGGTAACTAAAAAAAATGCATTTCTGGCGTTTTTTTTTTTTTCCGGACGACGTTCACGGTGCAGAAAAAATAATGCACTACTTTGATAGATCGGACTTTTACGGACACGGCGATATCAAATCCATATTTTTATTTTATGATTTAGATTTTTTAATAATACATATGGCAAAAGTGGGGTGATTTAAACTTTTATAACTTTTTTTTTTTTACAATTTAAAAAACTTTATTGATCTTTTTTTTTTTACTTTACTTTGAAGTCCCCCTGGGGGACTTTAACATGCGATGCTTTGATCGTTCCTGCAGTATGGCGTAATGCTATAGCATTACGTCAAACTGCTTTTTTGTGTGGATGGCTTGATAGGCAGTCTGCTAAGGCAGCCCTGGGGCCATTCATTAGGCCCCCGGCTGCCATGACACCTGCACGGCTCCCCCGATCTCACCGCGGGGGGGGGCCGTACGGGACCCCCAAACAGCGTTCGGGGGATTTAAATGCCGCTGTCAGAATTGACAGCGGCATTTAAAGGGTTAATAGCCGCGATCGGCCGAACGGCCGAGCGCGGCTATTGCCCGCGGGTGTCAGCTGTAATAAACAGCTGACGCCTGCACTGTATGGAGGGAGATAGCGGCGCTACCTCCCTCCATACACATCCTGCAGCTGCAGGACGTAAAAACACTATGGCCCGGTCATTAAGGGGTTAACTTCTCTAAATCCCTAATTTATTATTAAAATCATCTGGTTTATCACTCTTCAGTTCCTGGTATTATCTGCAAACGTGGAAGTCTGTCCGGATTGGCCAGGGACTGGAAAGCTGGGTGCGCATGCTGGCGTTTTAAAAGGTGGCTCGAGAGTGCACACCCTCTGGACAGAAGAGACAGCAATACTAGGATGGGACATCTGCTGCAGGTGACAGGCAGGGACTGTGACCACCAGGGGAAGAAGATCAAAGAAGTCAGCGGCTACGGGTCCAATTTAGCACAGTAGGCATCTTTCATAGACTAGAAGACGGAAAGAGCTTTATCTGATTTTTCCACAAACAAATCACACAAGCGCAGCCACCTATGTACGGGCTCCTGCACACTTGCTTTTTCTTGAGCGTTTTTTTTTTTTTACGCGATTGTCAATGGGACTTTCTAATGTTAAAAAAGTATCGCAAGTTTGTGCTTTGCGATTTTGGTGTGATGCGTTTTTAAAATTAGAAAGTCCCATTGACAATCGCGTAAAAAAAAAAAAAGAAAATTAAAACGGTGCGATATCGCGTGAAAAAAACACTCAAGAAAAACGCAAGTGTTCAGGAGCCTAAAGGTATGGAAACAGCTGCTGACCTAGTGATTTATGTGGGTTCTAGTATTTACCAACTGTCTTATAAAAAAAAGAAAAAAAAAAAATTAAAAAAGCATTCTTGAAAACAGAGGAGGATACTTCCCGCGGTTTTAATAACTTTTTCTGTTATAGCAACACGAGGAAGATTTTCTATTCAAAAGTGTGAAAACGTAGGGGACAGTTATGAGGGAGACCAATGTACTGCATTAGCCGTCACTCATCATTCTCAGAAGCAGATAAAACTATGACATGCGTTAGGCATGTTGCAGCTATACAGTATAAGGTATGCCTCTAAATAATTGGCATTTTGTTAAATAGAGCCTAGCAAGAATTCCCGTTAACCAAAGCAAGGACTCTGATCCCTCTCTGCCCCCATTTCCCTTTAAAAGTTAACTCCATTTGCCCCATATCAATTTAAATATAAATGGTTTTCTTTTGGATGAGTAACAATACAAAACAAAATGTACATATCAATCATTCCTAATTATGTACTCGGCTATATAATGTATTTTACATATACTGTACACAAATATCACTAAATTCTACACAAACACCATATAGTATACATAACTCAACATAAACCGTACACATCAGTAATAGCACAATACACTGTTATACTTACATATACTGTATATCTAAAATGTTAGACACTGTACATAAGGAGTCTATAATATAGGACACCTACATACACACCAATACCATTATATACCTTACCTTTAATTGCTGACATTGATGCTACAATACTGACTGTCAAAGTTAAACAATTAGCTATCACAGTGCAAAATCTTCCTACTGTGACCAAAATCACACGTAACAATGCAATTATATATAGTATGCATATATTGAATATCTGTATGCAGCCAAAACACACAAGCATCCGTACTTACATATACTAGCTGACTGAAAAACAATGGCGTAAAAGTTTATTCATACAGGAATTGACATACAACAGCTAGTATAATATTAAAAGATTGAAAAACTTTTCAAGTTTTTAGTGCACCTTACAGAAGTTCGATATGGGCAACGTTTGTGACACGGCAGATGTCAAGTCGTAGTCCAGTCCTGCCCAGACGTTTCCCAGCATATCCTCCATTATTGATGCCACCTCAGCGGAGAGGTGTTATGTAGGTGCTGTGATACTGGGGCCACAGAACATCTGCATGGTGCATTAAAAACATGAAAGGCTCTTTTATATTTTCAAGTCATTCTGGCTGTTGTAGGTCAATTTCCGTATGAATAAATCAGCTTTACTTTTTCACCACTTTTTGAATTACCCTGTATACATGATACAGAGGTGTAACTTGAAGCTCCCGAGCCCTGATGCAAAACTTGTAACAGGGCCCCCAACTATAATGCTTTACTTATAGTACTGGGCTCCCTATATAGAGAAAAGAGGCCTTATGGGCCCTTTAAGGCTCCTGGGCCCGGGTGCAACCGCATCCCCTGCACCCTCTATAGTTACGCCCCTGCATATACACACATATTCACATACTTTGCAGAGACCAGGCCAGTGACCAGACAAACCTGAAAAAATGGGAAGCAATGTGCGTCGTCAGAGGATGCGCTCTTGTAGCTTCCTGTTCCTTCTCCAATCACTATGTATAAGCACTGCTTTCTCCTTATAGGAGTACCATGTATGTGGTGGGGAAAACTGCATCCAAGGACCCCCCTCCCTGACCTACTTCTTAGGTATGTCAACGACTGCTTAGCATTTTTGCAACAACAAAACTATTTGAGTTACACCGATATATGGTTAATAGTCATGAAGCATGTTGTGTTACAGGACAATCCATTTCACAGCTAATCAATCCAGTGCTCTCATCTTTCATAGATGCCCCAGAGAATGTTTTCTGTAAAGTGTGTAGACGGCTCAGAGGATCAGGAGCAAATAGTTTCCATTGTTGAGTCTGAATCACGGAGAACACTTATTATAAGCACGGATATTCTCCAATGAAAATAATGCGTTTCAAACATAGGAGTTTTTAAGAAAGAGTGGGTCCTATGTATCTGTATTTCTTTATTAAGATCCCTTTACACAGGACGACTGTTGGGTGCATAAACACCTGACAGTTATGTCAAGGGCATGCTTTACACAGAAGACAGTCATTCAAGTGAACACAGGTGGTGCAACCAGGGGTCATTATAGCTACCCGCATCCAGTACTATTGTACTTTGTCACCACCAGAAACTAGGGGTTTTACAACGTCCCTGTCATGCCCCCAGCTCCCGGTTGGCTAAATTCTTCCCTGCCGGCAGGGACCGCAGGGAAGATTTTCTCCAGCCTCCTCTCCACGCCGCACTAATAATGTGGGCTCCCATTGCCCTGGCAAATAATTTCCATTGTCGAGTCTGAATCAGGGAGCACACTTATTATAAGCACGGATATTCTCCAATGAAAATAATGCGTGTCAAACATAAGAGTTTTGAAAGTGTAAATCTTCAACCAACCCTTTCATCTAACACATTACCATAATGTTTTTGTGCACAAGTCTGTCTATCGTATCTCCCGCTGTACTTTCTACAACAGCGGCCTGAAGCCAGGACCGCTGTCATGTAGCTCCCCGCTGCAGACCGACACTTCCATTTCTGTCCCCCTGGTCAGCCGCTGCTGGTGGGGACCGCAAGCAAATCTTCTCCAGCCTCAGCTCCACGCCACAGTAATAGGGTGGGCTCCCATTCCCCGATGCATGCTGCAGCTGGTAGCACTGTCACTGGGGTCCCCACTGCTCTCCCTGCCATAGTGTCATCTCTGGTACTGCTCCTCCTGCGGCAGGAACCGCTGTGACTCACCACCCGCAGTGGTCAGCTGCCCTGCTACTATGTATGACTGGTGGGGGAGCAGTTGCCCAGGAGAGATGCAAGGGGGACGTCTGCTCCGAGTGTTGTACCTAGTAGCGTCTTTTTGGCTGTGCTGGAGGGTTAGGGTTAGTTTTCCTGGTAGGCTTAGATTATTTGCTGTAAAAGCTTCCATGTTACAGCTGTCACATGGAAGCATTTAGAGCTAATAATGTAAAACCTAACTGGAAAAGTAACCCCTAACCTTTCAGGCCAGCCAAAAATCAATATAGACGCTGCTAGGACCTTCAAGGGCCTTGACTAATTCAGCCAATCGGGACCTAGGGGGTGTGACGGGCATTCCTCCATGCAAACCCTGTCAAGGTACAACAGTACCCCCGCGTCCATTCACAGTAAACTGGAGTAGTTCAATTGTTGAGCAGCTGCTGTTTACACAGCCCAAGAGTCACTCTTTTCAGTTGTGCCTCGTCGGCGGCCACGTGTATATGGGATCATTATTGCCCGAACGCGCCGTTTCCAGCGAGAATTTGAGTGACAATCACCCCGTGTAAAGTACCCTTCAGTAATAAAATGTGTCCTGATTGTTATTCAAGTCACAATTCTAGACAAACTCTAAGGACACAAACTGTTGTACCATTCATGCCTTTAATTGAGCACATTGAGTAAAGATCCAGAGTATTGCAAGAAAAATAAGTGAACCCTTAAATTTAACAACCTATAGATCCTCCTTTAATGGATTGGACTGTTGCTAAAAGTTTCCTGACATAGATGGTAGAGTTGGAAGAGACCTCTAGGGTCATCTAATACGACCCTCTGCTCAATGCAGGATCACTAAGTCATCCCAAACAGATATTTGTCCAGCCTTTGTTTGAACACTTCTATTGAACGAGAATCCACCACCTCCTGTGTTAACCTGTTCCACTCATTGATCACCCCCACTGTCAAAGTTTTTTCTAATATCCAGTTAGTCTAGCCTTTCCTTGTGCAAATGAGAATAGAGCTGATCCCTCTGCACTGTGACAGCCCCCTTCAGATATTTGTAGACAGCTATTAAGTCTCCTCTTTTTGCAGGCTAAACATTCCAAGATCCTTTAAGCATTCCTCATAGGACATGATTTGTAGGCCGCTCACCATCCTGTTAACTCTTCTCTGAAATACATTTGCATAAACGTTGTATAGGAATTGTAGAGCATGGCTCCCTCTTGTGTTTCAGTCAATTCTGGGTTTCCTTGCATACACAGCCCTCTTCCGGTCATGCCACAGCATCTCAGTAGGGTTAAAGGTAAGACTCTCTTGGCCACTCAAACACAAATGTTAACAAATCATTTTTTTTCTATTTTTAACAAAATGGTATGCTTAGATATAAAATTTCATGAAGGCAACCATAATTGTAAAGTGTCGGGGAACATTTTAACAATGTAACTGTCACGACTGGAGTCCGGGCAGGTGGAAGTCCCTAGTCCTAACCGCAACCCCTGTCCCTACATACTTGTCCCCCTAGGCTAGGTCCTAGGGCGACAGTCCCTACGCTCACTAGAGATGCAGGGCAGGAGTCAGACTCAGACAAATACAGATGAGCAAACAAACAGAGGAGCAGGTCAGGCAATCCGGGTCAGAAACAGGAAAGAACGCGGTACAAGGGGTCAGGCGAAGTTGAAGTCAGGTCCAAAGCAAGCGAGTCAAAACAGGGCATCAATTCAAGGTAACGTGGGTGTAGCTGTAGACTAAACATACACTGGCAACCTCTGAAGGAAACTGAGCAGTTTAAATGCTGTCAGAACTCCCGCCCCAGCAGCTGATTGGGGCGGGGAGCCCGACAGCAGCAGGCCCCAATCACAGGACGCTGGGAAAAGCTGCCCCCGATGCCTGCTAAAGACAGGCAGAGACAGAGCAAGCGCGCCTGGGTGTCTTGGCAATAGGGATGCAGTGTGGTAAGATACCCGCCGCATGCCCAGCAACCCGGCTACCCAGGCGCCTGCTCACTGAGCATGGGAGCGCGCGCCTGGAGCCAGCATCCAGTATTATGGCAGCCAGGGGAGGTCACAAAAACCGGGGCTCCCCTGCGCCGCACCCCCGCAGCCCAGGTGATAGGACCGATGCTGCAGGCACGGAGACCCCAAGAGCCGCCAGTCCTGACAGTAACTACTTTCAGAATATGAGTATAGGGATAAAGTGTGATTTTTTTTATATTATATAAAATTGAGGCTGTGAGTTTGTCAAAATAGAACATTGTCCTGGCACTACAAGGGTTCATGCCCTTGGCACTGGCACCACAAGGGTTCATGCACTTGGAATTCGAACATGCACTTCTTAGAATGTCCGGTGCCAAGTTTAAAAAATTGTCTCACACACTCCATGAAGTAAACATGTACTATTACTAGACCGTTAGCATAGAACATCGTAGAAGAAATATTTTGCACTAATACAAACATTGGAAAGAACAATCTTCACATTTTTCATTTTATCAAGCCCCCCCAATAATGTAAACTTCACGTGTTCACACAGTAAGAACTCTAAAAGGTTATTCCCCATGAACACAAGTGAGATCACACAGCAAGAGAGGCATCACAGAGACATGATGTAGTTAAAGGCGTTCTGCTGCCGTCTCTTCTTCTACAGGATATATTTTAATCTTGAATGAACAAAATTTGTATGTACTGGTTGTGATGTTAACACTACGCTGTAGGCAAGGTTTCACCTTTCAAAAATAGCATCTCCAAAAAGAAGGAAAAAGGGAAACCGTACTTTTACCATTTTATACTACATTTTTCCAGCTTTCCTCCAGTTAACTTGGTCTAGTTCTCTTTTAACCAAATTAATATTGACACTTTTAAGTGACAAGATGTAAAATTAAGAAGTGTACCTCCTGCAAAACAAGACATGACAGTACTTCTAAAGCCGCATAGAACTGTGTGCCGATTCTCAGTTGTAAGCTCAGCTATATCCACTCGAAAACTTGTTTCTAACAGAGTAGGAAGCTAATTCCTGTCGGCAATATTAGCTCCCATGGGGCTAATATCTTGGTCAGCCAGCCTTTGCATCTGTATGTATGCATTCACTATTGGCTTCTGCTCCTCTTCCTCACTGCTGTTCACTTTCCCTGGCAGCCAATGAATGCGAGACAACCCCCCCTCTAGCTTGGCAGTAACATGCCCAATTGATTCTGCAGCTAAGGGTCCTTTCAGTTTGGTAGATGCCGTGAAGATGATCAACAATCAATGCAAATATGATTGGGTTGAGTAAAAATCCCCAAGCACTACAATGGTAAGATCTTGTACATTTCCCTTTCCATTTCTTAGTATTATGAATAAGCCCAAAGTGGGGGCCAATGCAAGTTAGATAAATAAAAAACGCATGCGCCTTTTGCACCAGCCTCCAGCATTCCAAACATGAAGTTGTGAAAATCCAAGCATAATGTTGCAGAACACCAATATAAACATAAAGTTATCAGTTATTCAGGCGACCGAGCATTAAAATAACTCCTACAGCTCATATAAAATATAGCTGAACTACAGAAGGGTGCTGACTGCTGATCATTTCCCAGTGAACTACCTGCCAGCTACACTTCCTTGCTGGGCTGTGTAGATTAGTGAACCTATCAGTAGTGGAGAACATTATTGCATGCAAGATATTGGAGGCTTGTTCTTTCTTCCAAGTTAATGAAGTGTAGTTTATGTGCAGCATAGTACGCGTAAAGAGTTTATTTTTTTTAAAGGTATTGTCCAGTTGTAAATTACTAATGGCCTGTCCACAGGATAGGTCATCAATAGTAGATCAGTGGGGATCTACTGCCCAGGATCCCCAGTCAATCAGTTGCTCGCTGGATCAGTGTCCTTGTGCATGGATCCAATTTCCACAGGAAGCAGACCGCTACATTTCCATGTTAGTGGCCAGGCGTGATATTGCAGGCATTGAAGCAAATGGGAAATTTGCCTGCAATAGTACCAGCCTGGCCACTGTAGTGTGAATCCAGTTGTTTGCTTTCTGCAGAAATTGGCTCCATGCAGAAGCACATTGCAGTGGCTAGGCCTGGTATTGCAGGCATTGAAGCAAATGGGAACTTTACTGCAGTGATACCAAGGCTAGCCATTGCAGTGGCAACAGAGCGGTCTGCCTGGTGAACAGCTGATCAGAGGGGATTCCAGGTGACAGACCCCCACCAATCTACTATTGATGGCCTATATTGAGGATAAACCAACAGTTTACAACTGGACAACCCCTTTAACCCCTTAAGGACATGGCCTATTTTGAGCATAACACCACAACGATTTTTGGCAGATTTTCATCTCCATTTTTCAAAAGCCATAACTTTATTATATGGTCGTGTCAACGGAAAAATAAGGGCTTGTTTTTTGCGTGGCAAACTGTAGTTTTTGGATACCTAAGAGTATATTGTAAAACTTTTATACAGTTTTTTATGATAGCAGGGAGAGAAAACACATCAATTCTGCCATAGATTGTTGGGTTGTTTTTTTGAACAGCGTTAATCATGCAGCATAAAACGACAATACATTTCTCCTGGCGATCGATAAGATTACAACGATACCAAAATTCTAACATTTATTTTTTTAGGTTTTTCCACAATAAAAACCATTTTTGGGGTATTTTTTTCTAAATCACTGCATTAGTTTTTATTGGTACTATTTCGAGGGACATAAGGCTTTTCTGAACACTTTTTTTTTTTTCTCCTTTCGCCTCCCAAAAACACAATAAAAAAGAAGAATTTTGACTCCGTTTTTGAGGTTTGTTTTTTTATGCTTTTTGCCAAGCAGGAAAAAAAAAAGTTCATTTATTGTATGCATCGTTACGGATGAGACGATACCAATTATGTGGGATTTTAATTAAAAAAAAAAAATGATGCCATTATGGGGAAAAGCACAAAAAAGGTTTTTCTTTATAAAAAAATATTACATTACATTCATACACTGAAGAGGCTGGTACTTGCGCACTTCATTCATCCACATCTGATGGGCAGAATCTCAGGAGCGCACACACACTAGCTTTTTGCCCAGCAACCAGCTACTGTTGTGCTGTTCTATTTCTTTACATAGAATCGGTGGTCCGTTTTCCTGGCAACAAGCAGTAAACAACTAGAGGAATCAATATTTCCAATATCTGGAGAACGGAGCATTTTGGAAATAAACATCTTATGGGTGAATGCGTCATTTCGCGTTTCCGAACACATGGAAATGGGATTCCCAAGATTGGAATACACCTTTAACTCTGAATGAATTTTTTTACTCCTATACATTATAGTCTATTACATATATCATTCTTATGCAGAACATTTCTGCCATTAATTCTACAATGATGGACAAGAAAAATAATCTACCACTTCTGCCACTAAAGATACCAGAACCATAATGTGGACTATAGTAATCCTGCTTATGATGAAATAATGTCAAACTGAGCTGAAACAAATAACAGGCAGATCAATAGGATGTGACAGGTTCTCAACTGAATGCTTGCCCTATGGTGACCTGTCACTGCCCTGTGCACAAAGAAGATTTAATGAATGGTCAGAAGCACATCAGATAACCAGTGATTCATTCTGGATACCTGAATGTGCTTGGAATTTAAAGCGGATCTTCCAAGAGAGTCTCAAGGGCTCACTCATACGTGCATGTGTCGCCCGCCTATCACGTGTGTATTTTTCATGCACGTAATACACGGAGCAAAAAGCCCATTGATTTGTATTGGGTCACTCACACTTAAGTGTTTTTTTTCACATGTGTATTACAGGCATGTAAACAAAAAAACGAAAAAAAAAAAAACGCAGCATGTCCTATTTTGGTGCGTAATATAGGCTACGGAGGTTTTACATATATAGCAAATGCACATGTACACGTGGAAATACTAAACATGTATTACGCAGAACACATACACCCATGTGAGCCCTAATGCTAAGCAATTTTCAATTTATTTCATATCCCATTTGCAAATCAGATTGACCAAAAATCACACTTCAAGAATAGAGCAATCCTGATATATATGAGGTTATGGCCATCACCAAAGTTTCCCATGAGTGCAAGGACCCCTCTGCTCTTCTAGTATGCCTCTAGTATACACATCATTCACACAGTGCTGCATTAATTACTTAAAAAGAAGCTGTGGTTTGGAGCCATAGAACAGACTAGGTTATGGATTGAAGTTATTAGCAATTCCCTAATCTGATATTATGTGAAATCACCCACTATATAATCAGGAGTGATCAGAAAATAGCCCTGCAGGCACAGTCAACAGAGCACAGGCACATTAAATGGTGCAGAGTATAGCAACCACTGCAACAGAGAATTGCTTAGAACACATTTCCTTACTAGACTTCTTAAAGTGGCTTTACAATTTCAAAAAATCTAGCATTGACTCTGTGCCACCCTCTACAATCCATAGACACTGTACAAATCACCATATGATGGGTGCACAAAACGGTGGGATTTATTTCTAAAAAGTTGTCTGCCTTCGTACCATGCTTAGATCTGCTCCAGTGAAAACCATTTTTGCCCACCAACAGCGAGAATGCAGATTAGTATCGTTAGTAAAGGATAAAAGGAAACATTATTTAAAGGAAAAAAGTGTATGAAAAGGTTTCCCTTCTCCTTGGAACTAGGTCAACACATCTGAATGCAAAGAGAGGGCAGCTTAAGGGCCCATTCAAACTAGCATATGTAAGTCATGCCTGGGATGCGGTACTATTGTACCTTGTCACCACCGGAAGCTAGGGGCAGACAGCCTTAGCTGCAGTAGACGCCCCTAGTCATGCCCCTAGCTTCCCATTGGCCCATGGTATAGCACCAACTTTGTTAACCCAGTCTGCAAGACACCGCAGCTGGACGGAGGACAAAGGGGGAGACAGAGACCAGGCATCAACGGTGCGATGGAGGGTGACTGCAGTGATACAGAGGACACTGACAGCAGAGAGGGGTTGGGCCCATGGGCGGAGATACTGTGGCTCCCACGGTGAGACAAAGCAGGGGCAGCGGCTGCACAGAAGCAGATCGTGCAGCGGTGAGGTTAGGCAGTTCCTGGACTGCGGGGCCTCCCGCAACTCCGAGCACCGCTGGTGAGTGGCAGTCGCTCACTCTCCCAATCCGCCTCGCAGCGCTGCTGCCACTGTGTCGGGGGGCCAATTGGGACTCAATGTCCCCGTGTGCCTCGCAGCGCTGCTGCCAATGTGTCAGGATACACAGTGTGCTGCTCGCTCCCCTGAACCTTTTTCCCCCTAGATGCCGATTTGGACATGACAGGGGCGTTCACTCCTGCTAACACCTGTCACACCCCTAGCTTCCGGTGGTGACAAGGTACAAGAGTACCCTGGAATGCTTGGGCCTAACTCGCATGGGACAGCACACAAATGCAAGTGCTGTCAGAGTGGCGGAGTAGTGGACATTGCATGTCCTACTCTACTCCGTGATACAGACCACAATAGGCCACCAGAGATTTTTTTTTCACATGGGTCATTGGTGCATCTGAAAAATTACTCATGTGAATAGCCCAATTAACGATAATGGGTCTTCATGCTGTCCATTGGTTGGGGTGTGAAGCCATATCAGCGCAGCTTTGTAAAACAGGTTGTAGCATATTGCAAAGTTGCACGTTATCACCCTATGAAGCAACTTTCATTTTGAATCGCCGGGATACCCCTTGAAACAAGTTTTAGACAACGTAAACAAGACTTTGGGAATCAAATTTAGAGATTATTAATGGTTTTCCAAAGGGAAAGTTACGCAGTTTTTAGTAATTATACGGCGGCAACACAACTCCAATGATCACTATTTTAATTCAAGTTCAAAGTCTATAAAATAAGGGATCAGATTTGATTTTAAAGAATTCAGTTTTTTTTTATTTTAAGAATATTTATTGCATCATAAACATAAGAGGATTTTTGCCCATTTAAATCATGGGGGAATACTTGTTAGTTACATTGCAGACAAAAAGTGTAGTCAGCTGTTTGTATGTAGATTAATCATGTAAATGCAGCACACGCCACAGTACATTTGATGCAGATGTCAGACATCGCCTGATCTAAAAATAAATGAAATTATTCAGAAGCCGAAAAGTGGTGAAAAGGCGAAAAATTAAGAAAATCACAACTCCTCCCACTGATGTCCTAGAGGCCAACTATGGAGTTAACATGTCAAAAGCATAATATATATTATCTACACATACATACACAGACACTGAACCCAACTAATTTTTTTACAATTCCACTATTATGGGTTTCTCCAATATAAGTGGTTACCGGTAGTGGTAGTCAGGG
This sequence comes from Eleutherodactylus coqui, assembly GCF_035609145.1. Taxonomy (NCBI): domain Eukaryota; kingdom Metazoa; phylum Chordata; class Amphibia; order Anura; family Eleutherodactylidae; genus Eleutherodactylus; species Eleutherodactylus coqui. The sequence goes on along the minus strand of NC_089837.1, from coordinate 414,055,773 downwards.
TATTTCCTATACAATTTCCCAAATAACTCATGGCATTGTGATGATATTGTCAGTGTGTGATGCAGTTGACAAATGTAATAATTCTTCTGAGAGCTCCCAAGTGGCTCATGACCCGGCTTCTTGTGCGCCATGGCTAGCTGAAGCCTCAGCTGTGGCACATCGGAGAATAACGAGAAGTCTCCACAAGGTCTTCTACGCTGATCACACATGGCAACAATCTATGAAGTAGGTAAAAGCACATACTGACCAGATATTAGGAGGTACCACCACTGATTTTAATGCCGTTTTGGAATGATAATGTACTTAGTTGCCAAGAGCTCCGTTGAACTGCGACAACCCTGCACTCAGGAATGCACATTATTAGTTCAATTATAGTACAATAGGAATACACAATAGGTACATAATCAGATATTTATCACAGTACATGTATGCATATTCACTTGAAAAATTCATGAGGTCACAGCAATTATGTGACAAGTGCACAAACTCGACAACTTTGATGTTATGCTGGATAATGCAAGGCTTCTGAAATGTTTTCTTGGAAGACCTAAAGCCCTTTAAAAAGGATTATCCCAATGCAGCATATGGACGTTGTGGAGAGGGGTCCTGCCCTCCATATAAAGAGCAGCTCCCACTCTAGAATACGCTGGACTGCCATATACAACAGTCACTGGACCTGAAGGCCATGTAATACTAGAAGGGGTGCCAGGTGAAAAACCCCTTTGCGGGCAAATACGTAATGGTAAAAGGTCATGGTATTGTAACTAAAGATGTACACAAACTCATCATCTAACGGGAATCAAGAAGAAAAAGCAGATATTAGGAGGGTTCCAAGTACTCGACAATAAGTTTACTGTAGTCCAATCTTTCTTCTGTGTGAAGCAACATGAATATGCAGCTGACAACGCTTAAAGGGGTTGTCTTGCGGCAGCAAGTGCGGTCATACACTTCTGTATGGCCATATTAATGCACTTTGTAATGTACATTGTGCATTAAATATGAGCCATACAGAAGTTATTCACTTACCTGCTCCGTTGCTAGCGTCCCCGTCGCCATGGATCCGTCTAAATTCGCTGTCTTCTAGCGTTTTTAGACGCGCTTGCGCAGTCCGGTCTTCTGCCTGGTGAATGGGGCCGCTCGTGCCGGAGAGCTGGTCCCGCGTTGTCATCGTAGCTCCGCCCCGTCACGTGTGCCGATTCCAGCCAATCAGGAGGCTGGAATCGGCAATAGACCACACAGAGCCCACGGTGCACCATGGGAGAAGACCCGCGGTGCATCGTGGGTGAAGATCCCGGCAGCCATCTTGGAGAAGGAAGAAAGAAGTTGTCGCAGAGCGGGGATTCGGGTAAGTAATATATTTTTTTTTAACCCATCCCTTGGGTTTGTCTCGCGCCGAACGGGGGGCCTATTGAAAAAAAGAAAAAACGTTTCGGCGCGAGACAACCCCTTTAAGCAGCCGCAGGATGTAATGTCAAAGATGGACAAGAGTCTGCAAGGAATATTTACAGCACCTAGCTCTGCGCAATGTAAGGCTGGGCTCACACTAACTGGTCGGATTCCACAAGCGGATATCTGCAGCGGCCGAGCTGTGTATGTTCTCAGAAGCAAATTCTGAATGGTCGCATATGCGTGCAGTATTCTGCACAAATGCACAGCGCATAGTCCACGCAGAAGAAAGAGCGCAAGCAGGGAATGACATCAGGAGTCTCCGGAAACACCCTTCTATCATTCAGGCGACATTCTCTTGTGCCACCGTGGCGAGATGTTCGGAGAGCCATATTCTTGTGGAAGAAGAGCCCAGAAGAACAAGCGGAGGTTGCAGACAGTCTGGATGGTTGTGTTGCTCCCCAGACTGTTCGGCATAATCTGCCCCATGCTTTCTTTATACAATTTGTTCTCTAGTCCAGTGTTCCCCAACTCCAGTCCTCAGGGACTGCCAACAGGTCAGGTTTTCAGGATTTCCTTAGTGTTGCACAAGTGATGCAATTATTGTCAGTCCTCCGACATTGCACAGGTGTTCTTACCATAGGATATCCTGAAAACATGACCCGTTGGTGGTCCCTGAGGACTGGAGTTGGGGACCCCTGCTCTAGTCTTTTAGCAACTTACACACAAATCCATGTCCATACGCAATGTGCGGACCGAACGCATCCCTAGAGATCAATGGGGCTCATACTCGCAGAATCTGCAGTAAAAAGATCAAGCTGCGATTTTTCACTTGCAGAAACCGCAATTCCTACCCGCAAGTGTGAACAAAACGGCAACACTCAATGCACTTGAATGCCTGTGTACTACAGCGTATCATACGCGTGGTCGGCAATCGTAGAATCCGCAATTCAAATCTGTACCTCAGAACGGTATTGTAGACCTACTGAAGTCAACGTACAGTGAAATATGAGCAGTCTCATACTTGTTAGTAGCTGTTCTGTCCCCAGATGTCTCCGCTCTGCCGATACCACATCCTAAGTATGTGGTACTACATAAATGACAGGGACAGAGGCGCAGGTTGTACAATTCACAGGTTACAAAGCTATGCTCATTAAAAAGACAATCCGATTCAAAACCATGTCTAATCATAATCCCCAATCAGAAGAGTATAAATGAATACCAGCATCTCTCATTATCTAGCAAAGTGTTAGTTGAGGGGTATACATTCAGGCTGCAAGTTTTTTTATTTTCCCCATTCCCTCACTCATTCCCTCCCCCCCCCCCAAAAAAAAAAAACTTCATGAATTTGTCTGGCTGCAAGGTCAAATAGAAGATGGAATTAAAGTAGTAAACAATGTCTAACATGACGACACAATTTGAGAGTTAGCGTTTTTTAAGCTTAACAAGCTTAACAAATGCCTTCAGGTGGCAAGATGTTACTGTCTGCCTGCCTTCATTTAACATACTTAAAAAGGGGTTGTCTCACTTCTGCCCATTTTGTTGTGAAAAGCAGACAGCTCCGTACAGTGCACAGTGGGCGAGGTTGGTACTACAGGCCGAGTCGTAATCACTTTAATATGACTCCGCAGTCCATCAATCCGGGCCACTAAGCAATGTACAGCAAAACAGCTAGAAACAAGACAAACCCTTTAAATATGCGGGATGTTACTGAACCGCATCCAGCAGTCACATTTTAATCACCGTATGAGTCTATCCTTCCATGGTTTTCCTGCTGTTTGTAACATCACATTTAATTGGAGCTGCATCTGCAGATTGTGATGAGCATGAAGAAACGTTTTTAAAAAAGGAGTATATTCACAAAATCTGTTGTAAAACTTTCTGCAACTATCCCTGTTCACCTGAATGGAGCTTGTAGAAATCCATGCACACGCTGCAGAAACCCAGAAAGTCAGATTTATGCAACTGCTGTGTGTGAATGTAGTGGCTTTTCTCCCGTGTGCAGAAGATTATTTTGGTAACTTTGGGGTTTGTAGAATTCCACTTCAACACAAGACGTTGATCATGCTGAAAAATATTTAGATTGTAAACTGTTCTTGACAGGGATTTGTCTTTTTTTTGCCTCGTTTGTTGATTACTAACAGTGGCGTACACAGAAGAGATGGGGTGCCATGTACGTGTGTGGGAACCAATGGGAAGCTTTTAGATTTGACCTGGGCATTACCTGTAGTGGAGACAACCCAACCCATACTTTTGGTGGAGACATACTATAGCAGTACTGGCAAATAAAAATGGGTCCTTTATTGAGATTCTCGATTTTGACACCCAAAAAGATACCAGTGTGTTTTTCCCCTCCACTCCTTTACCATAATACTTAACATATTTCCCAACCACCTTGTTTTTAAGCAAATCAGTTCCTCTAGAGAAGGAAGTCCTGCAAGGCTGCCAGACAAGCAGTAGAGAAGGAGTAGGTCACAGGGGTCGCAATTGTGACCAAACTCTGTTGGACTTATGCCACAGCCACCACCACCCCAAACATTGCTGTCAAGTCAAACGTCCTGTCAGATTGCTCAGTTACATGATCAACCATTAACATCCGACCTCAACTCCTGCAATTCTCCAGTGCTCAGAACATAATGTATGAGGTGAAAGAAATGGGAGTAGTTGGGCTTTGATGCTGCCAAGTGACCACAACACTCAGTGTGACATCACCGCTGACCAGAGAGGTGCTCTATTACTGTTAGGGTCCACATTTCGGAGCACTATTGCTAAATACCCACATTAGGGGTAGTTTTACTATAAGGGGCAACAGTGGCTACACTAATATTACGTGGTGCCACTATTACTCTTAACGCCTTAGTGCCCCAGTGGTTTGTATGGAGGAGGATTGTGAACTGAGCCTGCTGCAAACATGGCAAGTGTAAACTGTCAAAGAGAGGACAGCTGGCTGCGACAGCTGCGATCAGCATGCAAGCCAATCACAGTTAACCTTTGAAACGCCCCGATTGGAGACACCTGTCTCGAAAGGCCCTCCGGTGAGGAGATTGAGGTGCCATCTAGTATTGCTGCTATTAGGACGGGCCTGTAGTGATGGGAGCCAATCATAGACCTCAGCTGGGCTCTGTGATTGACTACAGCAGCCTGTGACATCCTGTACACAGGCTGACTGCAAACAGTGTCATAAAGGAGATGGAAGGATACGGTATTGGAGCCATGGCAACCCATGTGGGCATTAGGAGCACCAAATAAAAATGACTTAAATAACTAGGACAACCTCTTTGCCCTCATCCAATCTCCGCTTTATTATTGCAACTCGCTGCTGATCAGCCTTCCATGCGCCAGACTTTCCCCTCCAACCCATCCTGAATGCGGCAGCCAGGCTCATTTCCCTGTACAGCCGCTACTCTGACACCTCTGCCCCGTGTCAGTCACTGCACTGGCTGCCCATCATATACAGAATTTAATTTAAACTCATTACCTTAAATCCACAAACCTCTCCACAGCACCGCTCCACCCTACATTGCTTCCCTCATCTCAATCCACCACCCAGCTTGCACCCTCCTCTCCATCAATGAAATCAGATTAAAGCACCCGGTTTAACTTGAACCTTTCAGTCCCGCCTCCAAGACTTCTCCAGAGCAGCACCTGTCCTCTGGAACGCACTACCAAAGGCTATCCGGGCAATCACTGACACACTAAACTTCAGGCATGCTCTAGAAACGCACCTCTTCAGGGAGGCATACCACATCTAAACCAAACCCCTCTGTACTGCACCAGATAACATGCTCCCTGTCCTAGTGACTACAATCCCCGCTAGCTGCAATCAACTGCCCCTGCAGTCATACCGATTCAGCCACCACATGGCTTAAGTCTGACCTCTATTTGTCTAGCATCCCACACTCTTCACCTCGCCACACTGTGCACATCTCCAGCCCCTTTATCTTCTGTATCACCCCATCATTTGTAGTATTGTAAGCTAGCTGGAGCAGCACCCTCACCCCTACTGTTTCTATCAACTGATTACTCCATGAAATAGTGGTTTTTGTAATTGTGTATCCCCGTTTTGTATATAACTATATGGTGGTATTATCCAGTCATGGTTTGGGGGCGTTACTTAGTCACAGTATGGTGGTATTTAGTCACGGTATGGCAATGTTATCCAGCCATGGTATGATGGTGAAATGGAGGGTCAGCTGAACTTTTTCACCAGGGCCCACAAGCCTGTAGCTACACCCCTGAGTTAAGCCAAACATCCCAGGGGCCTCTCACCACCATGGGCCCCACATCAAGGGCATACAAGCTTCTATGGTACGTGCGTACACCCTTGATTACTTATTTTTGTCCTTCTCCTCACTGCAAAGCACTGGGAAATGTGCTGGCTCTAAACAAAGATTATTATTAAATCCACTTCTACATCAATATTGTTACAGAATAAAACGGATTCTGCTTATACTGTTCTACAGGGAACGTCAGAAAGACAGAAGAAACTTTGAAGTGCCTAAAGGGAAGTATGTAACGTTACACTACACAGCTAAAAACAGAGACAAGAGGAAGCTCCCAAATGAACATGGCATACCCCTCAGCTTCATCCATTTCCTGGCTAGGGGAGACTCTCCTGCTAATCCCTGTCAGATGAAGTTTCCGGATGCAGAGGAATAGTCTAATACTGGCACATCTAGGTCACTTCAAAGGTCCTTGCAGTTGGTACACTAGTATTTTATTTGACCTTTCCTAAATAGAATTAGACTACATTGGCTGTAATATCTTGTAAAGTAGAGAGAGGTTACCTTGTACTTCAGATAACTGACTGCAAACACGTCACTACATATCAAGGAAGCGGTGAGCCCTTATCAATGTATAGTCCTCTGTGTGCAGTAGGGTCTCCAGCATACAAGGTTTCTAAAAGCTCATACTAAAATTTATGTGAAATAGAAATTAAAATATAGCACTGAAAAACTATGTTAACCCCTTAATTCCTTTTAACAAAGATGATGGTCATGCTGTGTGGCCCCATCATATATACTATTTAACGTTGATCTCTGAGCCAACCCCCTTAGTTGGTTTCTTAGGACAGAGAGAAACCCTTTCAAAATGCAGGTGCGGCAGTCAATCTGATGATCACTGTGGGTCCTGATCCCAGATTCTGTCAGGGAAATGTAGCATTACATAGAGGCAATTTAGATGAAACAATGATAATCAATCATTCTGTTTAAGACACAAGTCAACGACTGAGCAACGAACGAGAAATGAGCGCTTCTCGTTCATTTTCATAAAACTCTTTTTCTTATCGTGCAGTTTAAACACAGATTGTTCAGTCTTACACACAGGAATATGAAACACTGAACAAGAACTGCACAGTTCCCAAGAATCGTGCAGTCTAAACATGCTGACTGAGCACGAACAAGCTGGCGTCTTCAGCTCGTTCACTTCGGCAAATGAGAATCACTTGATTCTCGTTCAGAGAAAAGGGGGCATTAGGGCTCTTTTTCATATAGCAAGTGTCGGGCAAACGATGCCCAACACTCGTCCCTGTGTATACTCGCTCCCGTACTACACAGGAGCGAGTATTGCTGGATCATTCACAGTGTGGCCAGCAGGGAGGCGGGGCGGTAGGAGGAGAGTTCTCTCCCGACTCTCCCCCCGCCCCTCTTCATTCACTGTAAGCAGCAGCTGTTCAATACTGAACAGCTGCTGTTTATACCCAATGGAGTGTCGTTCGGATTTTAAGCTGCTTAAAAATGAACGACTCTCGTGCAGTCGTTCACTTTCAGCATGCTGTTACACAGGATGATCATCGTGCCAAACCCCGCGGGAGAACGATAATAGTCTTGTGTAAAAAAGCCTTAAGGCCTAGTAGAAGCCTTAATGGCTAATAGGAGGCTGTCTGGCAGTTACAATACTGACAGTAAGGTCACAATACATTGTACTAAATAAGAAGCAAAAAGAGAAAACCTATTTGGCATGTTCTGCAATGACGTTTACTCTAAAATCATTTACTTAAAAAATAACAATAAATTTGAGAATGTAATTACCGTATATACAGAGTATAAGCAGAGTTTTTCAGCACAAAACTCAATACTCACCTATCAGCCGGCGTCTGTGTTTCCGGCGCGATGCTCCCCCTGGCGGTGCGGCCAGCTGCTGCATTCTCCTCCCCGCTGTCTTCTCCCTGACTTGCTTTTAAAATCCCCGCCATCAGCGCTGTGATTGGATCGAGCACCAGCCAATCACAGGCGGCGCTCGATAAACCGATCACAGTCAGTGATGTCATTCTGAATGGCTGTGATTGGTTTATCAAGCGCCAGCTGTGATTGGCTGACACTCGATCCAATCACCGCACTGATGGTGGGAATTTTAAAAGCAAGCCAGGGAGAAGACAGCGGGGAGAAGAATGCAGCAGCTGGCCGCACCGCCGGGGGAAGCATCGCGTCGGGGACACAGACACCGGCTGATAGGCGAGTATTGCTTTATTTTTAGCCACAAATTTTTGTGGTAAAAAACTTATTGACTTGGCTTATACTCGGGTCTGCTAATACTCGAGTATATACGGTATATCACCAGACTTTGTCCATCTGCGATACATCACTTCAATGCTAGGGGAATCCTTGAGGGTTTCCACTTTACTAGCACCTAACTTTTCACTTTCATCACCCAAATCTATTAAAAATCAATGAAACTCCAAAAGGGTCAAAATGCTCACTACACCCCTAGATTAATGCTTTGAGAAGTAAGATTTCATCTTCATAGCCCAATTTCACAGTCTACTAAATGTATATAGATAACATTGGATCCACCATTACTAATAGATGAGCCACAGGACACAAAACATACCTAGAACAGTATCCAATAGAAGTCAATGGGTCACACCCCCCCCCCCCCCCTCCTGTCCATTGTGTCTATAGCCCATGAGATTACTTTACAAAAGCTCTCTAAAAGTTGCTGTAAAGCACATCTCTGCAACCCAGGCAAGATAACCACCCCAATAGCCATGTGCAGAGATTTATTTTTTTGTTTTTTTTAAATTCTAAACAAACCCTACAAGAATCTGAAAACACATTACAAAAATTGAAATATATTTTTTACTAATTAAAACCATACAGGAAAATCGAACAAATACATCCCTTTCAAAATATATATTCTTTTCAACTGTTTACTCTTTTGGAGGAACTAAGATGACTCCAAAGTCAAGGTGGAGTCAACATTCCTTTTCCAGATGCTGATGTTACTATAGAGAACCAGAGTTGTTTCTGTAAGCGCAGCAACAGCTACACCAGATAAAACTCATCATTTAAGAACCTGTCTACACGTAAGTGATTTCTCGCCTTGTGCTCCAAATGTCATACTATGCCACTGGTTTCATTCAGAGAGCAGTGAAATATTCAGACTAGATGACAACGAGGTCTGTAATATCTCCTTTCTTGGCTGCCTCAGCATTTCAGGTCTGTTTGAATGGTACATAAGGCTTTGCATAGTGTACAGCTTATAAAATAGAACAGCCAGTTTCTATTTAAGAGAATAGGTGGCTACATTCAAGTGAATTAGGTTTTTCTTACAATTTTCATGCATTTAAGGATTTCGGGCTGTAATTTTATGAGGTTTGTTATTGCAGATTTACAGTAGCTTTGGATACCCGCATTAACACTTCCATTATAATTAAACAAAATTGTAAAAGTATCCCCAGAGAAAGGAAAAGTGCCCAAACTTCTGAGTTCTGTTTAGTAGGGAAGAAATGCAAAGTCCTTTATCTGGGCAAGAAAAATGAAAAACAAAACAAAACACAACAGTGTGGGAGGAACTGGGATAAGCAATAGCATGTGTGAAAAAGAATTGGGTATACTAATAGATCACATACTGAACACGAGTCGACAGTGTGATGCAGCAGCAATAAAGGCAAACAATTCTGGAATGTAATAAAAAAAAAAAAAAATTCATCCTTAGGCCATTTTCAGAAGACCAAGAAAATCGTGCAAAATTTGTGCGTTGCGCACGAATAGGAACCCCATTCTTTTAAATGAGGTCACACACATGAGCAATGTGATGCAAGGTGTCCCTATTGAAAACAATGGGAGAAACTCGTCGATCCTCCGCCGCAGAGAAGGATTGTTACTTCTCCGAAGTTATGCGAGGCAGTTTTGATATAAAAACACCTCGGATCCGTGGGGAAATCGCATGTTGGCGAGCACAATAGCAACAGTGATTCACAGCCCGATATTGCACTCGCCTGTTTGAAGTTAGCCTTTGTCAGACCTAATCTGGAATACAGTGTCTAGTTCTGGGCACCGCAATTAAAAAAGAAAAAAAAAAAAAAAAAAAAAAGATCCACAAACTGGAGCAAGTTCAGAGAAGAGCTGCCAGGACGGTGAGCGGTCTGCAAATCATGTCCTATGAGGAACGGTTAAAGGATCTGGGAATATTTAGCTTGCAAAAAAGAAGGCTGAGAGGAGACTTAATAGCGGTCTACAAATATCTGAAGGGCTGGTCACAGTGCAGAGGGATCAGCCCCATTCTCATTTGTACAAGGAAAGACTAGAAGCAATGGGATGAAACTGAAGGGGAGGAGACACAAATTGGATATTAGGAAAAAAATAAAAAAAAAAAACTTTGACAGTGAGGGTGATCAATGAGTAGAACAGGTTACCACAAGAGGTGGTGAGTTCTCTTTCAATAAAGGTCTTCAAAACACAGGCTTTACAAATATCTGTCTGGGATGATTTAGTAAGTCGTGCACTGAGCAGGAGGTTGTACCCGATGACCCTGGAGGTCCCTTCCAACTTTACTATTCTATGATTAAAATCCATGGCTTAGCCACAGATTTCTGCTGTGGTTTTAGAGACAGAATCCTGTGGGGAAAAAATAATCTGTCCCCGATTCCACAGTATGAACATACCCTAAAGTGGCAAACTTCTTTAAAGGTTCTCCAGTTCTGGATATTGTGGTCTCTCCTTAATAAAATAGTTCTGGAAGCACTCACTACTGAAAGATTTCACATAAGCTTAGCCTATTGGAGGCAGCCATAATAAGTAGTAAGTTCAGGACTCGCAATTTTCTGGGAAACAGCACCACTCCACTTCATAGGCTTTGTTTGGTATTGCAACCTCATTCAAATTGAATGGAGCCAAAAGGTCCCTTTGCATGGATTGATGGTAGGGCGCTAATGCGCCCGACAGCCATTCCACTGAGGATCGTTATGAGCATGCTGAAGGCAGGCATCCAGGCTTTAGCATTTTCTACTAGCAGCGAGTTACAAAACCTCACTGCTCTAACAGTAGAGAACCCCCTTCTATGTTAGTGTAAAAACTCTTCATCTGGACTTAGAGGATGCCCCTTTGCCACAATCTAATTATACATGTGACGATAACAGAGATCTCTGTATTGTCCCCTGATATATTAGTTCGCCCCTCAGCTGTTTTTTTCTAAACTGAACAACCTGTCAGCATGCCTGTTTCACCCAACTATGCAAGATCCCAAGAAACAAGTGATGAAGACAGCACCTTAGAATGGATATGGATACATGATGTTAACCAGGGAGGTCTTCCCAGATCCTTACAAAATCTACCTCAGTGGAGAGCCACATGCAGGAGAGAAAATGCCCCCCCCCCTTCCCCCATCATGATGGTGGGGGTAAAAGCACTTAGGGAACAACCAAATATGCGCTCAGATTAATAGTCAGAAGGATCAGGGTTTACTCACCCAGTAGAGGACCTGCGATATACAGTGCAACGCGTTTCAGTTCACAAGAGGAGCCCTTTTCAAGCACACATACAGTACATATCAGTCGCTATAAATAGTTGTTATAACGTAAGTAGACTTCTATTTATAGCGACAGATATGTACTGTATGTGTGCTAGAAAAGGGCTCCACTTGTGAGCCGAAACAGGTTGCACTGTATACCACAGGTCCTCTCCCTGAGGCCTGCTTTTATTGTATTTTTACCAATAAATTGGAATCTTCATTCACCTACTATCTGGAGGCGGACCCAGTGGTTTTCGGCTGTACAAGGTGACCCTGGACTTCTAGGGTGGACATTCACCAATCCGCTGACTTTCTTCCCCTCTACTGGGCGAGTAAACCCTGCTCCTCCTGACTATTAGTCTGAGCGCATATTTAGTAGTTTCCTAAAAGATCCCAAGCAATGGCATCCATCTGCTAGGTAAACCTGATCTAATAAAGCAAAAAAGAACATAAAGGCTTGTTTATTATTTCATTATGGGCTCATTCACACGTCCATTGGCGTTTTTACGTGTGCCCCCCCCCCCCCAGCATTGTAAAAATGCGTGAACGGGCGCACAATGCTAACGTTTGTGCGCCCTTCAGATGACCGGAGCCCTGTGCAGATATGCAGAGCCTGCAATGCCGTTGGGGGGGCAGTTTAGCTCTGTTTTCCCGCTTGCCGGCTCTCTGCAAGGGCAGGGTGCAGGAGCTAGCGTGCCAAGCTCCCACCCCCTCTGAGCCCCTTGTCGCAGCCAACAAGGGCAGGGTGGAGCTCTGCCCCTCTTATTGCAAACAGCAGGCAAGGAGCTGCTAAACTCCCTCCCATCTCCCTTCTCCGGCAACTGTCATAGGCTCCCATAGGAGTCCATGCAGCCGGCGGTGGCATAAAAGCACCCATTGGAATGCAGCATCTTAGCTGGCCACTTAAATATGTGCACGGATACATTGTAAACCAATGCATCAGAGATGCAGCATATATCAGCTGGGCGTGAAAACCCGGCTGATATACGCCCGTGTGAATCCAGCCTATGCCTGAGGAAGAACCCTGAGTAGGTTGGAAACCTCGCTGTAACATCATGTATTTGTGTTATCCAATAAAAGGTGGTATATCTACAAGATTACTTAGATTCTCTTACTGAGAACAAACAAAAATTAAAGTGACATATGTGCATTTAGATAAACTATCCACTTAGTGCCACTACATTAGGTTTGATTTTTTTCTATGCAACAAATAGCACTGCAGACTGCGCAATACATTCCATTAAAAACTAGAAACAAATAGACACCATTCAGGTTTTTTTTAAGACCCACTTAAATCAAAAGGGGGGGGGGGGGTATGGGGAAAGGGGTTTATTCAGTTTCTCTGCTCCAAAAAAACATTTCAAAATTTTCCTCGTTGATTTAATTGGGATTTCCAAAAATAGAATGGGTTCTATTTGCTTCTGTTTTTTTTTAATGGAATGCATAGCGCAGTCTATTTTTTGTCATTAAAAAAAAAAATCTAAAACATAATGGAACAGAAGCAAATGAATGGCATTCCTTTTTAGAAACCCTTTGGGCTTTTTGCCTGATCTGTTTATTTCAAACACTAGTGTGAACACAACCCAACTACAGTATGCCTGGCATTTCAAACCTAAGCACAGATCAAAAGTAAAAATGTAACAATGTTTGTGTCCATTACCTACGAGGTATTACGTTACAGAAACTAAAATTGATAGCATTTTACCACAACTGTTTAAAAAAAAAAAAAAAAAAAAAAAAGCACAAGAACAAGAAATATGAGGAACATGTCAAAGAGGCATACGTTATCTCAAAAAGAAACCCATAGTAGCAGACTATGAGCTGGCATTATTCAGAGTGTGAAGCAGCATTCTACTACTCAAAACGAAAGCAGCCATGGAATTTTAACTTGAGACTGCGGTTATTTGACTTCTTGTAAACAAAGCAACTTCCTGCCATTTGAGTCTCAGTCAGTTCTAATCATGAAATGCTGTCATGACCCCAGAATGCACCCGCATGCTCTTGGCCTGTAACACTGTCTAGAAGTGAGAACTCTTCCACTGAAGGAGGACTTGTCCGCTGCCTCGTACGTAGGCGATTCTCACCAGACATGCCGAATTTACAGTACTAGTTTTGTATCATCCACTTTCTGAAGACTGAACTGTATGTTGAGCAGCGATATGTAAAGAATGCAATAAGATTCCATACGCTGATTTCATATCATCTTAATGTATACCCGCTTGTTTTGACACTTTGTGTGCTTCGAAGCAACACGTCAAAAAGGCACGCTAAAGATTAGAACTACGAACACCAAAACTAAACCTGGACCTCATTTTTTCCCCACTTACCTTACAATTTTTACCAAAGTTTAAAACCATGTTCTGTATTAGAAGGGACCTCTACCATTGTTCATCCAGAGGCTTCTGGTTTAATAATTAAAATACCCCAACTACAGACAGGAAAAAGTACGGAATTCTCCCCAATCCTGCAGGGACGACCAAAAGCTGGATGATCACTTTAATGGATGCAAGTAGAGTCTTTCATTTATGCTACCCGTCTAGGAGACCAACACAACTCAAATGGTTGAATCCAATATTTAAGACTATAAAAGAAAACCTCTTAAGCCAAGTTCATACAACAGAAAAAAGGTGCGGATTTTTCACTGTGGAAAGTATACAACAAAACCACAACATAATGAATCAAAATCCATGCCATGGGTGCGGATTTTGATGTGGTTTGTGATGCAGATCTGCAGCAGAATTCATCCTTTCAAATTTCTACATTAAAATCCGCACCAATGGCACAGATTTTGTTGCGGATTTTCCACTACAGAGAATTCACACAGTTTTTTTGCCATGTGTGAACGTTCTCTCAAGGGCTTTTCTGAGAATCAAAAAAAAAAAAACACTGAGTGGGCAGATAAGAGTATAAGGAAAAAAAATGTAGATTTCAAAAATCCAAACCACCTGCGGCAGTCATGCACTATTCATCATTCACAGCAGTCATGAGTGTATGAATGGCACGTGACCAATGATGCCAATCATCTGAGGATAAGAGCTGTGGGACTTGAAAAAGGAGAGTACTTTATTTAACAAATAAAAATAAACTCAGGACACGCCTTTTAACTCCGGCAGCTTTTAGAGTTTTAGAGGGAGGGAGGTGCTAATCTGACTACAATGAAGATATTATAATAGAACCAGTTAAGACTAATGCCAACAGGGGCACTTCTGCATCACTTTGAATACCATAGAAATGAATAAGGTTTGTTATGACCTGTATTGTAGCCGATATACACACGTCGGAATAAGCGCCGAGGTGACAAACTGTCCAGAGACCCAACAATGACTGGAATCTACATGAACAGTTTCTAATTGCGGAATCCGCAATCGCCGTCTGCGCTGACTTTCTGTGGCAAAACACAAACATTGAAAAGCATCTAGTTTCAATTTTTCCTTCACACTCATGGATAAGATTTGCGTATCCCGCAAGCAGAAGAAAGATCGCAGCATGCTTTACTTTGCCACAGACTCCACTGAAGTCAATGGAGGCATCCAATCCCCAGCATATGCATTAACATTGCGTATGGGCTGCGGGGACCCACGTTGTCGCTTTGTGAAATGCAAACAAGGAAAAAGAAAGAAAAAAAAAGCTGTACTGCGTATGACCACCTGCGAGCCGCCACGGGCATTCACAATACAGTTTAATCAGAGGACACTGGGTCACTGGCTAGGCTCACTGCCGGAATCTGCTGCAGGCCTCCCGCATGAGGAATCCGACCCGTTCGTGTGAGCGTGTCATTTGTAAAAATTACCTGTAAAGTGGCCAACCCCCTTTTGAGGAAGAATTCTACTGCACATTAATTGGGTATTAAGTGGAGCCCATTTAGGCTAGGCATTGTATGGCGGTATTATATATATTGCAGTTATATTGACAGAAACTAAACCTCTAGCACACAGTTTTGTCAGCTGCCATTCCGATTACATGCACAGTAGTATATGGGTCCATCTGCAGTTGTTGTAACTCCATTCAGCCATGTGTAAAGTGTTCTGGCTCAGTGCTTTAGATTATCTATTAAAACTGCTCCGTTTCAACCTTTGTTCCAATGTACTGTCAGACTTTCCTGGACGTGTCAGCACATCAGCAGATTGCTGGAAGTGATAAAAGGTAAATATGCTGGCACTTTGAAACCGCACATAACTTCTCGCTATGAATCCTCATTTTATTTTAGTATACATAGCTGACCTGTCACCTAGTCTTCGAAACGCTCCACTTGGACAGTAGGCCATCTTACTACACATTTTTAACCAATCTTTACTTTTACAGTATATATCAAGTAATCAAAATAGAACCATTAGGCTGCTATTACACAAGGGTTAGGCCTAATGCCCACGGCCGTTACGGGCTCCGCAAGCGGAATACCGCAGCGGAGCCCATCACGGCGCCCCCCCAGAGACCCCATACTTACCTCCGGATCTGCTGCCCGACGTCCCACATGACACTCCAGCAGCGTGATATGACACGCCCACAGCGTCACATGATGCTCCGGCCGCGTCATATGACACGGTAGGTGGGGAAGCGCTTTCACGCCATCTTCCGCTGTGTTACAGTGGAAGATAGTGCGACGGACGGCTTCCATTGACTGCAATGGAAGCAGTCTGTGCGTACGCCCGCAGCAAAGAGAACATGCTGCGGGTGAGTACGGGAGAATTCACGGGGCGGATTTTCACTGTGGTATTCTGCACTGTGAGCATTGCGCTATTAGGTTCAATAGAATCCGCCCGTGGGAATTAGCCCTTAGTGGCAGTTCACGTTTTCCCAACAATTGTTGGGCTGAACCTGCATGTGCAGCCTGGCAATTAGCACTATTATGTAAGCGTTAACGGTGTATAAAAACAGGAGCGATTCAGGTAATCGGGGATAGATGACACATAGTATCTGAGTAAGGTAAGGGGCTGTCATGTTTTACATCTTCTGATTGTGAATGGATTGTAAAGGGAACTATTTAGGCAATAGATACATCATAATAAAAATCTGCTATATAATAAAAATCTGCTATAAAGATAACTTTCTAACTTCCAAGAAAATGCGCTAAAAGTCAGAAGAATAGCTGGGGTGGCTCTCACAACATATGCATTTGGGTATGGATTGCCAAGGTGAGGGAATTGCAAGAAGCAACTCTTCTTAATTGGGGATATTTTAATGCAGGGCTAGGGGTAGGCTACTGAAATTTTACCCCAAATCAAAGAAAACCTACCTCCAAGGCCAGCCGCACATGAACAAGTCGGAATCCGCATTCGGGAGCCCACAGCGGAATCACACCCTGCGCCCAGCAGTCATCCACGCATACCCGTTTGCCTCTTTTGCCGGCTATGGTGCAAATGGTCCGCACGGCGAGCCGTCGGACATATGTAGTACAGTTTTTTTTGGTTTTGTTTTTTTTTTTATCCCTGCTTTTACCGCTTCTGACGGCTTCCATTGACTTCAAGGCAGTCGGCTTAACACTGCCACAGATGAAACCGTTTTCTACAAATCTAAACCTGTCTTGATACTAAATTTCAATTCTTCCAAACAGTGAGTAACCATGATATATAGGTCATGAGATTATACTGGACTACAGAAGGAAGGACAATGGAAAGACTTTGATGGAGATCAGCTAAAAGACTGATTCCCAGAAATGGTTCAGCATTTGACATCCCCATAAGATATAGAACTAGGTTACCTCTACTGCCGAAGCCTCTCCCGCAGGTTGGGGGGGAAGGTGGGGTGTGTGTGTGTAACCCTATTCTCATTTGCACGAGGAAAGAATTGGAGGAATGGGATAAAAGTGAAAGGTAGGAGACACAAGTTAGAGATTAGAAAAACCTTTTGCCATTGAGGGTGATAAATGAGTGGAACAGGTTAGCACGGGAGGTGGTGAGTTCTCCTTCAATGGAAGTGTTCAAACAAAGGCTGGACAAATATCTGTCTGGGATGATTTAGTGATCCTGCATTGAGCAGGGGGTTGGACTCGATGACCCTGGAGGTCCCTTTACAACTCTACCATTCTATGAAATATTGATATGCAGAATAATAATTACAAATATATTTGACAAAATCTAAAAACGTAAATGAGGCCCAACCAGCTTTTTTTATTTGTCATGAAAACATGCTAATAGAACGTGAAAGATGAATACTGTTGTGTCAGAGGGACATTAATTAGAAGACAGGTGTCTTAATAAACGTGTCACAACACTAACGTATAGGACAACCACAGGTCTCATTTCCTTCCTGTGAATAATTCATGAAGTAAAGCATAAAGAGCTTCAAAATTTATAAACTTTTTTTGCATGACTAGCTTGTGTCTAAACCTTGAACAGGGTGGAATTTCCAGGGGAAAAAAAGTTAGAAGCAACAATTATGTGGTCTTAGCCAATCAGAAAAGACATTGTTCATAGGGGAACGGCCATCGAACATTAATCAGTGAAGCAGTGTGGACACAGCCATTGTGTTAAAGACAATTCAAAACTATTATACTAAGTGCCATCACTCAATAGTCCCGCTGGCCACCTACAGTATCATAGAGTTGATGGTATACACATGAAAAGTGGATTTCCCGTTTAATACGTTTAAAGAGGCAGTCCCACTCAGAAGCCCCAGGACGTGGGGAGACAACAGCTCTGTAGTATGGGTTATTCTACAAGGCTTGCTCACTTCAAAAAAGGGGAGCTTAAACAGCCATTCTCGAATACATGAGCAAATGGACCTCAAATGTACGGTAGGTTTTGTTTTTATAGATCCAAAAAGGAAAAAAAATGGAAATCAATGTCCTAGAACCATTTGCAGCTCCGTCTTTTGTTTGATATACAGGGACTCTATGAGCCTCCATACAGACTCTGCCGTATTCATGAGGCCTCACTGTAATTTGGCTGTTGACCAAATGACCAACTTGACTTAAAATAAGGCAACTTAATTACAAGTTGACACAATGTTTAGGATGCCAGTTCAATCCATGTATCTGATTGTTCCTTGTTTTTGAGAGTCATATTCTTTATTTTAAAAGGGTATATTGACAAAGACTTTCACGTACTTTTTAAATCCATCTTTGAAACAATGTTTCCTGTATTTACCAATGTTTTTGGACATGGTTTCGCTGCATCTTTCATTTACGTAGTTGATGATCACAATATAGAAGTTTTCAAATAGAATAACAATGAGTTATCGGACTAAGCTCTGGCTAAATGAGCCTTCAGCCACAGCAGTCAGATGTTACATATTGTCAAAAACTCCTGTTCAGAATATGCAGTCTAGAGCTAAGTGTGTGTGTGTGTGTATGTGTATATTATATATATCCGTGGAAAACCACATGTAGAAAAGCACCTGTGTTTTTTGCTTTTTTTTCTTTAATATGCCATACCACAATGCATTTCCTCATAGAAAGATTATTATTTAGAACTGAAATATAAAGTCCTTATCACTGCAGTGTCTGGATGCATATAATCGCCTCAGATGAAAATGAGCACCAGTCCTATGTCAAGAGAGGAAAAAAAATGTTTGCAAATGTAAGAATATGTTTCTCTGCAACAGCAGCACACAACTATAGGATGTTACTGTGAGAGGTCTGCCCTCATGGGTGATGGATAGCATAGACCAGATTCCCGTGCAAGTATAACACAGTGTTTAGGGATTGAAACAAACAAAAAAAAAAAAAAAAACTGTTGTTTGCAATGAAATGTGGTTACTTCGATAATCCAAAAAAGGAGCGCAGTGATCTGTGTATATTACGTATGAGAAAGTCTCAGTTTTGCTTGTAAAGTTTCCTTTAAGGTTGGGATACAGGTAGAATACTTACATGAAAGTAGCTTTACTGGTCCTAAGATGTTTATACCTTTAATTCAGGGTAGGAACCCAATAAAAACAAAAAAATGTAACTTTAGACAAGACTCCCCCTTTAACATTAGCAATGCTCTGTTTACACCATGTGTCACTTGACATTCATAGACAAACTTAGGGCCAATGCCCACGGACGGATTTCCGCCGCAGCATTTCACCGCAGCCATTAGGTTCTGTTGAACCTAATAGCTGAATGTTCACGCTGCAGAATTCCACTATTTGCCGTGGGAATACGCACGGACGGCTTCCATTGTAGCCAATAGAAACCGCCCGTCACGCTATACTTATGCTGTAGCACAGCGGAAGTATAGGATGAATACGTACACTGCCCACTGCCAGCCGCGTCACATGACACTGCCGGCGCACCATGCGCTATACTGCGCATGCGTGCCAGCGTGTCATGTGGGAGCTACGCAGTGGATCTGGAGGAGAGTGTGGGATCTTTATTTCATCTATGGAGGAGCTTCAAAGAAAATTTAATACTTTGCCAGTTACCCACAAATTACTACTTAAACTGATCACAGGAGGCCTGACACTAGCAGCGGGGGACCTAACAAAATAGGCATTGGTCAAAGTGAGCAATCCCTTTAATATCCCTTCTTTTGGAAAGCTATAATGCAGCAGAGATTTTGTGAATGGATGACACCAAAATAGAGCTTTTTGGGTTAAATAAGCGTTACGAGAACGAAAAACACTGCACTGCATCCTAAAAAAAAACAAAAAAACAAAAAAAACACACACAACCTCATACCATCTGTGAAACAAGATGGTGGTGGTAGCATGTTTGGGCCTGTTTTGTTGCATCTGACTCAGGAAAACTTGCCATCATTGATGGAACAATGAATTCTAAATTATACCAACAAATTCTAAAGGAAAAGGTCAGACATCTGTATATGAGCTGAATGTCGAGAGAATGTGGGTCAAGACAGCGAGCCAACGCACACAAGTCATTCTACAAAAAGAATTGTTACAGAAGTATAAAGAAAGTATTGGAATGGCCATGTCAAAGTAGTGACCTTAATCCTATAGAAATGTTGTGGAAGGACCTGACGCGAACAATTCATGGGAAGAAACCCACCAACATAACAGAGTTTGAAGTCATTTTATATAGAGGCTGAAATTCCTGCACGAAGATGTGCCGGACTGAACATCAATTACTGGAAACATTTAGATGCAGTTATTGCTGCACAAGGGGGTCACATCAGATACTGAAAACAAAAAGGTTCACATACTTATGTTAGAATAATGTTTCTCAATAGATATATGATCAAGTCTAATATTTTTGATTTATTTGTTGGATTTGGTTCTCTACCTACTTGTAGGACTTGTGTGAAAATCTGGTGTAGTTTAGGTCAAATATAAGCAGAATTATGGAAGTTCTGGGGGGTTCACAAACTTTCAAGTGTAGTGACCTGAAGTGTGACACTACAGTATAAAAGTACTTAAAGGGGTTGTCCCGCGCCGAAACGTTTTTTTTTTTTTTCAATAGCCCCCCCGTTCGGCGCGAGACAAACCCGATGCAGGAGTTTTAAAAAAAAACCCGGATAGTACTTACCCGAATCCCTGCGCTCCGGTGACTTCTTACTTACCTTGCGAAGATGGCCGCCGGGATCTTCACCCACGGTGGACCGCAGGTCTTCTCCCATGGTGCACCGTGGGCTCTGTGCGTTCCATTGCCGATTCCAGCCTCCTGATTGGCTGGAATCGGCACACGTGACGGGGCGGAGCTACGAGGAGCAGCTCTCCAGCACGAGCAGCCCCATTCAGAAGGGAGAAGACCGGACTGCGCAAGCGCGTCTAATCGGGAGATTAGACGCTGAAATTAGACGGCACCATGGAGACGGGGACGCTAGCAACGGAACAGGTAAGTGAATAACTTCTGTATGGCTCATAATTAATGCACAAATGTATATTACAAAGTGCATTAATATGGCCATACAGAAGTGTATACCCCCACTTGCTTTCGCGGGACAACCCCTTTAACTGCAAGTCAAGAGCAATTGTGCCAACTTCAGCTCATTTAGCAGAGGGTAGTTATGCTGGATATCGTTTAATAAGATAAGTCAGGATAAGAAACTAAATAGTTAATTAAGTGTAGTCATTTTTTCTTTACTACAATGAATGAGGGACCTTGGGGAAAACTCTCTGTATGTAGCAGACAGGATCGGGGAGATCACGTGACCCAGCAGAAGAAAAAAGCTCCCGATTGGTCAAGGGCGAAGTTAACTGCAGCTGAGCTAAAACAAATCTCCTGAGTGGAAGAGAATAGGGAATTTCCTGTTCCTTTCATCGGTGGCGTAGTAGATAATTATAAAAGTGTTATAGACACGAAAACAAGAGGGTCAGTGGAGAGCAAGCAAGGCAGAGAGGCAAAAAGACAGCCGCACAGTCATAAGCTGCAGAGATGAGACATCTGTCAGACGATCTCACTGAGTACTGGAGAATTTTAGCGCATGTTTCAGGCTGTCAAATAACTGTTAGTCGTGTTGATAAGGGTTTTGTTTGCAGTCCTTGTCAGTCTCTTGCTTCCCTTATCTCAGGTGTTGCCTCCCTAGGGCTTGTTTATCAGTCTTTCAATTGTTAGTCTGAGTATATGTTTTACTGGTTAATATTTTTGCAGACTGCCACATTCAACAATAAATGGTGTGCCTGCAGTTTACTCAAATACATGCATTAGTGTTCTTAAGCTACCAAGATCTTTTAAGTCAGGCACTGGCGTCACGTTCACCTAATTCCATTAGTCATCCATATCCTGTTATCTACCTTTAACTGTACGCGAGGTTGTATAGGAGCGCTGCACTCATTGCTACCATGACACGGCTCCTCAGCCAACTCTTAGAAACCGCTCAGAGTGTGGGCCTCTTCCTGTTTGTCGCACAAGCACCACTGTACATGTTCATGTAATAAAATGAAACAAACCTCCTCCCCGCCCCCCCCCCCAAAGAAAACAAAAAAAAACAAAAAAACACAAAGTAAAGTGAAAGCGGTTTTTCATGCAATTTCTATTGATCACCTACCCTCGGGATAGGTAATCAATAGTTTAACGGCTGGAGACCACCACCATGTGGGACCCCAGCCAATAAGCTACTTGTACACCATTTTGGCACTGACAGCAGGTAGCAGGGAGGAAACATTGTTCCAACCCCTGTGTAGTGGTTGGCATCATCTGCTTCCGCTCCATACCCTGTATTGTGGCGCTAACAGCAAATCGGTCACTCTCCTCAGCAGTGGATCCTAGCCAATTGATAATGTATTCTGGGCAGCATTAGTAGAAATTGCCTCCCCCAAAAATGTAATAAAAACATTTATCCAGCAACAAATAGGTTCTTAAATTAAGTGCAAGATCAAACAGTGGCAAAGAAAAAATGTAAAAAAACACACTGTAGCTTATGGGTAGAAAGTTACTGTTTATATAAAGTCAACAAAGGGCAGGAGTGTGATTAATCATCTACAGCAAACCTCAAAAGCAAGCATAAAATTACAGTAATACACAAGGATAAGCACCTGAGCCATTTGCTTCCCTTATGCGCTGT